>NC_135236.1:620803313-621110563 GCF_051348905.1 Ranitomeya variabilis | reverse complement strand
CCGATCCGTGGTCCTGGGTGTCCAATAAAATCTGAAAATGGGGAATAGAGTTTATGGGATAAGTGTTTGTGACGCCACCTCTGGTACTCGGCCAGGGATGGCTGACGCTACTTAAAGGGGTCCACTGGGGCTGACGGTATTGCAACAGAGTTAGTATGGCTCCCCACAGGTAGAGATTAGTCCCCAAGCCTCCTGGTGCAGTTGGTAAGGGATGATAGATGGTGGAGTGCAGGAAATAATTGGAAGACACAGGATTTGCAGTCTCTTTAACTTTTACTGGTGAAATTGCAGTCCAGGGGACAGGTTACAGGTGATCTTTGGAATCCGGGCAGCCTGAAAGCAGTTCGGAATCCCCTTAGCCAGGTGGGTTTGGAAGCCTTCCTTTCTGTGCTGAATTCTGGGTTCTTAATGCATTAGCTTTCCTCAAGTCCCTCTCTCAATCTGTTCCTTAGGTGGAGCTCTACCCGCATGGCAGGCAGCTCGAGCCTTTTTACAGATGTCCCTTTCTCGTGGTGACTCCGGCCTCTAATCTGCTGCTGTGCCTTCGGGTGTCAGTTGTGGCTAGAAGACCTGTAATCTCTTGCCCTCTGGTTTCTGCTGTGGGGCATACAGTCCCGACATAACCTCAGACCCCAGTGTCTGGCTTCTTGTGCTCAATTCTGGGAGCGAGCTCAATTGCAGCTCCACTCCCAGTTTCCCTCCCCTCACATGCTTAATCTCCCTTCACTATCTCACACAGACTGACCTCTAACTCCTCCTCCAGGCCAGAACTTAAAGGGAAGCTACCCTGAAACCAGGTCTAGAGCTCCCCCTTCTGGCCTGGGTCAGGAAAGTGTTGTATGTTAGTGCTACCTGTTAAAGGGATCCTTCTTGCTTCCAGACATAGCATCACCCTCCCCAGGAGGCAGGCAATACCACTGTGACAAGCGGATTCCTGGGGTGTCACACATGCATAATTTATTTTGATAAAAGGTAAGGTTTTCCACCCATGATAAAGCCATTGGCCATGCTGAATACCCTTTCTTACAGTAAACTGGAGCTGTGCATAACAGTACGTCAATACAAAACCGGGCCAGTTCTTGCCACTTGTTCAATCTGCTGAGCCATAAGTTCATTGCTGGAGGGCATTTGCCTAAGAAATGTACCCGGTCAATCATGTGGTCTCTGTTTTTGTAGTGTATAAGGTTTCCACAATGGCAGATTAAACATCTGTTCCATCAAATATACTGTAGCTATTGCTACTTCAGCTACTAGTTGTATCCCCAAATGTGGCAAAGGAAAGAGCATTGGGTCTGCATGAAGCTGGGAGCAGTGCTTCATGGAAAAGATAATACAGGTTATGCTGGTAATGAGCCAATTTGGACTTGTTTTCTGCAGCTGGAATTATTTGCACAATATTGTTTTTAAAGCAAGGGGCTAAAAGCATGGCTATTTTTATTAGATATTTGCTTGCTTTGTTTTATTAGAGATTTATTTGCTTATAAGGACTGTTGCTGCTGGATGCATGGGCTTTGGTTATGTTACCTGCCGTCTAGAGGAGCATGGACTGTGACTACAAGAGATACAAAATATGTGGGCAAACCAATAGTTGGAAGACAGTCAGTATCGCCTGGTACGTGGGCAGTGGGACTACCAGTCTTGGGGAGGGGATCTTGTTGACTAGGGTCAATGTATTTTGGCCATCTATCCAGAGTTGTTGAAAAACCATGGATCTAAGAAATAAAAAATAGTTGCATCGTTAATCTGCCTAGGTGATTATTACAACCCACAACCTCAGATCTTCACAACTTATGTTGTTATCATTTTCACTCTGTCAACCTTGTCTCTAGCATGTGCTAACTCAATGTCCCTTTGCTCATCCAGCTGCCTAAGCTCCTCCTCCTCCTTCTACTCTTCTTTTCTATCGGCCTCTTCCTACTCAACTTCCTATAGCATTTAACATGAATCTTGACAGTGCCCAACAAACTCAAGGTGGCGATGAATATATTAAATTTGTTTTTCTTTCTCCTTCACCTATTGCATTCTGGTGAGGGTTTTTTTTCAGGATAAACATGAGGAGGATTGTCATAGTTGATTCCACAATTGTCTCTAGTGACATGTTGTGTAGCCTTTTCAAAGGGCTTCAGTAGATGACACATGTCTCATCAGCTCTCAATGGCAGATCTATACATAGACAGTATTTAATTCCAGTGAGTTGAGATATCCCAAATCAGGTGGCACTCTGGTAAACCGTTCTGATTTTTCAAAGCCATCAGTGCATGCTTTATCATGTAAGAATGATGAGTAGACACTTATTTAGTTATAGGTACAACTTTCCTTGAGCAGGTATGTTTCTTGAAGAAATGATTCACAAATGATTCACAATTAAAATAAATTCAAAAAATGTGACCTCAATTACTTTGCCTGACTGTAAGGTTCCCAGAATGTTCAAATCATTCAAATCATTGTTGCTCACAACAATTTTCAGTTCCTTTTCATAGGGTGCCAGCAAGCATGGGAATTGTCACGAGCCTGGCTTGATGGACATCAGCTTCTGTGCCAAATCTTAACTGATGGAAACCTATTCTGGCCTCACCAGTTCTTAGAGATTTTCACAATTTTCACAATTTTTTTTTTTAGTTTGTCCACCTGCTTTTTAGCGATTATAGGTGATCAGTGGGATTGCGATCTGCGGAGTTTCAAAATTACAGTCTTTTGGTTATTGAGCCACTTAGTCATCACTTTTGCCTGTAAGATGGTACTCCATCATGGTGGAAACAACATTATTCATCATCAAATTATACTTGAATTGATGGGAGAAGTTGCTCTATAGTATAGTAGTAGTAGTTTTCTATAGTATATAAAAAAAATGTTATATTCTACTCTCAACAGATGAACACTCAAGAAAAATATAAATGAACAAGTTATGTTTTTTTTTCCTTTCAATGTGGCCAGTAATAAATCTCGTTAAAAGCATTGCAGAAGTTGGTAGCATGTAATACGGCCAAAAATGTGCATTTCCAATTTTGTTGCTAAAACTTAATGTAAATATATAAAAATTTAATTATTTTTTTTTTGCCCATGTTAAAAGCAACAGAAGCTGAATTTACTGATCTAAAGGATGACAAGAGAATCATTAAGCTAAGCTCAAACTCTTTACTCTTGATGAATTATTCTCACAATAATAACAGTTTTTCTCTGGATACAACCAGACAATTTAAGTAAAGTGTAGCTCAATTAATGTTTAGTTCTACGTCCAGATGAGATTTAATTAGCTTTGCCTTAGAGTACTTGGGACAGATTGATTTTCAATGATTTACAATGTTTCTTTTGCCAAGCAATAGAAAAACCTAGCAAAATTGAAAAGTGTTAAAATGTTACCATGACTTTATTGTATTTGTATCATTTACATCCATATGAACACAAGAAGAGCAATGTTTAATGATCCAGTGGCGAAAGACATGACGGCACATTTTTAACAGTTACATAGCTTTAAGCTGATAGCAGAGGGGATGCTTGAGTCATGTGCACCATTTCCTTATTAATATTATCCAAGATAGTGTGTCTGTTAGAGGAGTTACTTTTAAAGAGGAGCTGTCACTTGCCATAAATATGTAACTAATTTTCCTGTGTGGTGCTGTTCTCCTGAATCTGGTGTTTTATTTTTTTGCTTTTGTTCCTGCACCTCTCCATTCCTGAGATATAGTCTTCTCTTCCCTTTATATAAATATACTTTTTATCCAAATGGGTGGGGTGCTTAACTCTTTCTACGGGAGTCTTCTTGAGGTTCATGCCCAGTTGGTAAAAAGTTTAGGCAAGTGGGTGTCATAATTCAGTAATCGAAAGGAACAGGAGTAGTGATGGGCAAGCATTAAAATGCTTGAGTGCTAGTTGCTCGGGTCTCACAAATTGGAATGATCTGGTGCTCGACCCGACCAACAAGCCCAATGTAAGTCTATGGGAAACTCGAGCATTTATCCAGCTGTCCCCCGTCGGTCTACAGAGGCATTAGAAATTGCGGAAATTGATGGGAACAGTGCTAAAATGGCATGGGAATAGCATGGGGAAGACTCCTGGAAGCATTTCTGACTCCCAGGTCACTGCTGTGAACAATGCTGTCAGAGTCTTACGCTACTTTTACAGACTCACAATAAAACATACAAAAATGAAACCAAAATTGATTTTCCTGGGAAATATGTTAAGGAACATCCAGGGTAATGCCTTGTATATAAGGCAAAATAAGTAACACACCCAAATAATTCTCCTCCACCACTTGGGCTATGTTCACACGTAGCGTTTTTAATGCGTTTTTCATCTTTAGCATTGCTTTCAACCAATACAAATGCATTCACTGGGAAATATTATTTTAACATTTTACAACCTTATCTTGCCATGTGGTGTGTGACACATCATCAGACACATCCTGTTTCATTTATTAAGGAGGGACTTTGAAAGTCGCAAAGCCTATTTTTATAGGGCCATAAGGTGGCCTTTACTGTTATGAAAGGGCCAGCAGCCGGCCCTCATTATTCTTAGAGAGCCATAAGCTGGCTATGCATTGTTGTTCCCATTATTGTGTATGCAGTGAGTGGCAGGGCTGCCCAAAATTTGGATGCGTCCCAGTACCCCTTTGAAGAGACATAGAGGAGGGCCTCCTGAAAACAATGTTCCCATTATTAGGAAGTGGGTCTCCCATAGTGTTTGCCTATGCAGTGAGTGCAAAAGCTGCCAAAAATTTGGAGGCACTCCAATGCCCCTTTGAAGAGATGTATAGGATGGCCTCCTGAAAACAATGTTCCCATTATTACGAAGTGAGTCTCCTATAATGTTTGCATATGCAGTGAATGTAAGGGCTGTCAAAATTTTGCAGGCATTCCAATGCACCTTGGAAGAGATGTACAGGAGGGCCTCCTGAAAACAATATTCCCATTAGTAGGAAGTTGATAATCCAATACTATTTCCTATGCAGCTAATGCAGCACCTGCCCCAAATGTGGATGCACCCCAATAACCCTTTGAACACATGTAAATGAGTGCCATCTGAAAGCAATGTTCCCATTATTAGGAAGTTGGTACTCCCATACTGTTTGTTCATGAATTGAATGCAAACCCTTCCCAAAATGTGGACGCACTCCAATAACCCTTTGAACAGACATACTGGATGGCCACCTGAAAGCAATGTTCCCATTCTTAGGAAGTTTATCCTACTATACTGTTTGCCTATGCAGTGAATGCAACACCTGCCCCAAATGTGAATGCACCCCAATAACCCTAGGAATAGATGTAAATGAGTGCCACCTAAAAGCAACGTTTCCATTAATAGGAAGTTGGTACTCCCATACTGTATGCCTATGCAGTGAATGCAAGGGCTGACAAAAATTTGGAGGCACGCCAATGCCCCTTGGAAGAGACGTGGAGGAGGGCCCCATGAAAACAATGTTCCCATTATTAGGAAGTGGGTCTCCAATAGTGTTTGTCTATGCAGTGAGTGACATGGCAGCCCAAAATTTGAATGCACCCCAATATCCCTATGAAGAGACGTACAGGAGGGCCTCCTGAAAACAAAGTTCCCATTATTAGGTAGTTTGTAGTCCCATACCATTTGCTCATGAAGTGAATGCAAGGCATTCCCGAAATGTGGACGCACTCCAATAACCCTTTGAACAGACTTACAGGATGGCCACCTGAAAGCAATGTTCCCATTATTAGGAAGCTTATTCTCCCATACTGTTTGCCTATGCAGTGAATGCAACACCTGCCCCAAATGTGGATGCACCCCAATAACCCTTTGAATAGATGTAAATGAGTGCCACCTGAAAGCAACATTTCCATTAATAGGAAGTTGGTACTCCCATACTGTTTGCCTATGCAGTGAATGCAAGGCCTTCCTGAAATGTGGACGCACTCCAATAACCCTTTGAACAGACTTACAGGATGGCCACCTGAAAGCAACATTTCCATTAAAAGGAAGTTGATAGTCCCATACTATTAGCCTATGCAGTGAATGCAACACCTTCCCCAAATGTGGATGCACCCCAATAACCCTTTGAATAGATGTAAATGAGTGCCACCTGAAGTTGGTACTCCCATACTGTTTGCCTATGCAGTGAATGCAAGGGCTGACAAAAATTTGGAGGCACTCCAGTGCCCCTTGAAAGGGACATAGAGGAGGGCCCCATGAAAACAATGTTCCCATTATTAGGAAGTGGGTCTCGCATGGTGTTTTCCTATGCAGTGAATGCAAGGGCTGCCAAAAATTTGGAGGCGCTCTAATGCCCCTTTGAAGAGACGTAAGGAGGGCCGCATGAAAACAATGTTCCCATTATTAGGAAGTGGGTCACCCATAGCGTTTGCTTATGCAGTGAATGCAAGGGCTGCCAAAAATTTGGAGGCACTCCAATGCCCCTTGGAAGAGACGTACAGGAGGGTTTCATGACAACAATGTTCCCATTGTTAGGAAATGAGTATTTCATAGTGTTTGCCTATGCAGTGAATGCAAGGACTGTCCAAAATTTGGAGGCACTCCAATGCCCCTTGGAAGAGTCGTGGAGGAGGGCCTCTTAAAAAACTTTTTCCCATTAGAAAGGAGCGGGTCTCCTATACTTGTAATGCACATGCATTAAGTGTATGGGCTGACAAGCATTTACCCCTGGGGGGTATACATGAACAAACTGTATAACCAATTTTTTTACGAGCATCATCACCCTTTACAAAAATTATGTGGGTGTTGCATCACGGACCATGGTCATCCTGATGATATGGTGGTGGAGGATGAGGATGAAGAGAAGGAGGAGGACAGCAGAAAATATACAAAATCAGGAAGCGTATACCCATGTGTGCGTGTGAAGAAGTGCATGGGAATAGACCTCCCAAAAAAAGACACTGGATTTGAGTTTATGTTACGCTGCTATCATTCGGTGGTGTTGAGAAGTCTTGCCCAGTCCAGCCTTTGTTCATTTTTATAAGAGCCAGCCTGTCAGCATTTTCAGTTGACAGGCTAGTGGCAGGGCAGGCCAGGACCTCCAAGTCATAGAGAGCCAGTTCGTTCCTGGTGTCCAGATTGGGTATCCAATAATTATAAGGCACAGATGAATCACAGAGGACGTTGGTACGGTCAGAAAGGTACTCCCTCAGCATCTTCCCAAAACTTTGAACTCCTTGTGAGAGTACCCCGCGCCTTAGGGCCTGTGCAATTGGAAAGTCTGAGAAAACTCTCCAAGATCTTTGCCAGTGTTCTCCTGTCTCTGCTAGATTGGAGTTGTGTCTCTCTCGCCTGTACTCCTTGGTTGTCCAAAGAACTGTGACCTCTGCTGCCAGCATTTTCAGATGGCAATTTTTTAAATAATTCCACAACAAGAGCCTTCTGGTACTGCCTCATTTTAGTAGACCTGTGTGTCTCGGGAATAAGAGATAGAAAGTTCTCCTTGTAGGGTGGGTTTAGAAGTGTCACCAACCAGTAATGACTGTCACCCAAAATTTTGAGAACGCTAGGGTCTTGAGAAAGGCAGCGTAACATAAACTCAGCCATGCATGCCAGACTGCTAACAGGCAAGACTTCCATGTCCTCACCAAGAGGACGACTGACCATGCTCTCCTCCTCCTCCCTGTCCTCAGGCCATCAACGCTGAACATACGGTATGAAAGTTGTGCAGGTAATACCGTCTACAGCACATTAAACTACCTCCTGTTCCTCCTCCTCTTCCTCATTGTCACCCAATCCATGTTGGGATGAGATGACAAGCAGGATGGTGACGTTAATTTTGGTATCATCGGCGCTCACCATCTTGGTGGGGTCCTCAAAATTTTGAAGAGATAGTACATATGTCTGACATCCATGTCCATTCCTGAGGTCTTATGTGTGGAGTCTGAACTGAATACTGATCCCCTTGTTGATGCTAAAATAAAAAAGGGGAGAAGCCAGCGCTGCTTATGGTCAGAAGGCAATATATAAAGTGCACATGCACATATTGATTTCTAACTGTATTTCAAAATGAGACATTTAGCAAACAATTGATCAATTCTTTGAGCCACCTCACCACGCCAAGGCATTCTCATAATGGGGCAGTCCTACTCTACGTTTTTTTATATTCGCTGTGCCATTACGGCCTCCTAAATGGATTAAAAGCAAGACCACATTAAATGCAAACTGTACCTGAAGCATTTCTGACTCACTCCCATGGCTGTTGTGAATTCTGCTCTTGGGCTCCCTCCTGTGGTTTTGAGTGGTATAGCTGCTTCTTGGATTTAGCATCAGCAGCTGCTTCCACTGATCGTCTTTCTGGCTCGGCTATTTTAGTCTGGCCTTATCCCTCAATCAATGCCAGTTGCCAATTGTTCCTGCTTGCAGTCACTGCTCTTTTGGATTTCCTTGACACTCTGTCCAGTTCAGCAAAGATAAGTCCTTGCTTGTCCTTTTGCAGTCCACTTGTTGTGGACTTTATTGTTCAGCACATTCTATGTTTTGCTCATTTGTCCAGCTTATCAGTATGGATCTATTCAGCTAAGCTGGAAGCTCTGGGCTGCAGATTTTGCCCTCCACACCTTTAGTCAGGTGTGGAGATTTTTGCATATCTCTGCGGTGGACTTTTTCTAGTTTTTATTACTGACCGCACAGTGTTCTTTCCTGTACTATCTATCTAGCTAGAAGTGGCCTCCTTTGCTAAATCTTGTTTCATACTACGTATGTCATTTCCTTCTCCTCTCACAGTCATTATTTGTGGGGGGCTGTCCTATCCTTTGGGGATTTTCTCTGAGGCAAGATAGCTTTCCTATTTCTACCTTTAGGGGTAGCTAGTTCTCCGGCTGTGACGAGGTGTCCAGGGAGTGACAGGAACATCCCACGGCTACTTCTAGTGTTGTGTTAAGATCAGGAACTGTGGTCTGTATAGTTACCACCTGCTTAGAGCTAGTCGCATGTCGCTCCTAAATTACCAGTCCATAACACATGGCGCCAGAAAGGGCAAGTGCAGATAAAGGTTGACCAGGTCCGGTCATAGACATTTCAGGTACAACCTCCACACTGCCTAACCAGCACCACAGATGAAGGGTGAGACAGGCTTGGACACAGGGGCACAATCAAACAGAGCCTAGGGCAGGGCAGGGTGGGGCTGCTGTATGTGTGTACAGCAGCCTTGGTCAATCACAAAGAACACAGAAAAAATGGTGTACCTAACCCAGGGTGCACGGC
The DNA here is from genome assembly GCF_051348905.1 of Ranitomeya variabilis. Lineage (NCBI taxonomy): Eukaryota > Metazoa > Chordata > Amphibia > Anura > Dendrobatidae > Ranitomeya > Ranitomeya variabilis. The sequence continues at coordinate 621,101,398 of NC_135236.1, read as the reverse complement.
AACAGTGGTGGTCAACCACAAACCAATATGAAATTAAAAAAGGGTAGAAGCCAGCGCTGCTTATGTTGATGATGCTGGTTGTCAACAACTGCCCTCTTCTGCTCACAAATCCTTTCCAACATCTGCAGTGTAGAGTTCCATCACATGGGGACATCACACCCCAGTCGGTAAGCCGGAAGGTGCAAACACTGCTGCAGCACGGCAAGGGCGGTAGAAGCTGTAGCTGACTTTCTAAAGTGGGCACACAGGTGGTGTACTTTGACAAGCAGATCCAGCAGCTCCGGGTAGATTTTGAAAAGCCACTGAACCACAAGATCTGCCTGCTCTTTCAGAGCTCTCCACAACTCTTCATCATTGTGCGTTTGGTCACCTATGCAGATTTGCTTCAGCACAGCCTATTGCTACTTGGCTGAGGCAGTGCTACAGTGCTTCCAGCTTGCGACTGATGTGGTCATTTTGGAGATGGAGGCTGAAGAGTAGGGGGGTGAGGTGCAGGAGCTGTAGACTGCAGGGGTGACCTTGACTGACCTAGGGCCCACAATTCTTGGCATCGGAAGGACAAGTTCCATCCCAAGGTCCGACTGGATCTGGGCTTCCACTATGTTAACCCAGTGTGCCGTCAGTGAGATATACTGTGCCTGCCCACAAGCACTTGTCCACGTGTCCGTGGTTAGATGGACTTTCCCAGTAAATGCATTGCTGAGGGCATGGCTAATGTTCTGGGACACATGCTTGTGTAATGCGGGGATGGCATACTGAGAGAAATAGTCATGGCTGGGGACTGATTACTGAGAGACGGACACCGCCATCAAGTTGCAGAAAGCTTCTGTCTCCACGAGCCTAAAATGCAACATTTTGAGTGCAAGCAGTCGCAAAATGTGTGAATTTAATAGATTGGCCTGTGGTGTGTTGGCTGCATATTTGCACTTGGGTTCCAAGGACTGGGGTTTGGACAACTGAACAATGTGCTGGGACAAAGATGTGGACATGCTTGCTGATGGTGCTAGTTGAGTGTGTGAAATGACAGGTGCAGGGCAGGAGGCATCTTCACATGTACCATGGACAGGGGATTGGCTTGCATGCACAACAGCAGAAGAAGCAGTGGTGTCACCCGCAGATACTGTTCCTGGACCCTGGGGTTCGGCCCACAAAGTCGGGTGTTTTGCTGCCTTGTGCCTGATCATGCTGGTGGTGGTCAGGCTGGTAGTTTTGCTTTCCCTGCTGATGCTGGCCTGGCAGGTGGTGCAAATGGCCTTTTTGGCAATATCGGCAGAGTCTTAAAAAATGAACCAGACTCGGGAAGGCCTAACAGTTGTACTGGCAACTTCCGTCATGTTGGTGTTACGAGGAATGGTTGTCCGCTTTCTGTCTGCGGCCACCACACTGCCTCTTCCTGCCTGTTGGGGTGCTATGCCCCCCTCCCCCTGTGTGCTGCTGTTCTTGTTCTACATGTCCTCCTGCCAGGGTCAGTTAAAAATCATCCACCACCTCGTCTTCCACTTCCACACCCTGGTCCTCCTCCTGACTTTCTGGCAATTGTGTCTCATCATCATCCACCTCTTGTAACACTTTCCCACCATCGCCTTAGTGTGACCATGGCTGCTCAATCATTTGGGCATCGCAACATACTATCTCCTCTTGTCCTGCTTCAAGTGGACTGGGCAAGATGCCCCAATCTATAAATGGAAAAGCGAACAACTCTTCAGAGTGTCCAAGTGTGGGATCAGTTGTCTCTGAGCACTCGGGATGGTGGGAGGAAGGAGGATCAGGGTGAGGAATATGCGGTACAGACTCGCAGCTACTTAGACTTGACCGTATGGAAGACAGGGTGGTGGTGGTGGTGGTGGCAAAGTGACAGAAAGTATTATCCGCTATCCAACCAACAACCTTTTGACACTGCTCTGGGTTCAATAGTGGTGTGCTGTGGTCCCCTAGTAATTAGGACAGGAAGGTTGGGCGAGAAGATGTGGGTGTTTGTTGAGGGACAATTTCAGCTTGCCCACGTATTTTCACTACAAATGGCTGAATTTTGAGTGCACTTATATGTGATCCATGTGATGGACAAACCACAGTGTCAGGACTCTGAACATTTTTTATTACCTTTTGTGCATTACTGCCCTTTTCCAAGATGGCATCTTTGGTCTCATGTGCACTGTGTTTTCCTGCTATAAAACTCCACCCCAGCCTTCAGTCTGTGCTAGAGTATTCTGCCTTGCATCCAGCTCCTGACCCTGGTGACTCCCTGGCTATATACCTGCTCCTGTGAACCTGTGTGGTGATCCTGCTACTCTGCTCTGAGTTCCTGCTGCATACACCAGTTTCCAGTAATCCTCCTTCATCTGCTGCTTGTGTTTTCTTCCATCTGCATTTGTTGGACATGTAAGCTTTTGCTGCTCTTCAAAAAGCTGAGACTATTACCCAGGCCTCCCTGGTTGAGTTAAGATATTATTTGAAGTGCCTTATTATAAGCATAGCTATCTGTATTTGGACTAAACAAGAACTTAATCGTGTCAAGTATCCTCAAGAATAATTATGCTTCATAGACTTTCTGTGTGATTGCATTTTCCTCTGAAGTTCCCTATAGACTGCTAAGCTGCATTTAATATTTACACCAAGTGTTGTGGACTGGAGTTTCTCTCTGCACCTGTTTGAATCACCGTGCGATAATATAGACTTTACCACTTATAAAACTGTGTCCTGTAGTTGTCTTGTTCAGAGTCTCCTGAGTTATCCCCTATAATTATTACACACAGTTTTTCGAATTTTGAGCGCATTTATATGTTATTCATGTGACAGACAAACCACAGTTTTAAATATCTGGCCTGTAGGTAACTATTTTTTTACAGAAAACTGGTGTCAATAACTTCTCTAAAACACTGCAACAAAATTTAAATGGAGACTAGAAATGTCAGAATTTTGAGCGTACTTTTATGTGATCCGTGTGATGGACAAACCACAGTTTTAAATAGATGGATTGTAGGTAACTATTTTAACAGAAAACTGGTGTCAATAACTTCGCTAACTCACTGCAACAAAATTTAAATGGAGACCAGAAATGGCAGAATTTTGAGCGTACTTTTATGTGATCCGTGTGATGGACAAACTACAGTTTTAAATACAGTAGATGGATTTTTAGCGCTGTACTATGGAAAGGATCTGGCTGTATTCTGCAGTGCCAACAAGTAAATGGAGAAGAAAAATGATGCTCTCTGCATTGCTTTTTAAGCAAATAATCAGGAATAAGATCCCCCAAAAAATTATGCCTGGCCCCTGATACCTGGGGCTATGTCTAGAAATATCTCTAAAAGCAGCAGACAGAACTGGAATAAATCGTCTTGCTATATGCACTGCGGTCTGCCTCATACACTGCCTGCCTACCTAGCATTGATATCTATGCAGCTGGAATAGTCCCCAGAAGGACTGTTAGTAGAGATGGATATGTGAATAATATATTGTGGTATACCTATACTAAGTAAGACACAAGCAAATCTCTCTCTAGCTCAGCAGCACCTCTCCCTACTGCCTGATTCTGGAGTAGACTGTGACCAGAATGGCGGTGCCAGCTCTGTATATACAGTGGGTACGGAAAGCATTCAAACCCCTTTAAACTTTTCACTCTTTGTTTCATTGCAGCCATTTGGTAAATTCAATAAAGTTATTTTTTTCTCATTAATGGACACTCTGCACCCTACCTTGACTGAAAAAACAGAAGTGTTGTAATTTTTGCAAATTTATTAAAAAAGGAAAACTGAAATATCACATGGTCATAAGTATTCAGACCATTTGCTCATTATTGAGTAGAAGCACCCTTTTGAGCTAGTACAACCATGAGTCTTCTTGGGAATTATGCAACAAGTTTTTCACATCTAGGTTTGGGGATCCTCTGCCATTCGATCCTCTCCAGTTCCATCAGGTTGGATGGCGAACATTGGTGGACAGCCATTTTCTGGTCTCTCCAGAGATGCTCAATTGGGTTTAGGTCAGGGCTCTGGCTGGACAAGTCAAGAATGGTCACAGAGTTGTTCTGAAGCCACTCCTTTGTTATTTTAGCTGTGTGCTTAAGGTCATTGTCTTGTTGGAAGGTGAACCTTTGGCCAAGTCTGAGGTCCAGTGCACTCTGGAAGAGGTTTTCATCCAGGATATCTCTGTACTTGGCCGCATTTATGTTTTCTTCATTGACAACCAGTTGTCCTAACCCTGCAGGTGGAAAACAACCTCATAGCATAATGCTGTCACCACCATGCTTCACTGTTACATAGTTACATAGTTATTAAGGTTGAAGGAAGACTTTAAGTCCATCTAGTTCAACCCATAGCCTAGCATGCCCTAACATGTTGATCCAGGGGAAGGCAAAAAAACCCCATGTGGTAAGAGTAAGCTCCATCATGGGGAAAAAAATTCCTTCCCGACCCCACATACGGCAATCAGACTAGTTCCCTGGATCAACGCCTTATCAAGGAATCTAATATATATACCTTGTAATATTATACTTTTCCAGAAAGGTATCCAGTCCCCTCTTAAATTGAAGCAATGAGTCACTCATTACAACATCATACGGCAGAGAGTTCCATAGTCTCACTGTTCTTACAGTAAAGAATCCGCGTCTGTTATTGTGCTTAAACCTTTTTTCCTCCAGACGTAGAGGATGCCCCCTTGTCCCTGTCACCGGTCTATGATTAAAAAGATCAGCAGAAAGGTCTTTGTACTGTCCCCTCATATATTTATACATTAACATAAGATCACCCCTTAGTCTTCTTTTTGCCAAACTAAATAGCCCCAAGTGTAATAACCTATCTTGGTATGGCAGACCCCCCAGTCCTCTAATAACCTTGGTTGCTCTTCTCTGCACCCGCTCCAGTTCAGCTATGTCTTTCTTATACACCGGAGACCAGAACTGTGCACAGTATTCTAAGTGTGGTCGCACTAGTGACTTGTATAGAGGTAAAATTATGTTCTTCTCATGAGCATCTATGCCTCTTTTAATGCATCCCATTATTTTATTTGCCTTTGTAGCAGCTGCCTGACACTGGCCACTGAATATGAGTTTGTCATCCACCCATACACCCAGGTCTTTTTCATTGACGGTTTTGCCCAGAGTTTTAGAATTAAGCACATAGTTATACATCTTATTACTTCTACCCAAGTGCATGACCTTACATTTAACCCCATTAAAGCTCATTTGCCATTTATCAGCCCAAGCTTCTAGTTTACATAAATCATCCTGCAATATAAAATTGTCCTCCCCTGTATTGATTACCCTGCAGAGTTTAGTGTCATCTGCAAATATTGAAATTCTACTCTGAATGCCCCCTACAAGGTCATTAATAAATATGTTAAAAAGAAGAGGGCCCAATACTGACCCCTGTGGTACCCTACTACTAACCGTGACCCAGTCCGAGTGTGCTCCATTAATAACCACCCTTTGTTTCCTATCTCTGAGCCAACTCTCAACCCACTTGCACATATTTTCCCCTATCCCCATTATTCTCATTTTATGTATCAACCTTTTGTGTGGCACCGTATCAAAAGCTTTTGAAATGTCCATATACACTACATCTACTGGGTTCCTTTGGTCCAGACCGGAACTTACCTCTTCATAGAAGCTGATCAAATTAGTCTGACATGATCGGTCCCTAGTAAACCCGTGCTGATACTGGGTCATGAGGTTATTCCTCTTCAGATACTCCAGTATAGCATCCCTTAGAATGCCCTCCAGGATTTTACCCACAGTAGAGGTTAAACTTACTGGCCTATAATTTCCGAGTTCAGTTTTTGTCCCCTTTTTGAATATTGGCACCACATTTGCTATACGCCAGTCCTGTGGTACAGTGGTCTATCAATGACTGCACTTAATTCCTGCAGTACTCGGGGGTGTATCCCATCCGGGCCCGGAGATTTGTCAATTTTTGTGATTTTTAGAGGCCTGCCGTACCTCCTGCTGCAGGTAACATTAAATTGGGAATTATTATCACTAGTCATATTGGCTGCCATGGGATTTTCTTTTGTAAATACTGATGAAAAAAAGTCATTTAGAATATTGGCTTTTTCCTCATCCTCATCCACCATTTCACCCAGACTATTTTTAAGGGGGCCAACACTATCATTTTTTAGTTTCTTACTATTTATGTAGTTAAATAATATTTTGGGGTTATTTTTGCTCTCTCTAGCAATGAGTCTCTCTGTCTCAATCTTTGCTGCCTTGATATGCTTTTTACATAATTTATTTAATTTTTGGTATTTATTTAATGCCTCCTCACTCCCTACATCCTTTAATTCTCTAAATGCTTTCTTTTTGTCACTTATTGCACCCCTTACAGCTTTATTTAGCCATATTGGTTTCCTCCTATTTCTAGTATGTTTATTCCCATACGGTATATACTGTGCACAGGTCCTATCCAGGATGCTAATAAATGTCTCCCATTTTCTTTGTGTACTTTTATGTCTCAGGATATCGTCCCAGTTAATTGCACCAAGATCCTCTCTCATCCGTTGGAAATTTGCCCTCCTGAAGTTTAGTGTCCTTGTCACCCCTCTACTACACATCTTATTAAAGGAGACATGAAAACTTATTATTTTGTGATCACTATTCCCCAAGTGACCCCCAACCCTTATATTTGCTATGCGGTCTGGCCTGTTGGTTAATATTTGGTCTAGCAGTGCCCCCCTTCTTGTTGGGTCCTGAACCAGTTGTGAAAGGTAATTGTCTCTCATAGTTGTCAAAAACCGATTACCTTTACTGGAACTGCAGGTTTCTGTTCCCCAATCTATTTCAGGGTAGTTGAAGTCCCCCATATTAATGACTTCTCCTTGAGTCGCAGCTTCATCTATTTGCTTTACAAGGATATTCTCCATTGCTTCCATTATTTTTGGAATTGTATGGGATGTTGGGATTGTATTGGGCAGGTGATGAGCAGTGCCTGGTTTACTCTACACATACTGCTTAAAATTATCACCAAGACCAGAGAATCTTATTTCTCATAGACTGGGAGTCCGCCATGTGTTTTTTTAGCAAACTCTATTCGGGCTTTCATATGTCTTGCACTGAGAAGAGGCTTCCGTTGGGCCAATAGCCTGACTGGTGTAGGGCTGCAGTGATAGTTGACTTTGTGGAACTTTCTCCCATCTCCCTGCTGCATCTCTGGAGCTCCACCACAGTGATCTTGGGGTTCTTCTTTACCTCTCTCACCAAGGCTCTTCTCCCATGATTGCTCAGTTTGACTGGACGGCCGGGTCTAGGAAGACTTCTAGTGGTCCCAAACTTCTTCCATTTCAGGATTATGGAGGCCACTGTGCTCTTAGGAGCCTTGAGTATTGCAGAAATTATTTTGTGACCTTGACCAGATCTGTGCCTTGCCAAAATTCTGTCTTTGAGCTCCTTGGCCAGTTCCTTTGACCTCATGATTCTCATTTGGTCTGACATGCACCTGTGAGCTGTCTTGTATAGACAAGTGTGTGCCTTTACAAATCAAGTCCTATCAGTTTAATTAAACACAGCTAGACTCCAATGAAGGAGTAGAACCATATTAAGGAGGATCACATGGAAATCGACAGCATGTGACTTAGATATGAGTGTCTGAGCAAAGGGTCTGAATACTTATGGCCATGTGATATTTCAGTTTTTCTTTTCTATTAAATTTGCAAAAAAAATCTGTATTTCTGTTTTTTTTTAGTCAAGATGGGGTGCAGAGTGTACATTAATGAGAAAAAATAAGAACTTTTTTGAATTTACCAAATGGCTGCAGTGAAACAAAGAGTGAAAAATATAAAGGGGTCTGAATACTTTCCATACTCACTGTAGACCTGATGACTTTGTGCGGCCAGCCAATCACTGTAATGCCACAATCAACATGTCTGCAGCATTACAGTGTGTGACAGACAAGCCCTGCATGTCCATTGGCTCTCAAAAGAGCGCCAAACATGCAGTGAGGAGACTCGTACTCCCTCCGAGTAATCTCAGAAATACTCAGTGAGCCCGAGCATCTCGAGCAGTGAGATTCTCAGGTGAGTACCGAGTTGTGACGAACATGCTTGCTCATCACTAATCATATCCAATAAACAAACGTGGCAGAAAACTCTTTGAAAGCCCACTTTGGACAGTCCCTTTTAGTCAGAAATGTTTGATAAAAAGCTAATGGACTTCCAAATGATAATTTTCTCTGCAGTGCCATCATAGGTGAAATAAGGCATTGTATGGTTCTCCCGTAAATGAATGACTAAGCAAATAATGTATTGAGATGTTAAACCTTGCAAAGGAAGTACTAATATTTGTGTTCCCCTCTCTTTTCTGGTTAAAAAGACTTTCCTATGTAAATTCATACTTCATTTATAATTTCTTAGTAAAATATTTAAAAATAAATATTCTCTAAATCAAACAACCTATTTAAGTATCTATTAAAATACCAGTTACATGTCTATCTGAAAGTTGATTTAATGCCTAATGCCAGGATGGTTTTATTTTGAGCTTTGTTGAATTGAGCTTGACTTTATTTTTTAACCAGTGCAGGGTAAAAAAACTGTTTTTCTTTCTAGTCATTTTGAAGTACAGTGGATTCTATAACATGTTTATTAAAATTTTAAGTTTTTCTTAAAGTAATCTATACTGTATTACAAACTCTCTGTCACGGGTTACAGCGACAAAGGGAATCCAGAAGACTGCAGCGTCTGATTTCTCCTACTCCTGCCCTGACTAAAAGCACTTAATATTAAACAGTGTAAATTTCTTTTAGCAGTGTAGGGGTTAATCTGCTCAGTTGAGAGCTCCTGACGGCTTCCCTGCACTAAGGCTCTCAGCTGTGCACTGTTAGCCAATCCCATCTCTTATATAATCTGGGCCCTGGCTAGCACTCATTTTCAAAGATAGCTTATTTTGCATGTCTGGAAGTTGTTGTTGGTTGTTATTGGAGAAGGTGTTTGGTGGATTTATCTGTGAATGTTGCCAGGTTTTGAGTGTGTGATAACTCCCTTTCTTCTCCTACTTTGGTTTAACCCCATTCTCCACACCCCCAGTGTTTACCTCTGTTGTTTATGTGAATAAATATGTATGTTAGGTATTTTTCGTTACCCCTGTTTGTATTACCTTGTGAGTCAGGTTGGTGTATTACGGTACACTGCTACTCCCCTCTTCCCTGGGTGGAGGAACGGTGCAGACTGAGGGCAGATTCAGGAGCTATGGCAAGGTACATGGCCTCTGACGTCTTCACCATCAGAAGTAATCCAGGGAACAGGGCGAGCTAGGGTGCCTCTAGCTTTAAAGACAGGGAAGGAACCCCTTGTCCTGGGACAACAGAGTCATGACAATTTTATAGTGGTTTTGTAAGACGGTTCAATTTCAGGGAGCAGAGAAGGTGAACAATCTCAAGAGAGATCTTGCTTTCTCTTTATTCAAATCTTTATAAGTATTGCACATAATTTACTTGGATGGATTCTGGTTGATGTGCAGTGTTTGTTTTCTTTTAAATTGCATTTACAGGGGATGTGTGTATAGAAAACCCCACAACTACTAGCTCTGGCAGCTGGATTTTTCAGAAAAAAATTATGTATTATATTAGCAGTAGGAAGATTTGTTTGTTGTTGTTTTCTATTAAATGGAACCACAAATGACCAAAATAAAAAAAAAAATGTGCTGCTGAGAAGTAGAGGGATTCTATATGTGTGAAGTGTAGCCAATTCCTCCTATTCTTCTCAGATAACACTTTTTGATGATTTATACATACTGCACACACAGGGATGCTTTGTGATTTGTTCAGAATATTCAGCCATGTGTAGCTATGATATGGTTGTCTTGATACATGGTGCTTTCTTTTGAGTATAAAAAAGTGTCTATCCTTTTATCCTTCTGAGTTCATAATTTTACAACTTTGAGCTTGACCCTTTTGCCTTTGAGTTTTCTAAGTCAACAAAACAAACATAAATACTGTATTGTACCGAGTGAAGTAAAAGGACATACTGGAAAGTATTGATCGCTTAGGGAATTTAACCACTTCAAAGCCAGATTTATTTTATATATCGATAGGATGATGCAAGAACGTGTTGGAGGTTATGCTTTTACTGCAGCTGACATTAATGTAGAGCAGGGGTCCCCAACTTATAGCTCGGGAGCTACATGTGGCTCGTGGTCCCATGAACTGTGGCTCGCGGCTGTCTGCCAGCTTGGTGCATTAGCTCAAGATTTAGTAAACTGTTATGAAGAGCACATCTCAAAATGGTGAAGCTTGTGAGAAGCCCTGCACAGAAGACCAGATCTGATTACACATCTACTGGTTTGGGGGGTTTAGAGATCATTTAAGTGTGGTACGCTGGAGACAGGATGATACTACCGGTCAGAGGAGGAGCTTGAATCTGAATGTGACTGTGTTGGTTGGGAGTGCGTAATGGAAGAATGCTGAATGGGGGTTTGGTGGGAACTCCTGGATTTTGGTATACTGCATCAGGGTGATTTGTTTAGAAAAGCTTCGGTTATCATTATACCCGTAATGGGGGCTTTGGTTGCCACTACTGTGAGGGGAGCAGGAGCTGGATGTGGTTCGCAACCCTCTTGCAGAGCTGAATGTGGCTCTCAAGGTCAGAAAGTTTGGGGACCACTGATCTAGAGTATTATGAATGGAAAACAATCCTCTGTGTAAACTTCACCTCTCCTCCGCTTAAGGTAGATGTAGATATCAAAGTATTTTCATGCTTATTAACCCCTTCCTGACATTCGACGTACTATCCCGTCGAGGTGGGGTGGGCCCGTATGACCGCCGACGGGATAGTACGTCATAGCCGATCGGCCGCGCTCACGGGGGGAGCGCGGCCGATCGCGGCCGGGTGTCGGCTGCATATCGCAGCTGACATCCGGCACTATGTGCCAGGAGTGGTCACGGACCGCTCCCGGCACATTAACCCCCGGCACACCGCGATCAAACATGATCGCGATGTGCCGGCGGTGCAGGGAAGCATCGCGCAGGGAGGGGGCTCCCTGCGGGCTTCCCTGAGCCCCCCGCAGCAACGCGATGTGATCGCGTTGCTGCGAGGGTCTTACCTCCCTCCCTGCCTGCTCCAGACCCGGATCCAAGATGGCCGCGGATCCGGGTCCTGCAGGGAGGGAGGTGGCTTCACAGAAGCCTGCTCAGAGCAGGCACTGTGAAGCAGCCTGTACTTCTCGCAGATCGGTGATCTGTCAGAGTGCTATGCAAACTGGCAGATCACCGATCTGTATTGTCCCCCCCTGGGGCAAAGTAAAAAAGTAAAAAAAAAAATTTCCAAATGTGTAAAAAAAAATTAAAAAAAATATTCCAAAATAATGAAAAAAAAAAATATATATTATTCCCATAAATACATTTCTTTATCTAAATAAAAAAACAAAACAATAAAAGTACACATATTTAGTATCGCCGCGTCCGTAACGACCCCACCTATAAAACTGCCCCACTAGTTAACCCCTTCAGTAAACACCGTAAGAAAAAAAAAAAAAAACGAGGCAAAAAACAACGCTTTATTACCATACCGCCGAACAAAAAGTGGAATAACACGCGATCAAAAAGACAGATATAAATAACCATGGTACCGCTGAAAGCGTCATCTTGTCACGCAAATAACGAGCCACCATACAGCATCATCAGCAAAAAAATAAAAAAGTTATAGTCCTGAGAAAAAAGCGATACCAAAATAATTTTTTTTTCTATAAAATAGTTTTTATCGTATAAAAGCGCCAAAACATAAAAAAATGATATAAATGAGATATCGCTGTAATCGTACTGACCCGAAGAATAAAACTGCTTTATCAATTTTACCAAACGCGGAACGGTATAAACGCCTCTCCCAAAAGAAATTCAGGAATTGCTGGTTTTTGGTCATTCTGCCTCACAAAAATCGGAATAAAAAGCGATCAAAAACGGTCACGTGTCCGAAAATGTTACCAATAAAAACGTCAACTCGTCCCGCAAAAAACAAGACCTCACATGACTCTGGAGCAAAATGTGGAAAAATTATAGCTCTCAAAATGTGGAGACGCAAAAACTTTTTTGCTATAAAAAGCGTCGCTGGTTTCACACTTGCGTTTTTGTCTGCAGCGTTTTTTGCACAAAAAAACGCATGCGTTTTTTCCCTATATTTAACATTGAAAACGCATGCGGTTTTTTTGTACACGTTTGGTCGCGTTTTCAAACGCATGCGGTTTTTTTCTGCATGCGTTAATTTTCAGAAATACAACCTGCAGTATTTTCTTGGTGTTTTTAAGCACATGCGTTTGTTTGCGTTAAAAACGCATGCATTTTTATCGAAAAAAAACAGAAAACACACTGAAAAGCCACCCACCACCATCAAGGTGATAAAAGGATCCAAACCCTAACCCTAACTCTACCCCTAACCTCACCCCTAACCGTTTAATGAACATTTTCTGACAGTCATAGTGCCACGTATTTCAGTGCCACGTATTTCAGTGCCACGTATTTCAGTGCCACGTATTTCAGTGCCACGTGTTTCAGTGCCACGTATTTCAGTGCCACGTATCACGTATTTCAGTGCCACGTATCACGTATTTCAGTGCCACATATTTTAGTACCACGTATTTCAGTTGCACGTGTTTCAGTGCCACGTATTTCAGTGCCACGTATTTCAGTGCCACGTATTTCAGTGCCACGTATTTCAGTGCCACGTATTTCAGTGCCACGTATCACGTATTTCAGTGCCACGTGTTTCAGTGCCACGTATTTAAGTGCCACGTATCACATATTTCAGTGCCACGTATTTAAGTGCCACGTATTTAAGTGCCACGTATTTAAGTGCCACGTATTTCAGTGCCACGTATTTCAGTGCCATGTATTTCAGTGCCACGTATTTAAGTGCCACGTATCACATATTTAAGTGCCACGTATTTAAGTGCCACGTATTTCAGTGCCACGTATTTCAGTGCCACGTATTTCAGTGCCACGTATCACGTATTTCAGTGCCACGTGTTTCAGTGCCACGTATTTAAGTGCCACGTATCACATAGTTAAGTGCCACGTATTTCAGTGCCACGTATTTCAGTGCCACGTATTTCAGTGCCACGTATTTCAGTGCCACGTATCACGTATTTCAGTGCCACGTATCACATATTTAAGTGCCACGTATTTCAGTGCCACGTATTTCAGTGCCACGTATTTCAGTCACGTTTAGGGTTAGGGTTAGGGGTAGGGTTAGGGTTAGGGCTAGGGTTGGAGGTAAAGTTAGGGTTGGGGCTAAAGTTAGGGTTGGGGCTAAAGTTAGGGTTGGGGCTAAAGTTAGGGTTAGGGTTTGGATTACATTTACGTTTGGATTAGGGTTGGGATTAGAATTATGGGTGTGTCAGGGCTAGGGGTGTGGTTAGGGTTACCATTGGGATTAGGGTTAGGGGTGTGTTTGGGTTAGGGTTTCAGGTAGAATTGGGGAGTTTCCACTGTCCAGGCACATCAGGGGCTCTCCAAGCGCGACATGGCGTCCAATCTCAATTCCAGCCAATTCTGCGTTGAAAAAGTAAAACAGTGCTCCTTCCCTTCCGAGCTCTCCCGTGCGCCCAAAAAGGGGTTTACCCCAACATATGTGTTATCAGCGTACTCGGGACAAATTGAACAACAACTTCTGGGGTCCAAGCTCTCTTGTTATCCTTAGGAAAATAAAAATTTGGGGGGCTAAAAATCATTTTTGTGGGAAAAAAAAGATGTTTTATTTTCACGGCTCTGCGTTATAAACTGTAGTGAAACACTTGGGGGTTCAAAGTTCTCACAACACATCTAGATAAGTTCCTTGGGAGGTCTAGTTTCCAATATGGGGTCACTTGTGGGGGGTTTGTACTGTTTGGGTACATCAGGGGCTCTGCAAATGCAACGTGACGCCTGCAGACCAATCCATTTAAGGCTGCATTCCAAATGGCGCTCCTTCCCTTCCGAGCTCTGTCATGCGCCCAAACAGTGGTTCCCCCCCACATATGGGGTATCAGCGTACTCAGGACAAATTGGACAACAAATTTTGGGGTCCAATTTATTCTGTTACCCTTGTAAAAATACAAAGCTGGGGGCTAAAAAATCATTTTTGAGAAAAAAAAAATATATATTTTCACGGCTCTGCGTTATAATCTGTAGTGAAACACTTGGGGGTTCAAAGCTCTCAAAACACATCTAGATAAGTTCCTTAGGGGGTCTACTTTCCAAAATGGTGTCACTTGTAGGGAGTTTCAATGTTTAGGCACATCAGGGGCTCTCCAAACGCAACATGGCATCCCATCTCAATTCCAGTCAATTTTGCATTGAAAAGTCAAATGGCGCTCCTTCCCTTCCAAGCTCTGCCATGCGCCCAAACAATGGTTTACACCCACATATGGGGTATCAGCGTACTCAGGACAAATTGCACAACATTTTTTGGGGTCCAATTTCTTCTCTTACCCTTGGGAAAATAAAAAATTGGGGGCAAAAAGATCATTTTTATGAAAAAATATGATTTTTTATTTTTACGGCTCTGCATTATAAACTTCTGTGAAGCACTTGGTGGGTCAAAGTGCTCACCACACATCTAGATAAGTTCCTTAGGGGGTCTACTTTCCAAAATGGTGTCACTTGTAGGGAGTTTCAATGTTTAGGCACATCAGGGGCTCTCCAAACGCAACATGGCGTCCCATCTCAATTCCAGTCAATTTTGCATTGAAAAGTCAAATGGCGCTCCTTCCCTTCCAAGCTCTGCCATGCGCCCAAACAATGGTTTACCCCCACATATGGGGTATCAGCGTACTCAGGACAAATTGCACAACATTTTTTGGGGTCCAATTTCTTCTCTTACCCTTGGGAAAATAAAAAATTGGGGGCGAAAAGATCATTTTTGTGAAAAAATATGATTTTTTCTTTTTACGGCTCTGCATTATAAACTTCTGTGAAGCACTTGGTGGGTCAAAGTGCTCACCACACATCTAGATAAGTTCCTTAGGGGGTCTACTTTCCAAAATGGTGTCACTTGTAGGGAGTTTCAATGTTTAGGCACATCAGGAGCTCTCCAAACGCAACATGGCGTCCCATCTCAATTCCAGTCAATTTTGCATTGAAAAGTCAAATGGCGCTCCTTCACTTCCAAGCTCTGCCATGCGCCCAAACAATGGTTTACACCCACATATGGGGTATCAGCGTACTCAGGACAAATTGCACAACATTTTTTGGGGTCCAATTTCTTCTCTTACCCTTGGGAAAATAAAAAATTGGGGGCGAAAAGATCATTTTTGTGAAAAAATATGATTTTTTATTTTTACGGCTCTGCATTATAAACTTCTGTGAAGCACTTGGTGGGTCAAAGTGCTCACCACACATCTAGATAAGTTCCTTAGGGGGTCTACTTTCCAAAATGGTGTCACTTGTAGGGAGTTTCAATGTTTAGGCACATCAGGAGCTCTCCAAACGCAACATGGCGTCCCATCTCAATTCCAGTCAATTTTGCATTGAAAAGTCAAATGGCGCTCCTTCACTTCCAAGCTCTGCCATGCGCCCAAACAATGGTTTACACCCACATATGGGGTATCAGCGTACTCAGGACAAATTGCACAACATTTTTTGGGGTCCAATTTCTTCTCTTACCCTTGGGAAAATAAAAAATTGGGGGCAAAAAGATCATTTTTGTGAAAAAATATGATTTTTTATTTTTACGGCTCTGCATTATAAACTTCTGTGAAGCACTTGGTGGGTCAAAGTGCTCACCACACATCAAGATAAGTTCCTTAGGGGGTCTACTTTCCAAAATGGTGTCACTTGTAGGGGGTTTCAGTGTTTAGGCACATCAGGGGCTCTCCAAACGCAACATGGCGTCCCATCTCAATTCCAGTCAATTTTGCATTGAAAAGTCAAATGGCGCTCCTTTCCTTCCGAGCTCTGCCATACGCCCAAACAGTGGTTTACCCCCACATATGGGGTATCAGCGTACTCAGGACAAATTGTACAACAACTTTGGGGGTCCATTTTCTCCTGTTACCCTTGGTAAAATAAAACAAATTGGAGCTGAATTAAATTTTGTGTGAAAAAAAGTTAAATGTTCATTTTTATTTAAACATTCCAAAAATTCCTGTGAAACACCTGAAGGGTTAATAAACTTCTTGAATGTGGTTTTGAGCACCTTGAGGGGTGCAGTTTTTAGAATGGTGTCACACTTGAGTATTTTCTATCATATAGACCCCTCAAAATGACTTCAAATGAGATGTGGTCCCTAAAAAAAAATGGTGTTGTAAAAATGAGAAATTGCTGGTCAACTTTTAACCCTTATAACTCCGTCACAAAAAAAAATTTTGGTTCCAAAATTGTACTGATGTAAAGTAGACATGTGGGAAATGTTACTTATTAAGTATTTTGCGTGACATATGTCTGTGATTTAAGGGCATAAAATTTCAAAGTTGGAAAATTGCAAAATTTTCAAAATTTTCGCCAAATTTCCATTTTTTTCACAAATAAACGCAAGTTATATCAAAGAAATTTTACCACTAACATGAAGTACAATATGTCACGAGAAAACAATGTCAGAATCGCCAAGATCCGTCAAAGTGTTCCAGAGTTATAGCCTCATAAAGGGACAGTGGTCAGAATTGTAAAAATTGGCCCGGTCATTAACGTGCAAACCACCCTTGGGGGTGAAGGGGTTAAAGTGCTCTGACTAGTTGTAAAACATTTCATGTGCATGATACAGCTCCAAGTAGCAAATTCAAATTCTCATATGGTGAAAAGCTCGTAAAGCCAAATCTAAAGTAAAACCGCCAGTATGACTTGCTGAAAGAGAGGAAGAAGCCAAAGAGATATTTTTTATATAATAAATGTAATGTTAGGGTTCTGTCTGAAATATGCAGCTGTGTCTGTTCTAGTCATAGTATAGTGCAATATGCAATTTTTTGAACATGTCATTGATAGGTATGGCATATTTGCAGATGGAAGATCAGTTTGGTTAATTTCATAATTTCATATTGATGGCAATGAGAGTTGATGCCACCTCATTTTCAATTTCTCTGCATGTGAGGCTAATGCCCGTTAGGGCTAGCTGAATGCACCGAGTATAGGTAGGAAGCAACAAGGTGCGCTCGCAGCCCGAGGACCACCGTGCAGAGATATCTGCTGCAACGTAATGGCAGATAAACTCAGAGCTCACACGTGGGTTAAGCTTCCCCATTATGAACTGAAAGTGATCTCTGTTGCCACGCTGTACACAAAACTACAGCCCTAACTATAGTGGTGCTTGCAAGCAAGCCAACGGCTAATTGCCCCCACTGATGCTAACTGCCTGCCTGAGTGTACAGTCCCAGCGCTACAGTCTCACACCACATGTATAAAGAGTGGTATAGTATCCACTGGCCTAAGCCATACACATTTGATACTAGCTCATGGCTGTGTGGCCATGCAAACGTTTTATAGTTGCAGCTCTTCAGGACCTTCCTGGAGAACCAATAGGAGCTGCTACAGGGCCTGAGCGTGTGACCCCGACCTCCAATGAGAGGTCCTCCCGTGGGCATGATTAGTGTGTGCAAAGCGGGACTTAGTCCCAGAAAAGCCTGCTCGCCGCTGATCAGTGCTGGCTACAAAAGCAGAGCCTGGAAAGGCAGCAGTAACCCTTTGCACAGTATCAGGCTGAGTGAGACGCTGGGACCAACGTCTCCGCTGAGCAGGCTCCACTGTGGCTGATGTAGAATGTGAGACCGCAGCAGACATGGTTTGAGATTCCACCTGTACAGCGGCGGGAACTCGACATCTAACAATGCCCATTTCAACAACCCTTCTACATTGAAAAAGTCCATATGTGCTTTTTATATCCTGCAGATAAAAAGATGTTTTTTTGGAGAACATTGGGTACCTCTGATTTTTTGGATTTATTCCCTTTATGGACTTTGTTTTGTGCATTGGGGCACAATTATGCTGGAGCAGAAAATTACTTCCCCAAACTGTTCCCACCAAACTGGTAACAGTTTGTCCAAAATGTCTTGGCATGCTGGAGCATTAAAATTTATATATATAAATATATGTTACTCACTTGGGAGCGATATGAGGTATCACAAGAACCGTTCCTATTTAAAAGTCCGGCTGTTTTTTTCAGTTCTCATAAACCACATCACTGGAAACCTCAAATACAGTCTTTGTCTGGCTCCAAAGGAAACATAAAGTAAACAGTCCATACAATAGTGCGGATTCGCCCACTTGGCTTAGAGTCCAGCTTATTAGTCCTTTAGCAAAGTCACACAATCCTAAAGGAATACACACCTCCATACACAGAACTATGTGTCAGATAAGCAGGTCCCATTTTACAATCCGAACCACACCGAGGTGTGGAGATATAATGAGCATCCGTCCCACCCTAGCTTTTCAGCTGCTCACAGTAAAACCAGGTCCTAACATGGCCAATTAATCCCTCTTAGTACTATGTGCATGCAGTTCTGTGATACAAATCACCCATTCACTGTTTGTCCGGCAGCCACCTTACAAAATATATACAGTGCTGCTTGAAAATTTGTGAACCCAACATAATTTTCCATATTTCTGTTAAATGAAACCTAAAACCACATCAAATTTTCACACTTGTCATAAACGTAATATATTTTTCAGACTGCCAGGCGCACTTTTTCCCCTCAAATTTGGGCGTAAATGGGGGGTTGCAGTGGTGGTAGAGCAGGGTCCTTTCCTCAGAGAGCGGGCAGCAGAAAACATGTGGTGATGCTGAGGCCAGGTGTCGGTGGTGAGCAGAGCAGAGTGAATCATTGGTGGCTTTCTAGCAGCCATTTTCCTGAAGCCATGGGCCGCCTATAACGGTACATGCACAGATTGGGATCTCAGCCCAGCTCAGATCTCAGTCTGCGCACGCGCTGCCTCCAGCGGACATTTTCCTGAAGCTGTGGGCTTCAGGGAAATGGTCTCTGGAGACCAAACATTATTCAGAATCACGTCTGTGATTGGTAAACATTAATGATGAGCGAGCATACCCGGTAATGCTCATCACTCGCCAGAGCATCGCTGTACTCGCAGTACTCAGCGAGCACCGAGCATTTCTGGGTTTGCTCGGCGGGAGCTTGGGTCTCCACCCTGCATGATTGGCGCTCTTTACAAAGCCAATCAACATGCAGGGATTGTCTGCCATGCACTGTAATGCCGCAGCCATCTTTGTTGTGGTACTACAGTGATTGCCTGTCTGCACAGCTTCATCAGGTCTATAAGAGACCTGGCGCCACCCAGCTCGGAGCATTCAACTCCGCAATCAGACAGTATAGGGAGAGCTGCTACTGAGATAGGGTCAGATTTGGGTATTTATTAGTTAGTTTGGGTCTATCATCGTTGAATCCACATATCCAGCTAAACCAACAGTCTTTTAATTACGGGGTCTATATCGAGTTTACTGTCAAGGTGAACCCCCAAATATTTGTAGCTCTCAACAATCTCAATCTCCTGGCCAGCAATATTGATAAGTAAGTAATCCTTCTTTTTCCTTCTATAACTCACCACCAACTGCTTGGTTTTCTTTATATTTAGTTCTAGACAGTTAGTCTGGCACCAATCCACAAAGTCAGAAACCACCCTTCTATGTTTCTCCTCCTCCCGGCCCCCCTACATTCACTGAGTCATCTGAGAATTTATGGAGGTGACAAAAATCTGATTTATACTGAAAGTCAGCTGTATACAATGTGAAGAGGAAGGGCGACAGCATTGTACCCTGAGGGACTCCAACACTGCTCCGTACGCTGCCAGATACCACCTCCCCCATCCTTACAAACTGCGGCCTGTCTGTCAGGTAGTCACTTATCCAGTTCACCATCCCCTCATCCACTGCCATATTAGTCAACTTATTACGCAGTAAGAGCAGCAGTAAGGTATTGAAAGCACTTGAGAAGTTGAAGAACATGGCGCGCACTACAGATCCATCATTGTACAAGAATGAATGTACTGTATGTAGCAGAGACACTACAGCATCATCCACCCCTAATCTCTGCTGATTCGCAAACTGTAGGGTGTCAGTAAAAGCCCTCACCCTTGGACATAAGTAGGTGAGTATTATTCTCTCCAAGGACTTCATAGCATGAGATGTTAAGGTCACTGGCTGATAGTCTTGTAGGGAAGTTGGAAAAGTGGTCTTAGGAACCGGCACCAGGCAGGGGGTCTTCCACAGTTCTGGTATACCCTGTGATTGAAGGCTCCAGTAAAACAGGTGCTGGAAGACAGTACACAGTTGGTTTGCACACGCTCTGAGGACATGTGGGCTGAGGCCATCAGGTCCAGCTACTTTGCCAATAACTAGTCTACTAAACTGTAAACCTATTCAATGGTACATATATTTCATTCATCTGCTGTGTTTAATCATTGAAGCTGTAAGGTTATCTCACTAACATTTAGGCTGTGTGCACACGTAGCCGATTTTTTGCGTTTTTTTCGCGGTTTTTCACTATAAAAATGCTATAAAACTGCGAAAAAAACGCTAACATTAAGCATCCTATGTAACAGATTGCAATCCGCATTTTTTGTGCACATGCTGCATCTTTTTCCTGAGCGGAATCGCAATCCAGAAAAAAACGCAGCATGTTCATTAAAATTGCGGAAACGCGGCGATTCTGCACACATAGGAATGCATTGATCTGCTTACTTCCCACACGGGGCTGTGCACACCATGCGGGAAGTAAGCAGATCAAGTGCGGTTGGTACCCAGGGTGGAGGAGAGGAGACTCTCCTCCACGGACTGGGCACCATATAAGTGGTAAAAAAAAAAGAATTAAAATAAAAAATAGCGATATACTCACCTTCTGGCGGCCCGACCTTCTCAGAGGCTTCCGAGGTGTGTGTGAAGGACCTGCGATGACGTCACGGTCACATGACCGCGATGACGTCACGGTCACGTGACCGCTACATCAATGGAAGGTCCTGAACACACAGCATTAGGAACGGAAGCCGCTGAGGTGAGTATAACCTTTTTTTTATTTTTTTTATTATTTTTAACATTCTATCTTTTACTATAGATGCTGCATAGGCTGCATCTATAGTAAAAAGTTGGTCACACTTGTAAAACACTATGTTTGACAAGTGTGACCAACCTGTCAAACAGTTTTCCAAGCGATGCTACAGATCGCTTGGAAAACGCTAGCACTCTGCAAGCTAATTATGCTTGCAAAACGCTAGTTTTCTGCGGGTATATGCATGCAAATTCTGCATGCGATATATCCCAATTCTGCTACATGTGAACTCAGCCTTACAGTCTATGGTCCATGTTGAGCTCAAGATTGTTTGTTTGTCCCTGCAGTTTATTGTCTCCTGCTGTCTTAAGTTAGTTGATTGATTGCTAACGAGTTAAATTAGGGTTAGATCTAAGAACATACCTCCTATATATTTAGACAGAGCTAAGAGGTAGCACTTTTGCAGATTTTATTGAAGCGCCATGTGTTAAACATGACAGTTTGACAGGGCAGGAGACAGGTAAGGCATGCAAGACAATCAAAGAAACTCGGTTCCAAGTCATTTGCATTACAAAATATATTTACCATATGTATTTGTATCATTTACCTTCTTGCTCCTGCAATCACTCACATCTACTACCTTTTTACATACTCTGTGCAGTCAGATCCATGTCAGCCCCTATCTCCTCTCTACTATGCTCAGTTCTCCCTCTCTTATCACAATGTTAAACCGCACTAATCCATTCACTCCCACAATACAACACAAAAATATCTCTCACAAATCACTTAACCATCTGCTCACCCTCTCTAGTCTCCTTCTCCTAGTTGGAGAAGATTTATTGCCAAACCCCAGACCTTCTAGTAGTAGTAAGTTTAACCCCTCCCCTGCTACCATCAGAAAACCCCACAAATCTCATTAATGTTCCTTGCATGCCTTCTGTCTCTTAACATTCCCCTCTGGAATTCATGGTCAGCATTTAACAAACTCTACTACAGCCATGACTTTTTCTTTTCAAATTCCCTTAACCTACTGGCTCCTACTGAAACTTAGATCCAGCAGACAAATAACACTGCTGCTGTTGCTCTGTCATTTGCAGGCCTTCATTTTTCACATACCTCCAGACCTGACAACAGACCAAGTGGAGGTGCTGATCTGCTCCATTCAGCAAAATGTACTTTTCAAGTTATCCCCTAAGCACCATCACTAATCTTCCCTTCTTTTGAGGTTCATGCTGTCAGACGCAACTGTCCCTTCTCCCATTAAAGTCTTTTAATGGATGTAAGATGCATGATGATCTGCGTTTTCTTTTCCAAAGCCTTCTCGGCTCATCAACACAACTACTCGATTAACAATTGAGAACTGTAGCCAATAAAATTGGCTTTGAAAGAGTGGCACTTTCAACTTGAAGGAATGGTTCTACAGTAATTGTTTACACTGACTACAAGAACTTAGCTTACCTGCAGTCCACACTGAGGCTAAATCTGCCTCCAGCAAGGTGGACATTGTTCTTCACCAGCTTTGATTTTGTTCTCAATTTCAGGCTGGCAGACAAGAACATCAAGGCAGATGCTCTTTCTAGGGCCTTTCTCTATTGTGACTGAGAGGAAGAGCCTCAACACATCATTGAGTCCTCCAAGATGCTACTGTCACTTCAGTGGACTTGTCTCAGGTTCCAACCAGGAGGACCTTCCTTGCGGAACTAGACAGGAAGCGGCTTCTTCAGTGAGGTCACTCATGTAAATATCAGCACATTTACATCTTCTTTACTCCTATTTTGTGTTCCCACTCACATAGGTAGTTAGTACAGTATTATGCAAATGTTTTTTGTACTGTAATATGTATATATAATACATACAGTGGGGCAAAAAAGTATTTAGTCAGTCAGCAATAGTGCAAGTTCCACCACTTAAAAAGATGAGAGGCGTCTGTAATTTACATCATAGGTAGACCTCAACTATGGGAGACAAACTGAGAAAAAAAATCCAGAACATCACATTGTCTGTTTTTTTATCATTTTATTTGCATTTTATGGTGGAAAATAAGTATTTGGTCAGAAACAAAATTTCATCTCAATACTTTGTAATTTATCCTTTGTTGGCAATGACAGAGGTCAAACGTTTTCTGTAAGTCTTCACAAGGTTGCCACACACTGTTGTTGGTATTTTGGCCCATTCCTCCATGCAGATCTCCTCTAGAGCAGTGATGTTTTTGGCTTTTCGCTTGGCAACACGGACTTTCAACTCCCTCCAAAGGTTTTCTATAGGGTTGAGATCTGGAGACTGGCTAGGCCACTCCAGGACCTTGAAATGCTTCTTACGAAGCCACTCCTTCGTTGCTCTGGCAGTGTGCTTTGGATCATTGTCATGTTGAAAGACCCAGCCACGTTTCAACTTCAATGCCCTTGCTGATGGAAGGAGGTTTGCACTCAAAATCTCATGATACATGGCCCCATTCATTCTTTCATGTACCCGGATCAGTCATCCTGGCCCCTTTGCAGAGAAACAGCCCCAAAGCATGATGTTTCCACCACCATGCTTTACAGTAGGTATGGTGTTTGATGGATGCAACTCAGTATTCTTTTTCCTCCAAACACGACAAGTTGTGTTTCTACCAAACAGTTCCAGTTTGGTTTCATCAGACCATAGGACATTCTCCCAAAACTCCTCTGGATCATCCAAATGCTCTCTAGAAAACTTCAGACGGGCCCGGACATGTACTGGCTTAAGCAGTGGGACACGTCTGGCACTGCAGGATCTGAGTCCATGGTGGCGTAGTGTGTTACTTATGGTAGGCCTTGTTACATTGGTCCCAGCTCTCTGCAGTTCATTCACTAGGTCCCCCCGCGTGGTTCTGGGATTTTTGCTCACCGTTCTTGTGATCATTCTGACCCCACGGGGTGGGATTTTGCGTAGAGCCCCAGATCGAGGGAGATTATCAGTGGTCTTGTATGTCTTCCATTTTCTAATTATTGCTCCCACTGTTGATTTCTTCACTCCAAGCTGGTTGGCTATTGCAGATTCAGTCTTCCCAGCCTGGTGCAGGGCTACAATTTTGTTTCTGGTGTCCCTTGACAGCTCTTTGGTCTTCACCATAGTGGAGTTTGGAGTCAGACTGTTTGAGGGTGTGCACAGGTGTCTTTTTATACTGATAACAAGTTTAAACAGGTGCCATTACTACAGGTAATGAGTGGAGGAAAGAGGAGACTCTTAAAGAAGAAGTTACAGGTCTGTGAGAGCCAGAAATCTTGATTGTTTGTTTCTGACCAAATACTTATTTTCCACCATAAAATGCAAATAAAATGATAAAAAAACAGACAATGTGATTTTCTGGATATTTTTTTTCTCAGTTTGTCTCCCATAGTTGAGGTCTACCTATGATGTAAATTACAGACGCCTCTCATCTTTTCAAGTGGTGGAACTTGCACTATTGCTGACTGACTAAATACTTTTTTGCCCCACTGTATATGAGATTAAACATATTCCTCATGGCAGCCTCCAGCTTTCAAAATTAGTAGAAGAAGGGGAGTGCTCAACCATGGACGTGTGGTGAAGAAAAAAATCAATCAAAAATATAATATAACTTTGGCACTCAAAAAATGCTGCAAGAATTTTTATTATACATAGACCCAATAGAGTTCAAATACGAAATAAGTCAATGTTTCGGCCTATACTATGGCCTTTTTCAAGAAATATCTGTATTAGAACATACATTGCAAAACTAGGTACCAGCCTATGTATTAGTTAGTAGTAAGCACCTTTCAGACCCTTGTAGCGTGGCATTTTATCTTTTATTAGTCTGTTTGTTTCTTGGCAGAGTGGGCACAGATCTGCCTAAATACCTGCAGCACTTGGGCCTTTTTGCGAGTAGCGCCAGTGTGTTCCAGTACTGTTTTTATCTGTATTAGAACATAATAAAAATGAAATTAACAAAATGGCAATATTAAAACAATAATAAACACAAAAACATCAGAAAAAGCAAAATATTAGTACAATATTCATGAGTACATATTTGTGAACAAATATAAAAGATATAGAGGATGACCCTTTACGTAGGAAGCCATTATAATATGAGAATAGAACATAGCAGAAGTATAAAAATAATTCCTAGAGGAAGGAGAAAAAATATGAAAAGATGGTAGTTAATATGGTGATAAATAATAGAGTATGAACCATGTGTATATAACTAAGAGGATATATATCAACAGGTATAGGGAGAAGGAATACATGAAAGAAAAGGACCAAAGGATTTATGGTAAAAAGAAAGAAAGACAATAAAAAATAGGGGAAAAGGAGAAAAAGGAGAAAAAAGAGAAAAAAAGGGAAAAAGTGAAAAAAAAACATAATTAAAAAAGTGAATAAATAAAAAAATGAAAAAAGGAAAAAAAAATTAAAAATTAAAAAAAAAAAAAATTAAAATTAAAAAATAAAAATGAAAAAAAAAGAGTGAAAAAGTTATTGAAACAGAGAAAAAAGAAGGGAGAAAGGTAAGAACAAATATGAAGAATATGGTAATTGTAGTGGAAAACAAAAGAAAATAGCAGGTCCAAGACTTAGTTGCTGTGCAGCCCCCAGAAAGCGTGTGCTTGCTCCCCTCTGGCTGGCATACCCTCTCCCTTAGTTCCTTAGTTAGTCATCTTCCTCTGTTCTGACCCACTCTCCAAGGGTCCCAGCTCTTAACCCTGCTGTGTCCCTCCCCCCTGTACCTGGGCGGGCTAAGAATCTCCACTCCTCAGCTTCCCTGCAAGATCTGGATGATCAGATCAGCACACGGGTGGTACCAGCGCATGAGGTTTGTTCTGCCGGTCGCACAGGGACCAAACCCATACCCATTTGGTCGCTGTGGGAGGCCTATCTCCATATCTCAGGTACCAGAATTCCCACAGACCCGGGAGTTGCACTGTCAGATGTGCAATTTCTTTAGGGCAAGGGGGATATTTTTAATGAGCCTGTACCTCGGACGATGCATCCATAAATTCATGATTCCATTTTGGAGACGGTTCGACTGGAAGGCCACAATAGACGTGTATCCTGTGGCCACTTGACATGCGTGCTTTAATTGAGCCCCCAGGCACAACCTTGTCCTCTGCTGGTGTGGCTCCCTCATTGAGCTTTGAAGTACCTTCTGCCTGCTACGCTGAGCTTAATTCCATTACCATGCTAAAATGAGCTTTATTCTTGAGAAAAGGTGGGGGCCAGGAGTGCTCATCTCTGCAGACCTGTGACCTGGAGACAAACAGAGACAATCTCTGTTAGTATGCCCGTATCCAAGATGGCGGCTGCTCCCTCATCACATGAGCATTGACATAATCTATGACAGCCGAACATTTATGACTGAAAGCCCAATGCTGCCAGGAATAAAGTTCATTTCCTCCCTGTAGGTAGGATTTTATCCCAGCTTAAGAATGCCATTAACCTGCAGAGAAACCTCATATATACAGGTTAATAGCGTTTTGTGACCTGACAGGTTCCCTTTAAATAACTCGCCCCTAATTTGATGGCTGGAACTACTTCTCTTTGATGAGGTGTGTGACATTAGGTGGTATTGATGATATTGCTACTCGCAACTGCTTTTCCATCAAAAGGAGAAACTAAGACTCTGTTATATACATCACTTAGGAGACATTAAAACTAGTGAAGAGCGAGTATATTCGTGGCTCGGGTTTTTGCCGAGCACGCTCTGGTGGTCTCTGAGTAATTGTTAGTGCTCTGAGATTTAGCTTTGTCGACCCAGCAGCATGATTTACGGCTGCTAGCCAGCCTGAGTACATGTGAGGGTTGACTGGTTGCTAGGGAATCCCCACATGTATTCAAACTGTCTAGCAGCTGTAAATCATTCAGCTGTGGTGAGGAAAACTAAATCTCTGAGCACTAACAAATACTCGGAGATCACCTGAGCATGCTCGGAAAAACCGGAGCAACGAGTATCACTAATTAAAACTAATGTACATATTGCATAGAATACACTGAGACTGTTGTATACTGTACACATAAATATGAGACACTGAGACTGATGTATCACATCACATCACATAGGATACGCTGAGCCCGATGCATGCTTGTAAATGGGAGGAGTTTCAGACCAGACTGGCTGCAATGGTGTGAGTGGAACAGAGTGCAGCAACTCCTCCCACAAAGAACTTCATGACACTGATAAGAGGGTGCTTTTAAGAGGTTAAAGAGCTGATGGAAAGAAATTTGTCGGTGGCCACACAAAATGATATTGCGAGTGGGACATTCTTCACCCCTGTCCCAGACCGATATTCCACATCTTTGTAAACATGTCCATTAATGTAGACATCAATAAATAAAAAGCTAGCAATTTATGAGAGGGAAACACACAAAAATGCTTATGAAATACTCAGAGAAAAAAACAGGCATCTCTGTGACATTTTTGTAGCCTCACAATTGACCTCTATTGTAAAGAATGAAGCAAATTCTTAGTGGAAAACGCTTCAAGAATGGTCTGGTGAAGAAACTGACCAGAAGCCTAAATAGTCTTTTTTCAATAGTAAAAGAGTGAGCAGAAAGAGTATTTAAAGCATTTTTGAATGATTTTTCAAGCTTCGAGAAAACATTTTGAAGAGTGTTTCAAGTGGTCTTAAAATTTTTTGGCTAATTCATTTTATGTAGAATTTTGTTTGTAAAGTACTTTGTTTGGCATGTTTGCCATCAGGAGATGCTTCATCGAATTGACACGCACTTTCTTTTCTCCCACCAGGCATTTTCAAATTAGAAGCAGAAGAAAACTTCTCAAAAGACTGAACATATGAACAGCAAGTAATTTTAAAATAAAATTGAATATGATGAGTTTTTCTGTCCTTTCTTTTAGCAATTTTTCAGGCATCTATTGGGGTAGACTTGTTTCAAAAGACTTATAGAAAGAAAACACCGTGTGCACTTACACATAGATTGATAAATAACCTGGTGCTGAAACACACAATAGCAGACAATATGTTGGAGAAATATATATATATTTTTTAATTTTCTACTATCCCAGTGGATGCTGTCTTTTCGTGTAGACGATTTGGAGTAGTCAATTTTGGTAAGACTACAGGACTAGGTTAAATACTTAATTTGCCAGAATCCAAAGTATGAAAATGCCACTCAGATGTTGAGTGAGTCATACTAGATGTTTCATTTGATGGACAACAGAACACTATAGGCTGGTCTGAAAAATTATAATGTTTCCAAAATATTACACAAAAATTCTCTAGATCTAATTTTAAATACCAACCCCCTGAGCTCTTCTGTAGCTGATTTCTTCTTCCAAACTCAAGTCACATATTCATCCGTCACGCGTCAGAGTGATGCATTTGCTCAAATGCTTTTGTATTTTAGGATGTGTTAAGGAAATTTTTAAATATGTGAAAAGATCAAAATAAAATCTGTGAAGGTATAAATAACTTGCCTAAACAAAGTGCTGGAAAATTATTGAGCAATGTGTCCATACATGACTTAGCACAAATAGCATAAAAAAACATGTTTCTCTCTATAATTTTAATACTTTTATATCTTCACTATGAATATTTATTCATTTTATTAGAAGTGTGCCATTTAACTGCAGATATGGAGCAAACTTAAAAAAATAAAATTAACCTTTTCAGGATGCAAGCAGTTTTCACTCTCTCACTTTCCATATCCACATTCCTACATTTTGTATTGTTCCTTTGATTAAGCTATATGATGTTTTCTTTTTGCATAAAAAGTTGTATGCTTTAGCACCATTTTGGTTACATGTAGGTTATTTTTTTGTTTATTCTATTTTCCTTTTTGTAGAAGAATGCAATACTTTAACAATGCATCATATGTTGTTAATTAGCTTTTTTTATAGTGTGATTTGCAGTGATCAGTAGAGATGAAAGAACTTGTTCGGAAAACATTTTCCAATCTCAAATTCAGCTGGAACGTAGCACATTCGGATTTGTGTTCGGTTTCCCGAGCATTTTTCCTTAAAGTAAGCAAAATTCGGTCACAGTTGGTAAATGATCGTGTTTCCAATAATGCTTTTGTTTTCACTTTATTTAGGAAAGTGGTGCTGTATATGTTGGACATGTTTTATGAGGGGTGGGGGGGTGTCTAGTATAGATGAGTGAACCTTTTAAGGTCGGGTCGATTAGCCGAACTTTTAGACGTTCGCTGAACATGTTCGCTGAACAGTTCCATGTACGTAGGCGAACCCCATTAAATTAAATAGGAGGTCAAACCAAACGTATACGCAACACCTTAAGGGGTGACAAAAAAATTCCCAATCAGCTAAAACTAGGGGCAGACACCATGAAAAGTGGCATCAGTTGAACCACAGTACAAATTTATTAATGTCACAGCAGCAATCAGCCATGGGCCATGCATGAGGTATCAGGGTCTGAGCCAGCTTCAGTTTCATGCAGCACCATTGGTAGAAAAATGTAAGTAAAGTAACACAGTTTGATGACTGATCAACTGACTCACAGTAGAATATTTTATATTGGCACAGAAGCAGTCAGCCATGGGCCATACATGAGGTATCAGGGTCTGGGCCAGCCTTTACAGCTTTGAAATTAAGTTTGAATGAAGACCTAGTGGTCAAGGGAGCACTGTAAGCCTTCTCATGCAACAGTTCCAATTTTTCTTTTTCCCAGCCACACTCAGATGGCACAAACATCAATTTTATACAGTACTATTGGTAGAAAAATGTAAGGAAAGTAACACAGGTAGTTGAGTGAAAGTAAGTGCAGGTCTGCCTGTCTGGGAGCCCTACTTCTGCAGGCAAAGTCCACACAACTTGAATTCTCCACATTTCAAAAAATAATTGTCACACACCATAAAAGTGCCATCAATTTCCACAGAGTAGAAACAGAGTAATAGGCATCTGATAAACCTTCTACTACAGGCAACCCACCAGATGAATTTGAAGAGATTACAGGAGCGGTGCGCTCTTTTTTCTCACTTAATATTATGTGTGTTCATTTCAACAACCAATCAGGGTGCAGAAACCATCCACAACGTCATTACACAAGGTCTTTTGTGATTGGTTGTCAAAGTCACATGTCCCTAGCCATATAAAAAGCAGACATGTTGTTTTGCTGGCGTCATTTGTTCAGTGTCACAATGCAGAGAGTTTGCTCCTGCTCTTGTGCTGTTGCTGCTAAAAGTTAACTTGTCCTGAGCTAAATTGATCTTCTAGCATAGAAGTAGTGTGAAAAAACTGTGTGGCAGTCTCCAGAAGTACCATTAGCTACTACAAATCATTTGTGCGAAAATTGTGTTTCAGTGGCAAATCAGAAGGCCAGATTTCCACATAAAAATCGTTAGGCATAATATAGTGGTGCAGCCATGAGGCACAATTAGCTTATCCAAATCGTTTCTGGTAAACCTGTGTTTCAATGACATTTAAGAAGGCCAAATTTCCACGTAGAAATTGTTAGACCTAATATAGTGTTGCAGCCATGAGGTCAACTTAGCTTCTCCAAATCGTTCGTGCTAGAACTGTGTTTCAGTGGCAAATTAGAAGGCCAGATTTCCACTTAAAAATTGTTAGGCCAAATATAGTGTTGCAACCAAAAGGCCCAATTAGCTACTCCTAATCGTTCGTGCTAAAACTGTGTTTCAGTGGCAAATAAAATGGCCAGATTTCCACTTAAAAATTGATAGGCCTAATATAATGTTGCAACCACGAGGCCCAACTTGCTACTCCAAATCGTTTGTGCTAAAACTGTGTTTTAGTGGCAAATCAGAAGTACAGATTTCTACTTAAAAATCGTTAGGCCTAATATAGCATTGCAGCCAAGAGTCCCAATTAGCTACTCCAAATTGTTTGTGCTAAAACCGTGTTTCATTGACTCGACTCCCTTTCTTTGGCAGTCGCACAGCGGTACGCCTTTTTGATGAGGCTCAGAAAGAGCATGTGCTACAGTAGATGGAAAATGCTGCATCAAGTGGCCTCTCCTCCTCTTCCTCCACATTGACATCACACACAGCAATCCTCAGATGAGGTACCCCAATCACCTTTGTTTCCCCCCATGTCAAAAGTTTCCAAATGCCCAACTGAATGTGGGGAACCGCAGAAGGACCATTCTGAAGAGCTGATCACACAGTGTATTCCATAGGCTTCAGAGATCTGCTTCCATCAATCCCAGAATCCAGAGGAGGAAAGCATCTGCATCGATGTTCAAAATGTTTTCATGTTGGATCCGGGGCTGGACAAAGTAGGGTCTGAGCAGAATGTAGACCCTCATTACCAAATATTTACCACCATGTGTGGAGGTGATCCTGATGAGACTCAGATACCAGAGGCGCACGTGGACTGTACAGTTGTGTCAGGGCAGGAAGAAAAGGAGGGTGACTTTCAGGGTGAGGAGTGTGTGAACAAACAGAGGATGACAAGGAGGTTGTAGATCTCACTTGGTGTGAACCCAGAGGCATGCAGCTGAGTAGCTCAGCAGAGGAGGTGGAGGAGGAAGAAGATGAGGAAGTTAAGTTGCGGCTTCCCACACAGACACACAATCTTGCAAACAGTTAAAGCATTGCATCATGAGCCCCAACTCTGGCTGTGTCCAGCTCTGGTCACAAGTGTACAATTTGCAGGGCCACAAGGATTGTCTAGCCTAGGCGTTTTTTGACACGACAAAGGATGACCCAACACAAGTTATCTGTCAAATTTGCAAAAAAACCTCAGTAGAGTTAAAAATTGCAATAATTTGACAACAACATCCATGAATTGGCACATGAGCGATCAACATGCCTTAGTGTGGGAATCTCACTGCACTAAAATGTGGACTAGAGGACTTCACCAACCACCAGCTGTCCCATAAACCCTACCTGCTGCTTCTTCCTCTTCCATCACTATTCCAAGTCTTCTGACACAGGTCTCTGGCCGCAGAAACTACAATTGTTTACTATCACAGTCGGGGTCAGTGAGAGACGGTCAGCAGTTACAGAATTAGAAATTGCTGCTGCTTTTGTATTACCTAGCACAACACAGCTTTCTCATCCCACCATAACATCTTCACCTGCACCACACTTACAGTCCA
This sequence comes from Ranitomeya variabilis, assembly GCF_051348905.1. NCBI lineage: Eukaryota > Metazoa > Chordata > Amphibia > Anura > Dendrobatidae > Ranitomeya > Ranitomeya variabilis. Next base: position 621,069,517 of record NC_135236.1, on the reverse strand, counting down.
GCAGTTTGACCTGTTCTCAGTACTCCACCCCTCTGAACACAGCAGCCAGCCCTCGGTACTGCAGTTATGGTCACGTAATAGTTTCCTCTTACACATGGCAAAGCTAAGAGCTTGAACACCCCCATCTTCAATCTGTTGGCCACTGTAATGCTGCTTTTCCATCTGGTGGATACAGATGGTTTCTTATAGTTGTTGGCTGTCACAGTCCCCCAGTACCAGTTGCCCAGTCAACATTACTTCTCTAAGAAAGCGCTGCTTGCGCTACACCAGCATGTTGCAGACAACATCACCCATTCCCTGAAAAAATCTATGTCTTCCATTGTACATTTCACCACAGACACCTGGATGAGCAAACATGGGTGTTACATCTCGCTGACTGGGCACTAGGTGACTCTTGTGGCTGTGGGGGCAGGCAGTCAAGGGGCTACTCCACAAGTCTTTGAAACCCCAAAGCTTGCAGTACAAACCTCAGTATCTAACCAGTATCTAACACTTCTTCCACTGCGCCTGCCTCTTCCACCTCCTCTAGTGCCTCAACTTGTACCCACAACCTCTCCCTTAGTCAGACAAGCATTCCAACAGTGCAGATAGAATCTTTCACACCTCTGTGCTGCACAGCCATGGCTCACCGCAATAGGGCAGTGTTTAATTGAATATGCCTTGGAGATCGCAGTCACACAGCTCAAAAAGTTGTGGACAGTTATCCAGCCCAAGTTCAAACAATAGCTGTCTCCACTAAACCTGGAGCCAGGGAAGGCCATGTGCGATATCAGTGCAAATCTGGTGGGAGTCCTACTCTGTGGCAACCTCTCAAACTGGCATTGTATGGCTCTCATACTCAACCTGGTGGTACAGCAATTTCTCCACCAATATCCCGGCCTGGATGCGCTGCTGCAGAATGCACAATCACTGTGTGCTCAATTCCACTGATTGCACCCTGTAGGTCATTGACTTGCATCGCTACAGAGGTCTTTTGGCCTACCAATTAACTATTTAATTAGCAATGTTCCAGCACATAGAATTCCACTCTGCACATGTAGCAGCGGCTGTGTCAGCAGCGACGAGCCCTGGTGCAGTATGTCCTTTTTCATAGTCTGGGCCAACACAGTCTGGACATGGTGCAATTCACGCTTGTGGAGTGGTCACAGGTGAAATGACTACTAAGAATGTTAGCGCTGATGATGCCGCCATCAGCATCACTATTCTGGATATCTACATGCTGGAGCACACTTTGAATAGTCTGCGTAAAGTGGTGATGGTCTTAGAGGAAGAAGGAAGAGTTGGAAGCAGAGGATGATGAGAAAGGGAAAACAATAATTTCACTGCACAGGTGGGAGCCATGGGAGGGTGGATTACAGCAATATAGGAGGGGCTCATGGAACAAGACACACTTGTATTGATGACGCAGGAACCGAGGATCAAATTGAGGAGGATGAGATGATGAACACACAACAGTCAGGAGATGAAGAGGATAATGATATGCTCTCTGTTGTCCATAGATGGCGGTAGGGGACAGAGGAATCAACTTTGAGTGTAACCCTGCCACCAACATAGCATGAACATGAAACCAACACATGAGCACCTTCTTGCTGCACTGTCTTCAACATGATGCCCATATTCTTAGGGTTCGAAATAGTGCTCACTACTGAGTTGCCACTCTATTAGATCCACAATACAAGAGTAAATTTAGCTGGATGCTGGTGCATCGAAATAAGCTTGTAGACAATCTTAAGAATGGTTTTCCGCAAGAGAGCAGTATGGCACACAGTGTGCATCCCAGTTGTAGATGTCCAACCCCAGGAACGTCAAGGTATCATCTCCAAAACATCAAAAGCAGCAGTGTAAGTGGCATCAGTCATTTAACAAATTTTTTTAGACCAGCACATACACCAGCAGAACAGAGTACAAGTCTGACACGTTTTGATCGACTGAAGAGGATGATGCAGGAGTATCTGGAGCTACATATAAATGCCATCAAGGGGGGTAGGACCCTTTTCCCTTTTTTGCCTTAAAAAATGGAAGAGTGGTCTGAGCTCACCACTGAGGCCTTTGAGGTTTTTTCATGCCCGGCAGCTAGCATTCTCTCAGAAATTCTCTTCAACACTGCTGGAGGTGTCCTGATGGATTAGCACATCCAGCTGATCCTTCATAGTATAGAACGCATAACTTTCATCAAAATGAACAAGTCATGGATCTCCAATGACTTTTGCACCCCAGTCACAGATTGGGCAGAGTAGGCGATGGTGTTCTTTTTAGTGTCATGTATTGATCTTGCATTATTGAAGTCTGTGCCATATTTGTGGTGTCTTCTGTGACTGCTGTTGCTACTACTGCTGATGTTACCAACAATTTTTTGAAATGTGGAGACTCCAAGTTTGGTCTCCATCATGTGGGTTTTCTGTGGTGGAAGGTGTGTCAGAGGCCTATTAGGCCGGGGTCACACTAGAGAGGAATACGGATGAGGGAGAGGTGCAAAAACAACACATTGCACACGGACCAATGTTTCTTTATGGGGCAGGTTCCATCAGCTGTATATTTCTCGGCTGTATTTTATCGGCTGAGAAAATCGCAGCATGCTGTGTTTGTCAGTGTATTGCGCAAAAAATCTGCCAGTGAAAGTCTATGGGGGTGAGAAAAATACAGATCACACACGGACCGTGAATGTGACTTGTGATAAATACGCACCGGTGTTCTGTAGAAAAGCCGGTAATTCAGTGAGGTGTACAGTAAAATCACACTGACAGGTTAGAATAGAATAGATAAAATAAATGTCTACACATAGAATAGGTATATATATATATATATATGTGTATATATATGTGTATATATATATATATATATATATATATATATATATGTGTATATATATATATATATATATATATATATATATATATATATATATATATATATATACAGTACAGACAAAAAGTTTGGCCACACCTTCTCATTTAAAGATTTTTCCATATTTTCATGACTATGAAAATTGTACATTCACACTGAAGGCATCAAAACTATGAATTAACACATGTGGAATTATATACTTAACAAAAAAGTGTGAAACAACTGAAATTATGTCTTATATTCTAGGTTCTTCAAAGTAGCCACCTTTTGCTTTGATGACTGCTTTGCACACTCTTGGCATTCTCTTGATGAGCTTCAAGAGGTAGACACCGGAAATGGTCTTCCAACAATCTTGAAGGAGTTCCCAGAGATGCTTAGCACTTGTTGGCCCTTTTGCCTTCACTCTGCGGTCCAGCTCACCCCAAACCATCTCAATTGGGTTCAGGTCTGGTGACTGTGGAGGCCAGGTCATCTGGCGCAGCACCCCATCACTCTCCTTCTTGCTAAAATAGCCCTTACACAGCCTGGTGGTGTGTTTGGGGTCATTGCCTTGTTGAAAAATAAATGATGGTCCAACTAAACGCAAACTGGATGGAATAGCATGCCACTGCACGATGCTGTGGTAGCCATGCTGGTTCAGTATGCCTTCAATTTTGAATAAATCCCAACAGTGTCACCAGAAAAGCACACCAACACCATCACACCTCCACCTCCGTGCTTCACAGTGGGAACCAGGCATGTAGAGTCCATCCGTTCACCTTTTCTGCGTCGCACAAAGACATGGTGGTTGGAACCAAAGATCTCAAATTTGGACTCATCAGACCAAAGCACAGATTTCCACTGGTCTAATGTCCATTCCTTGTGTTCTTTAGCCCAAACAAGTCTCTTCTGCTTGTTGCCTGTCCTTAGCAGTGGTTTCCTAGCAGCTATTTTACCATGAAGTCCTCCTGCACAAAGTCTCCTCTTAACAGTTGTTGTAGAGATGTGTCTGTTGCTAGAGCTCTGTGTGGCATTGACCTGGTCTCTAATCTGAGCTGCTGTTAACCTGCGATTTCTGATGCTGGTGACTCGGATAAACTTATCCTCAGAAGCACAGGTGACTCTTGGTCTTCCTTTCCTGGGGTAGTCCTCATGTGAGCCAGTTTCTTTGTAGCGCTTGATGGTTTTTGTGCCACTGCACTTGGGGACACTTTCAAAGTTCTCCCAATTTTTCGGACTGACTGACCTTCATTTCTTAAAGTAATGATGGCCACTCATTTTTCTTTACTTAGCTGCTTTTTTCTTGCCATAATACAAATTCTAGCATTCTATTCAGTAGGACTATCAGCTGTGTATCCACCAGACTTCTGCACAGCACAACTGATGGTCCCAACCCCATTTATAAGGCAAGAAATCCCACTTATTAAACCTGACAGGGCACACCTGTGAAGTGAAAACCATTTCCGGTGACTACCTCTTGAAGCTCATCAAGAGAAGGCCAAGAGTGTGCAAAGCAGTCATCAGAGGAAAAGGTGGCTACTTTGAAGAACCTAGAATATAAGACATATTTTCAGTTGTTTCACACTTTTTTGTTAAGTATATAATTTCACATGTGTTAATTCATAGTTTTGATTCCTTAAGTGTGAATGTATATTTTTCATAGTCTTGAAAATACAGAAAAATCTTTAAATGAGAAGGTGTGTCCAAACTTTTGGTCAGTACTGTTAGGAGTTGAGTTCCCACCGCTGCACAGGGGGAATCTCAAGCCATGTCTGCTGCGGTCTCCCATTCTTTTCCAGCTGCAGTGGAGTCTGCTCAGCGGAGACGTCAGTCCCAGTGTCTTGCTCAGTCCCACTCTGTGCATAGGGTTACTACTGATTTTCCAGCTTCTGCCTTTGAAGCCAGTGCTGGGCAGTGGCGAGCAGACGCTTTTGGGACTAAGTCCTGCTTTTCCCCTTCTGAGCATGCCCAGGGCAAGATCTCCCGTTGGAGATCGAGGGTCACATGCTCAGATACTGCAGCAGATCCCATTGGTCCTCCAGGAAGGTCCTGAAGGTGCTCAACTTCTGTGGCAGCTTCCCATTGGTCCTTTTTTGGAAGGTCCTGTTCATGCTGCAGCTATATAAGCTTCGCATGACCGCACGACCATGCGCTAGTGTAAACTTGTAAACGTGTGTGTGTTTATGTGTGAAAGTAATTCATTAATTATCCCCTCCCTTGTGTATGACTGCTAACGTAAGGTGGATGATTGCTATCTAGCGCCCGACTTAGCCATCAGCACGTGACACACAATACAGCGTCAGATTGCTGTGACCGCCAGTGCGGCGCCGTGCGCTTTCACAGCGCTTTCCTGACCCAAGCCTGGGTGGTTAGTGGTGTCCGCCAGTGCGGCATCGCACACACTCTCGTGCATCTTTATTATTATTTCTTTCATTCTGACACCCCAGTTGCGGTGTTGAGCGCAAGAGGTCTATATAAACTTAAATCCTGTGTCTTGGGATTGAGTTCTGAGACTCCTTGCTTGCGCTCTTGGTGCGGTACCGCGGCCCTGTGACGTAACAGGGTTCGCTTCCTTCACACAGGGTGAAGTTAACCCGTGTGTGTATCCACATTGTACCGCCATATAGTCTGTCATTACTTGGCAGCAGGTTCCATCTCTGCACGGTGGACCCCGGAATGCAAACGCACCCTACTCTATCTTTCTTATTATTTGATGCGTTCCGCTAGCAATAACATTACACTAGAGCCAGGGTCTGGTTAGTAATGACGGACAAACAGAAATCTTTGCGGAACATCCAGCAGCTGGAGGGTAGGTTGGCGGCTCTCGAGCACACAACCTCAGCTGTGGATGTAACCGCAGTTGCTGCTCAGGCTGCTAGCGTGGCTGCAGCCACCTTGTCCACTGCCACCCCTGTACCGACTCTATCTCGCCTCCCGCTGCCAGAAAAATTTTCTGGTGATAGTAAGTCTTGTAGGGGTTTTGTGAGTCAGTGCTCTATACATCTTGAGCTTCTGGCCTCTCGTTTCCCTACAGAGCGGGCTAAGGTGGGCTTTATTGTGTCTCTCCTGTCGGACAGGGCGTTGGAGTGGGCTACGCCGCTGTGGGAGCGTGGTGATCATGTGGTGCGGAGTGCTTCGTTGTTCCTGAGCACTCTGAAACAGGTCTTTTTAGGACCTTGAGTCACCCATGATACGGCGCTCCAACTGTTGGCATTGACTCAGGGCTCGTCCTTGGTCAGCCATTTTGCCGTCCACTTCCGTACCCTAGCATCTGAGCTGGAGTGGTCGGATAAAGCCCTTATTCCAATATTTTTGAGGGGGCTGGCTGACCACGTGAAGGACGCCCTGGCCACTAGGGAGATTCCCACCACACTGGAGGAGTTAATAGCAGTGTCCACTCGTATTGACCTCCGTTTTCATGAGCGGAGGTTAGAGCGAGCCCAGTGTAGGCAGAGGTTTCGGCTGGCTCCCACCTTCGCCAAACCTTTGGAATCTCCAGTGCAGGCCCCTGAGTCACATGAGGCCATGGAAGTGTCAGGAGCGGGATCTAAGTCCCGGACCGCTCGTGCACTCCAGGTTTGTCTTGTTTGCCAGCAGTCAGGACATCTTGCCACCAGATGTCCCCAGTGGTCGAGGAAACGTCAGCGTCTAGTGGTAGTAGGTGGAGGTACACTAGACACGGCAACGTTTGCCTCCAAATTGTCCTTTAAGGGGACAATTACAAGAGGCTCATTCACTCACTCGGTAGAGCTCTGCGTGGATTCTGGGGCGGAGGGCAATTTTATGTCTTCTGCCTTCGCCCAACGTCATGCAATACCCCTGGTAATGCTTGCTCAACCAGTAACTGTACGAGTGGTGAATGGGTCATCACTGCCCTCACAGATAACACACCAGACCATCCCTTTCACTCTGTCCTTGTCGCCATCTCATCAGGAGATTATATCTCTGCTCATCATTCCTGAGGAAATTGATGAGATCCTGTTAGGGATGCCTTGGCTACGTATCACTCTCCTCATATCGAGTGGTCCACAGGCAGAATTTTAGGATGGGGTGAATCTTGTGGGGGTAGATGTCAGAGGGAGAGTGTTCAGGTTGCTACTACTGAGGTACCTGCAGATTTATCCTCTCTTCCCGAGCAATATTTGCCTTATGCGGATGTGTTCTCCAAAAGGGCTGCGGAGACCCTTCCGCCTCACCACCCCTTTGACTGTCCTATTGACCTCTTGCCTGGTGCTGAGCCTCCCCAGGGTCGAGTCTATCCTTTGTCTCTCCCGGAGATGGAGCCAATGTCACAGTATATCTGAGAGAATCTGGCAAGAGGATTCATTAGGAGGTCAGTGTCACCTGCAGGGGCTGGGTTCTTCTTCGTACAGAAGAAGAGTGGAGAACTGCGTCCATGCATAAACTACAGGGGTCTTAACGCCATCACCGTTAAAAATAAGTACCCACTACCACTGATATCTTAGCTTTTTGATAGGCTATGGGGAGCAAGGGTATTTACTAAATTAGATCTGCGGGGTGTTAACAACCTGATTCGCATCCGTGAGGGGGACGAATGGAAGACTGCTTTTAACACCAGGGATGGGCACTATGAACATCTGGTGATGCCCTTCGGGCTCTGTAATGCCCCAGCCGTTTTCCAAGACTTTGTAAACGACATCTTCCAGGATATGCTTTCCACCTCGGTCGTAGTTTATCTGGATGATATTCTCATCTACTCTCCAGATATAGACTCCCACCGGAGAGATGTTTGCAAGGTCTTTGACCTCCTACGGGCTAACTCCCTCTATGCCAAGTTGGAGAAGTGTGCATTTGAGCAGGAGTCCTTGCCTTTCCATGGCTATATCATCTCTGCCCAGGGATTGGCTATGGATCCTGCCAAACTACAGGCTGTGATGGACTGGCAGGAACCCCATTCTATCAAAGCGGTGCAGCGCTTTATGGGGTTCATTAATTACTATTGCCAGTTCATTCCCCACTTTTCAACTTTGGTAGCTCACTTGGTTGCCCTCACCAAGAAGGGAGCAAATCCCAAATTGTGGTCAGAGGAGGTCTCCAAGGCCTTTCTCTTGATTAAGTCACACTTTGCTAGCGCTCCCATCCTACATCACCCCGATGTAGATAAGCCATTTATTATGGAGGTGGATGCCTCATCCGTTGGTGCTGGAGCAGTCCTCTTCCAAAAGGATGCTCAAGTCGGAAGCATCCTTGCTTCTTCTTCTCTAAGACCTTTTCACCAGCGGAGAGGAATTATTCCATCGGGGACAGGGAGTTGCTAGCCATGAAGGTGGCTTTCTCAGAGTGGAGACACCTCTTGGAGGGAGCTCGCTTTCCCTTCCAAGTGTTCACAGACCACAAGAACTTCGTGTACTTACAGACGGCCCAGCGGCTGAATTCTCACCAGGCTAGATGGTCCTTGTTCTTCTCCCGGTTCCATTTTACTCTCCATTTTCTCTCCGGGGAGAAGAACATTCGTGCCGATGCTCTCTCTCGCTCCGTAATGTCATCTGAGGAGGAGGAGGAGGAGGAGCCTCGGTTTATTGTCCCTTCTGAGAGCCTGAGAACTGTGGCTCCGGTTTCGCTAGAGTCTGTTCGCCAGGCAAGACTTTCGTTCCATCTAATTTGAGACCGGAGGTTCTCTCTTGGGCTCACTCGTCCAGGGTGGGTGGACATTTTGGGACCAAGAGGACATCTGAGCTTTTGGCAAGGACGTACTGGTGGCCGCATATGGCCCGTGACGTCAGGGACTATATTCGGGCGTGTGTCTCCTGCGCCAAGAATCGGTCTCCTCGGCAATGGCCTGCTGGGCAACTTTAACCCCTGCTGGTGGCAGACAGGCCCTGGGAGATGGTCGGGATGGACTTTGTGGTGGGTTTACCCAAGTCTCGTAACTAGTGTTGAGCGATACTTTCCGATATCGGAAAGTATCGGTATCGGAAAGTATCGGCCGATACCGTCAAAATATCGGATCCAATCCGATACCGATACCCGATCCCAATGCAAGTCAATGGGACGAAAATATCGGAATTAAAATAAACCCTTAATAAACTTGTAGGTTCATTCTACATGAAGGAAAACAACTAAGAATAATGTAGGATGTATTGGGGGACGTGGCGGAGATATTAAAGGGACAGAGGTTTAGCCCAATGTAATAGAATAGCAGGATTTTTTATTTTTTTTTATGAAGTTCGGCGTTAGAAAGAATTTGACTATGTTATTTTTTTTTTTTTTTATGTCAGATATTGATGTTTCACTACTTCCACGCCCTTCACCTTCTTTTTTACTTCTCCCACGCTTTCTTCTTAATTATCCTCATCATCAGCTTCTTTGACATCAACTTCTTCACCTTATTCATCTTCTTCTTCATCTTCTACCTATTATTTTTTGGGTTACATTGTTCATATTCTTTTTATTTTACTATTATCTTCATCATATTCAACTTCTTCATCATATTCTTATTTGTGACAGGCATTCCCGTAGTTGTTATCTATAAAAGTTTGAAGATTACACCTTCCGTTCTGCCTGTCACAAACCAGTTACATTTGTCCGCATTCAGTTTGGCCTGCAGCATCAGGCTTTATCCAGGGGCACCACGAGGAGGAACGGACTCACCCCCATACACTGCTTAGTCTTCTTCTGCTTATAATTTACATAATATTTTTTTGCTCTGATATTTTGTGTTATGCTTAATGTCCTTCTGCTCTTTGTTCTGCAGCCTCTTGTTCTTCTGCTTCTCGGTCTTCCAGGTCGTCGTCGTCTCCAGGGTCGTCGTCTCCGGGGTCGTCGTCATCGGGGTGGTCTCCGGGGTCGTCGTCATCGGGGTGGTCTTCAGGGTCATCGTCTCCAGGGTCGTCGTCATCACGGTGGTTGTCGTCTCTGGTGTCGTCGTCATCTTAGGGGTGTTCTTCCGGGTCATCGTGTTTAGTCTCTTGAACTTGGAAATGTAGCAGAAGGTACAAGAAGGCTGAGAAAATGCCGAGAACCAGCTGATGGAACTGGAACTCGGATGGCTACCCGAAGGTCCAAGAGCCAATGGAACTACCGAGGACCAGCTGACGTTACTGGAACCCGGTTACTAAGCAGGAGGTACCCGTGCCTGAAAGCACTACCAAGGACCACCTGACGTTGGTGGAACTCGGATACCCAGAGGGAGGCACCTAAGCCAAAGGCTCTGCCCGGAACCAGCTGACGGTACTGGAACCAGGATGGGGAGCAGAAGGTACAAGAGCAAAAGACACTGCCGAGAACCAGCTGACGGTGCTGGAACCCGGATGGGTAGCCGAAGGTCCAAGAGCCAATGGAACTACCGAGGACCAGCTGACGTTACTGGAACCCGGTTACTAAGCAGGAGGTACCCGTGCCTGAAAGCACTACCAAGGACCACCTGACGTTGGTGGAACTCGGATACCCAGAGGGAGGCACCTAAGCCAAAGGCTCTGCCCGGAACCAGCTGACGGTACTGGAACCAGGATGTGGAGCAGAAGGTACAAGAGCAAGTGTCTGCGTGGCTTTTGCAGGACACGTTGCCGGCTGCACAGCAGGGGAACAGCTGGCGGTGCTGGACCCCACTGACACATTGGCGAGGTGTTTGGCTCTGTGCAGCCAGCACTTCCGGACAGCAACGAGCGGTGTTGTAGCCCGGGCTCTGCAGGGGGAGCAGAGTGTAGGCCGAAGCCTACTTGAACCAATTTCAAAGGTAACCTTTAACCCCCCCTCAGGGGTTAGAAAGTAGAAGAGCCACAGCTTATGCAGCAGTAGTGCTGCACAAGTCAAAGGTTGCTCTTTTAATTTCGCTCCTTGCACACGCTGAATGAAACACGTATAACATTTAGCCCTTTATACAGTCAAACTGTGTTGGAGGCGCGAGTTCCCTTTGTAATGAGACGCAGCACAGATGTCAAGAATCCCACCTTGGTGCTGGGTGCAGCCTCCTGAGCGTTGTTATTTGCTGTACAGGAGTCTGCGCTGTCGTGTTATCCCCTGGCCTAGCGCCGTTAGCGCTGCCCATCTTCTGGCATCATGTAATGTCGGCCGGTGCGGTTCGCGATGCCCATGAATCCCAGCCCCGCAGTGTCTTAACATTGTTAAAACACTGCGGGGCTGGGATTCAGGGCCTGGCGCAGCACATATGTTCGCCTCTCACACTCGGGTCCTTACACCCGCTTCAGACTGTGCGGCGTCATCTGATCCCTTATCGCATGCCACGGCCATGAAGCCGCACAGTCCGAAGAAGGCGGAAGGAGAGGAGGGACAGGCGAACTGATGCACTGATCCTGCCCATCAATCACACCCTCGCAGTCCCAATAAATAAGACACCGAGGGGCGTTGTGTGGGTCAGGGCGGCCGCAGAGGCGCAGGCAGCCAAACCATGATGCCAGAAGACGGGCAGCGCTACCAAGGGGGTTGCAGCGTGTCATTACAAAGGAAAGTCACACCACCGGGACGGTTAAATGGTCACACAGAGGACACATTGCAGACGTGTTTTCAGTTCCACATGTGCGAGGAGAATACGTTTCTGAGCCACCTTGCACACATGCAGCATTACCGCTGTACAAGGTGGCTGGATAACGTAAAAACGCCTGGGGGAGGGGGGACAGGTTCCCTTCAATTTCAGTTCTTGTGTCTGCGTGGCTTTTGCAGGACACGTTGCCGGCTGCACAGCAGGGGAACAGCTGGCGGTGCTGGACCCCACTGACACATTGGCTGGTGTTTTTCTCTGTGCAGCTAGCACATCTGGGCAAAAACTGGCGGTGTGTTAGAGCCCAGGGACAGCAGGAGGAGGAGCAGGAGGAGGAGGAGCAGGGGGAGGGGAGTGTAGGCCGAAGCCTGCACAGGCGGCAGCTTTGGGTGTGTTGTGTCTGCGTGACTTTTGCAGGACACGTTGCCGGCTACACAGCAGGGGAACAGCTGGCGGTGCTGGACCCCACTGACACATTGGCGAGGTGTTTGGCTCTGTGCAGCCAGCACTTCCGGACAGCAACTAGCGTTGTTGGAGCCCGGGCTCTGCAGGTGGAGCAGAGTGTAGGCCGAAGCCTAATTGAACCGATTTCAAAAGTCACCTTTAACCCCCCCTCAGGGGTTACAAAGTAGAAGAGCCACAGCTTATGCAGCAGCAGTGCTGCGCAAGTCAAAGGTTGCTCTTGTAATTTTTCTCCTTGCACACGCTGAATGGAACACGTATAACATTCAGCCCTTTAGACAGTCAAACTGTGTAATGGAGGCGAGAGTTCCCTTTGTAATGAGACGCAGCACAGGTGTCAAGAATCCCACCTTGGTGCTGGGTGCAGCCTCCCGAGCGTTGTTATTTGCTGTACAGGAGTCTGCGCTGTCGTGTTATCCCCTGGCCTAGCGCCGTTAGCGCTGCCCATCTTCTGGCATCATGTAATGTCGGCCGGTGCGGTTCGCGATGCCCATGAATCCCAGCCCCGCAGTGTCTTAACATTGTTAAAACACTGCGGGGCTGGGATTCAGGGCCTGGCGCAGCACATATGTTCGCCTCTCACACTCGGGTCCTTACACCCGCTTCAGACTGTGCGGCGTCATCTGATCCCTTATCGCATGCCACGGCCATGAAGCCGCACAGTCCGAAGAAGGCGGAAGGAGAGGAGGGACAGGCGAACTGATGCACTGATCCTGCCCATCAATCACACCCTCGCAGTCCCAATAAATAAGACACCGAGGGGCGTTGTGTGGGTCAGGGCGGCCGCAGAGGCGCAGGCAGCCAAACCATGATGCCAGAAGACGGGCAGCGCTACCAAGGGGGTTGCAGCGTGTCATTACAAAGGAAAGTCACACCACCGGGACGGTTAAATGGTCACACAGAGGACACATTGCAGACGTGTTTTCAGTTCCACATGTGCGAGGAGAATACGTTTCTGAGCCACCTTGCACACATGCAGCATTACCGCTGTACAAGGTGGCTGGATAACGTAAAAACGCCTGGGGGAGGGGGGACAGGTTCCCTTCAATTTCAGTTCTTGTGTCTGCGTGGCTTTTGCAGGACACGTTGCCGGCTGCACAGCAGGGGAACAGCTGGCGGTGCTGGACCCCACTGACACATTGGCTGGTGTTTTTCTCTGTGCAGCTAGCACATCTGGGCAAAAACTGGCGGTGTGTTAGAGCCCAGGGACAGCAGGAGGAGGAGCAGGAGGAGGAGGAGCAGGGGGAGGGGAGTGTAGGCCGAAGCCTGCACAGGCGGCAGCTTTGGGTGTGTTGTGTCTGCGTGACTTTTGCAGGACACGTTGCCGGCTACACAGCAGGGGAACAGCTGGCGGTGCTGGACCCCACTGACACATTGGCGAGGTGTTTGGCTCTGTGCAGCCAGCACTTCCGGACAGCAACTAGCGTTGTTGGAGCCCGGGCTCTGCAGGTGGAGCAGAGTGTAGGCCGAAGCCTAATTGAACCGATTTCAAAAGTCACCTTTAACCCCCCCTCAGGGGTTACAAAGTAGAAGAGCCACAGCTTATGCAGCAGCAGTGCTGCGCAAGTCAAAGGTTGCTCTTGTAATTTTTCTCCTTGCACACGCTGAATGGAACACGTATAACATTCAGCCCTTTAGACAGTCAAACTGTGTAATGGAGGCGAGAGTTCCCTTTGTAACGAGACGCAGCACAGGTGTCAAGAATCCCACCTTGGTGCTGGGTGCAGCCTCCCGAGCGTTGTTATTTGCTGTACAGGAGTCTGCGCTGTCGTGTTATCCCCTGGCCTAGCGCCGTTAGCGCTGCCCATCTTCTGGCATCATGTAATGTCGGCCGGTGCGGTTCGCGATGCCCATGAATCCCAGCCCCGCAGTGTCTTAACATTGTTAAAACACTGCGGGGCTGGGATTCAGGGCCTGGCGCAGCACATATGTTCGCCTCTCACACTCGGGTCCTTACACCCGCTTCAGACTGTGCGGCGTCATCTGATCCCTTATCGCATGCCACGGCCATGAAGCCGCACAGTCCGAAGAAGGCGGAAGGAGAGGAGGGACAGGCGAACTGATGCACTGATCCTGCCCATCAATCACACCCTCGCAGTCCCAATAAATAAGACACCGAGGGGCGTTGTGTGGGTCAGGGCGGCCGCAGAGGCGCAGGCAGCCAAACCATGATGCCAGAAGACGGGCAGCGCTACCAAGGGGGTTGCAGCGTGTCATTACAAAGGAAAGTCACACCACCGGGACGGTTAAATGGTCACACAGAGGACACATTGCAGACGTGTTTTCAGTTCCACATGTGCGAGGAGAATACGTTTCTGAGCCACCTTGCACACATGCAGCATTACCGCTGTACAAGGTGGCTGGATAACGTAAAAACGCCTGGGGGAGGGGGGACAGGTTCCCTTCAATTTCAGTTCTTGTGTCTGCGTGGCTTTTGCAGGACACGTTGCCGGCTGCACAGCAGGGGAACAGCTGGCGGTGCTGGACCCCACTGACACATTGGCTGGTGTTTTTCTCTGTGCAGCTAGCACATCTGGGCAAAAACTGGCGGTGTGTTAGAGCCCAGGGACAGCAGGAGGAGGAGCAGGAGGAGGAGGAGCAGGGGGAGGGGAGTGTAGGCCGAAGCCTGCACAGGCGGCAGCTTTGGGTGTGTTGTGTCTGCGTGACTTTTGCAGGACACGTTGCCGGCTACACAGCAGGGGAACAGCTGGCGGTGCTGGACCCCACTGACACATTGGCGAGGTGTTTGGCTCTGTGCAGCCAGCACTTCCGGACAGCAACTAGCGTTGTTGGAGCCCGGGCTCTGCAGGTGGAGCAGAGTGTAGGCCGAAGCCTAATTGAACCGATTTCAAAAGTCACCTTTAACCCCCCCTCAGGGGTTACAAAGTAGAAGAGCCACAGCTTATGCAGCAGCAGTGCTGCGCAAGTCAAAGGTTGCTCTTGTAATTTTTCTCCTTGCACACGCTGAATGGAACACGTATAACATTCAGCCCTTTAGACAGTCAAACTGTGTAATGGAGGCGAGAGTTCCCTTTGTAATGAGACGCAGCACAGGTGTCAAGAATCCCACCTTGGTGCTGGGTGCAGCCTCCCGAGCGTTGTTATTTGCTGTACAGGAGTCTGCGCTGTCGTGTTATCCCCTGGCCTAGCGCCGTTAGCGCTGCCCATCTTCTGGCATCATGTAATGTCGGCCGGTGCGGTTCGCGATGCCCATGAATCCCAGCCCCGCAGTGTCTTAACATTGTTAAAACACTGCGGGGCTGGGATTCAGGGCCTGGCGCAGCACATATGTTCGCCTCTCACACTCGGGTCCTTACACCCGCTTCAGACTGTGCGGCGTCATCTGATCCCTTATCGCATGCCACGGCCATGAAGCCGCACAGTCCGAAGAAGGCGGAAGGAGAGGAGGGACAGGCGAACTGATGCACTGATCCTGCCCATCAATCACACCCTCGCAGTCCCAATAAATAAGACACCGAGGGGCGTTGTGTGGGTCAGGGCGGCCGCAGAGGCGCAGGCAGCCAAACCATGATGCCAGAAGACGGGCAGCGCTACCAAGGGGGTTGCAGCGTGTCATTACAAAGGAAAGTCACACCACCGGGACGGTTAAATGGTCACACAGAGGACACATTGCAGACGTGTTTTCAGTTCCACATGTGCGAGGAGAATACGTTTCTGAGCCACCTTGCACACATGCAGCATTACCGCTGTACAAGGTGGCTGGATAACGTAAAAACGCCTGGGGGAGGGGGGACAGGTTCCCTTCAATTTCAGTTCTTGTGTCTGCGTGGCTTTTGCAGGACACGTTGCCGGCTGCACAGCAGGGGAACAGCTGGCGGTGCTGGACCCCACTGACACATTGGCTGGTGTTTTTCTCTGTGCAGCTAGCACATCTGGGCAAAAACTGGCGGTGTGTTAGAGCCCAGGGACAGCAGGAGGAGGAGCAGGAGGAGGAGGAGCAGGGGGAGGGGAGTGTAGGCCGAAGCCTGCACAGGCGGCAGCTTTGGGTGTGTTGTGTCTGCGTGACTTTTGCAGGACACGTTGCCGGCTACACAGCAGGGGAACAGCTGGCGGTGCTGGACCCCACTGACACATTGGCGAGGTGTTTGGCTCTGTGCAGCCAGCACTTCCGGACAGCAACTAGCGTTGTTGGAGCCCGGGCTCTGCAGGTGGAGCAGAGTGTAGGCCGAAGCCTAATTGAACCGATTTCAAAAGTCACCTTTAACCCCCCCTCAGGGGTTACAAAGTAGAAGAGCCACAGCTTATGCAGCAGCAGTGCTGCGCAAGTCAAAGGTTGCTCTTGTAATTTTTCTCCTTGCACACGCTGAATGGAACACGTATAACATTCAGCCCTTTAGACAGTCAAACTGTGTAATGGAGGCGAGAGTTCCCTTTGTAATGAGACGCAGCACAGGTGTCAAGAATCCCACCTTGGTGCTGGGTGCAGCCTCCCGAGCGTTGTTATTTGCTGTACAGGAGTCTGCGCTGTCGTGTTATCCCCTGGCCTAGCGCCGTTAGCGCTGCCCATCTTCTGGCATCATGTAATGTCGGCCGGTGCGGTTCGCGATGCCCATGAATCCCAGCCCCGCAGTGTCTTAACATTGTTAAAACACTGCGGGGCTGGGATTCAGGGCCTGGCGCAGCACATATGTTCGCCTCTCACACTCGGGTCCTTACACCCGCTTCAGACTGTGCGGCGTCATCTGATCCCTTATCGCATGCCACGGCCATGAAGCTGCACAGTCCGAAGAAGGCGGAAGGAGAGGAGGGACAGGCGAACTGATGCACTGATCCTGCCCATCAATCACACCCTCGCAGTCCCAATAAATAAGACACCGAGGGGCGTTGTGTGGGTCAGGGCGGCCGCAGAGGCGCAGGCAGCCAAACCATGATGCCAGAAGACGGGCAGCGCTACCAAGGGGGTTGCAGCGTGTCATTACAAAGGAAAGTCACACCACCGGGACGGTTAAATGGTCACACAGAGGACACATTGCAGACGTGTTTTCAGTTCCACATGTGCGAGGAGAATACGTTTCTGAGCCACCTTGCACACATGCAGCATTACCGCTGTACAAGGTGGCTGGATAACGTAAAAACGCCTGGGGGAGGGGGGACAGGTTCCCTTCAATTTCAGTTCTTGTGTCTGCGTGGCTTTTGCAGGACACGTTGCCGGCTGCACAGCAGGGGAACAGCTGGCGGTGCTGGACCCCACTGACACATTGGCTGGTGTTTTTCTCTGTGCAGCTAGCACATCTGGGCAAAAACTGGCGGTGTGTTAGAGCCCAGGGACAGCAGGAGGAGGAGCAGGAGGAGGAGGAGCAGGGGGAGGGGAGTGTAGGCCGAAGCCTGCACAGGCGGCAGCTTTGGGTGTGTTGTGTCTGCGTGACTTTTGCAGGACACGTTGCCGGCTACACAGCAGGGGAACAGCTGGCGGTGCTGGACCCCACTGACACATTGGCGAGGTGTTTTTCTCTGTGCAGCTAGCAGTACCGGGCCCCAACTGGCGGTGTTGGAGCCCAGGGTCAGCAGGAGGAGCAGGGGGAGCGGAGTGTAGGCCGAAGCCTGCACTCGAGCAAGTTGAAAGGAAACCTTTAACCCCCCCCCCCCCCAGGCGTTTGTAGCTGAAAGAGCCATTGTGTACAGCACTAATGCTGGAAAAGGTAAACTTAGCTCTTTTAATTATGGTCCTTGCACATGCGGAACCTAACAGTTATGAAATGTGTCCCCTCACAGCGTTAAACCGTCCGGTAGGTGGAACTTTCCTTTGTCGTGTGACGCAGCACAGCCATCATTTTTACCCCCTTGGCGCCGTGCGCCGCCTCCTCAGCGTTGTTTTAATCTGTCCCGGAGCCTGGGCTGTTAGGTTAGCCCTTGGCCATGCACACATTTTGCGCTGCCCGTCTTCTGACATCATTTGGTGTCAGGCTGGCTGCGCCTGTGCGGGTGCGCTGGCCGAGATCCCGCCTCGCAGTGTCGTCTAATGTAATCCCACCGCGGGCCTGTGATCCGTGCCCGTGCGCAGTGCATATCCTCTCCTCTCACTCCCCTCCCTACGGCTTTTTCAGACTGTGCGGTGTCACGGCCGTGGCATGCTATTAGGGACCAGCTGACATCGCACAGTCTGAAGAAGCCGTAGGGAGGGGAGTGAGAGGAGAGGATATGCACTGCGCACGGGCACGGATCACAGGCCCGCGGTGGGATTACATTAGACGACACTGCGAGGCGGGATCTCGACCAGCGCACCCGCACAGGCGCAGCCAGCCTGACACCAAATGAGGTCAGAAGACGGGCAGCGCAACATGTGTGCATGGCCAAGGGCTAACCTAACAGCGCAGGCTCCGGGACAGATTAAAACAACGCTGAGGAGGCGGCGCACGGCGCCAAGGGGGTAAAAATGATGGCTGTGCTGCGTCACACGACAAAGGAAAGTTCCACCTACCGGACGGTTTAACGCTGTGTGGGGACACATTTCATAAGTGTTTGGTTCAGCATGTGCAAGGAGCATCACGAAAAGAGGCACTTTTTCCCTTTGCATCATTACTGCTGCACAAGGTGGCTCCTTCAGTAACAAACGCCTGGGGGGGGGGGGGGGTCAGGTTCCCTTACATTTAACTTGTTGTGCCTGCGTGGCGGTCGCAGTACACGTTGCCGTATACACAGCAGGGGAACAGCTGGCGGTGCTGAACCCCACTAACACATTGGCGAGGTGTTTGGCTCTGTGCGTACAGCACTTCTGGACGGCAACTGGCGGTGTTGGAGCCCAGGGGCAGGTGGAGGAGGAGGAGGTTGGAGGAGGTAGGAGGAGGTAGGAGGGATTGCCACACACACAGCAGGGGAACAGCTGACGTTACTGAACCCCAATAACAGAGGAGGGACTGTTGACTGTGCGTACAGCACTTCTGGACGGCAACTGGCGGTGTTGGAGCCCAGGGGCAGGTGGAGGAGGAGGAGGTTGGAGGAGGTAGGAGGAGGTAGGAGGGATTGCCACACACACAGCAGGGGAACAGCTGACGTTACTGAACCCCAATAACAGAGGAGGGACTGTTGACTGTGCGTACAGCACTTCTGGACGGCAACTGGCGGTGTTGGAGCCCAGGGACGGGTGGAGGAGGAGGAGGTTGGAGGAGGTAGGAGGGATTGCCACACACACAGCAGGGGAACAGCTGACGTTACTGAACCCCAATAACAGAGGAGGGACTGTTGACTGTGCGTACAGCACTTCTGGACGGCAACTGGCGGTGTTGGAGCCCAGGGACGGGTGGAGGAGGAGGAGGTTGGAGGAGGTAGGAGGGATTGCCACACACACAGCAGGGGAACAGCTGACGTTACTGAACCCCAATAACAGAGGAGGGACTGTTGACTGTGCGTACAGCACTTCTGGACGGCAACTGGCGGTGTTGGAGCCCAGGGACGGTTGGAGGAGGAGGAGGTTGGAGGAGGTAGGAGGGATTGCCACACACACAGCAGGGGAACAGCTGACGTTACTGAACCCCAATAACAGAGGAGGGACTGTTGACTGTGCGTACAGCACTTCTGGACGGCAACTGGCGGTGTTGGAGCCCAGGGACAGGTGGAGGAGGAGGAGGTTGGAGGAGGTTGGAGGAGGTAGGAGGGATTGCCACACACACAGCAGGGGAACAGCTGACGTTACTGAACCCCAATAACAGAGGAGGGACTGTTGACTGTGCGTACAGCACTTCTGGACGGCAACTGGCGGTGTTGGAGCCCAGGGGCAGGTGGAGGAGGAGGAGGTTGGAGGAGGTAGGAGGAGGTAGGAGGGATTGCCACACACACAGCAGGGGAACAGCTGACGTTACTGAACCCCAATAACAGAGGAGGGACTGTTGACTGTGCGTACAGCACTTCTGGACGGCAACTGGCGGTGTTGGAGCCCAGGGACGGGTGGAGGAGGAGGAGGTTGGAGGAGGTAGGAGGGATTGCCACACACACAGCAGGGGAACAGCTGACGTTACTGAACCCCAATAACAGAGGAGGGACTGTTGACTGTGCGTACAGCACTTCTGGACGGCAACTGGCGGTGTTGGAGCCCAGGGACGGTTGGAGGAGGAGGAGGTTGGAGGAGGTAGGAGGGATTGCCACACACACAGCAGGGGAACAGCTGACGTTACTGAACCCCAATAACAGAGGAGGGACTGTTGACTGTGCGTACAGCACTTCTGGACGGCAACTGGCGGTGTTGGAGCCCAGGGGCAGGTGGAGGAGGAGGAGGTTGGAGGAGGTAGGAGGAGGTAGGAGGGATTGCCACACACACAGCAGGGGAACAGCTGACGTTACTGAACCCCAATAACAGAGGAGGGACTGTTGACTGTGCGTACAGCACTTCTGGACGGCAACTGGCGGTGTTGGAGCCCAGGGACGGGTGGAGGAGGAGGAGGTTGGAGGAGGTAGGAGGGATTGCCACACACACAGCAGGGGAACAGCTGACGTTACTGAACCCCAATAACAGAGGAGGGACTGTTGACTGTGCGTACAGCACTTCTGGACGGCAACTGGCGGTGTTGGAGCCCAGGGACAGGTGGAAAAGCAGAGGAACACAATGTAGGCCGAAGCCTGAGAAAGTCGAAAGGGAACCTTTAACCCCCCCCCAAGGCGTTTGTAGCTGAAAGAGCCAGCTTGTGCAGCACAAAAGATGCAAAAGGAAAAGGTGGCTCTTTTCATCATGCTCCTTGCAAACACAGAACTAAACACTTATAAAATGTGTCCCCTGCAACCGTAAAACCGTCCCGGAGGTGGGACTTTCCTTCGTAATGTGACGCAGCCCAGCCGTCATTCCTACCCCCCCGGCGCCGCGCACCGGCTCCTCAGCGTTGTTTTATTCCGTCAAGGAGCCTGCGCTGTTATGTTATCCCGTGGCCAGGCACACTTAGCGCTGCCCGTCTTCTGGCATCATTTGGTGTCTGGATGGCTGCGCCTGTGCGGCCGCGCTGGCAGAGAGCCCGCCTCGCAGTGTCTTCTGATTTAATCCCACTGGGGGCCTGGGATCCATGGACATGCGCACTGCATATCTGAACCTCCACCTCTCACTCATCTCCCTATGGCTTCTTCAGACTGTGCGGTGTCACGGCCGTGGCATGCTGTTAGGGACCAGCTGACACCGAACAGTCTGAAGAAGCCATAGGGAAATGAGTGAGAGGTGGAGGTTCAGATATGCACTGCGCATGTCCATGGATCCCAGGCCCCCAGTGGGATTAAATCAGAAGACACTGCGAGGCGGGCTCTCTGCCAGCGCGGCCGCACAGGCGCAGCCATCCAGACACCAAATGATGCCAGAAGACGGGCAGCGCTAAGTGTGCCTGGCCACGGGATAACATAACAGCGCAGGCTCCAGGACGGAATAAAACAACGCTGAGGAGCCGGTGCGCGGCGCCGGGGGGGTAGGAATGACGGCTGGGCTGCGTCACATTACGAAGTAAAGTCCCACCTCCGGGACGGTTTTACGGTATCAGTGGACACATTTTATAAGTGTTAAGTTCTGCGTGTGCAAGGAGCTAAACAAAAATAGCTACCTTTTCCTTGGGCAGCATTACTGCTGCACAAGGTGGCTCTTTCAGTAACAAACGCCTTGGGGGGGGGGGGACAGATTCCCTTACATTTCAGTTGTTGTGTCAGCGTGGCGGTCGCATGACACATTGCCGGCTACACAGCTGGGGATCAGCTGACATTACTGAAACCCAATAACACTGGGTCGTATGTTTTGACTGTGCAGACGGCACGTCTGAGCCTCAACTGGCGGTGTTGGAGCCCAGGAATTTAAGTTCAGGTGGTAGAAAGATGAACACAACAGGAGACCTGGATAACGTATACAGTGACCTAATTATTCAATCAGGAGGAGGAGTGGCAAATTCCGGCGAGATCCAGGCCTTGTTCATTTTCAGGAAAGTAAGCCGGTCAACGTTATCGGAGGATAGTCGCATGCGACGGTCAGTTAGTACACCACCTGCAGCACTAAAGACACGTTCCGATAATACACTGGCCGCAGGGCAAGACAGCACCTCCAATGCATACTGGCTTAGCTCTGGCCATGTATCCAGCTTTGAGACCCAAAACTTGAAAGGGGAAGAGCCGTCTGGGAGTACAGCAAGAGGGCAAGACATGTAGTCTGTCACCATCTGACGGAACCGTTGCCTCCTGCTGACTGGAGCCGTCTGTGATGGTGTAGACTTTTGTGGCGGGCACAGAAAACTGTGCCACAGTTCGGCCATACTGGTCTTGCCTTGGGCAGAGGCACTGCTTCTGCTCCCTCTTTGTGCAGAGCCTCCACCACGGCCTGGACGCACTGAGCTGCTTTGGAATGCACTAGCAGCACTTCTCTCAGTTGGAATGGAGAAGATGATGGAATTGACCAGTGTGTCTTGGTACTCCCGCATTTTTCGCTCCCGGTTCAACGGTGTGATGAGGCTTTCTACGTTGTCCCGGTAGCGAGGATCGAGGAGGGTGAACACCCAATAATCAGACATGTTGAGAATGTGGGCGATGCGGCGGTCGTTTCTCAGGCACTGCAGCATGTAATCCACCATGTGCTGCAGACTGCCAACTGCCCAAGAAACGCTGTCCCCTGCTGGAGGCGTGATCTCTGCCCGCTCGTCATCACCCCACCCTCGCTGTACACACTGAGTACTGGACAATTGTGTAACTCCCTCCTCTGGACGGATGTCTTCCTCCTCCATTGACTCCTCCTCATCCTCCTCACAAACGGTCCCCTGCCTACGCGTTTGTGAGGAACCACGTGGCGCTGACTGTCCAGAAGATGATGGAAATGGTGAATCCTCATCCTCCACCTCTTCCACAACATCATCCCTTAGCGCTTGCAGTGATTTTTCAAGCAGGCAGATAAGGGGGACAGTCATGCTGACTAGTGCATCATCTGCACTCGCCATCCGCGTGGAATAATCAAAGGGACGCAAAACCTGGCAGACGTCATTCATAGTGGCCCACTCTGTGGTTGTGAAGTCTGTACGGCGCTGACTGCGACTTTTTTGCGCCTGAAGCAGCTGGTACTCCATTACAGCTTGCTGCTGCTCACACAACCGCTCCAACATATGTAACGTGGAATTCCACCTGGTAGGTAGGTCACATATGATGCGATGTTCCGGCAGGCGGTGTCGGCGCTGCAGAGCCGCAATGCGCGCTTTTGCCGTGCTGGAACGCCGCAAGTGAGCACACTCTAGGCGGACCTTGTGCAGCAGTGCATCAAGATCCGGATAGTCCCTCAAAAAGCTCTGCACGACCAAATTGAGCACATGTGCCAGACATGGGATGTGAGTGAGGTTGCCGAGGCCCAGAGCTGCCACCAGATTTCGGCCATTATCACACACTACCATGCCTGGCTGGAGATTCGCTGGCACAAACCACACATCGCTCTCCTGCTTGATGGCATTCCAGAGCTCCTGCGCTGTGTGGCTACGATTCCCCAAGAAAATTAATTTCAAGACGGCCTGTTGACGTTTGGCCACGGCTGTGCTCATGTCGGTCGTAACAGGTACACGTTCATCACGGGTCCATGTGGAGGTGGACTGTGACGGCTCCTGCAGCGATGATTCTGAGGAACTGGTGTAAGAGGAGGAGTCAATGCGTACAGAATGGATTCCTGCAATCCTTGGAGTGGGCAGGACACGTCCTGCGCCACTCGCACGGTCTGTACCCGGCTCAACGACATTAACCCAATGGGCAGTGAGGGAAAGGTATCGCCCCTGTCCATGTTGACTGGTCCACGCATCGGTGGTGAGGTGGACCTTGCTACTGACGGCGTTCAGTAGCGCGTGTTTTATGTGTCCCTCCACATGCTTCTGCAGGGCAGGGACGGCTTGCCTGCTGAAGTAAAAGCGGCTGGGCACTTTGTACTGTGGGACTGCCAATGACATGAAGTCACGGAAGCTGTCAGTCTCCACCAGCCTGAATGACAGCATTTCCAGTGACAGAAGTTTGGCAATGCCTGCAGTCAGAGCCTGTGCTCGTGGGTGGTTTGACGAGAAAGGCCGCCTTTTCTCCCATGCCTGTACTACCGATGGCTGTAGACTGGGCTGGGAGTGTGTGGATGACTGGGAAAGTGGCGCTGCGGGTGGAATTACAGCGGGTCTCTGGACAACAGGGGCAGAGGTTCTTCCACGGCGATCCTGGGAGGACGCCGAACCAGCTGCGTGTGAGGTAGAGGAAGAGGCAACACGAGCTGAAGAGGTGGTAGCTGCCGCTGTTGGTTGGCCTACCTCTTCAGTGTGTTTTTCTAACTCCGCCGGGTGCCTGTTGCGCACATGTTTCCACATGTTGGAGGTATTGAGGTTGCTGACATTTCGACCTCTTTTGACTTTTTGATGACACACGTTGCATCTGACATAGCAAATGTCATCTGCAACTGTGTCAAAAAAGGACCAGGCACTGCAAGTCTTGGGAGCGCCCTTTTTGGCTTTTGGAAGAGACATGCTCCTAACGGGTGCCAAAGCGGAGGCTGCAGGATCCGCAGTCTTCCCCCTCCCTCTCCCTCTTTGGGCCGTACGGGGAATCTCTTCCTCAGAGCTGCTCCCACCACCTTCCTGTCCCTCACGCCAAGATGGGTCGAGGACCTCATCATCTACACTACCCTCTGCCCCCAACTGCTCCTCCTGGGTAGTCTCAGCAGCAGAGCACGCACCAGTAAGTGGCACCTGAGTGTCATCATCAGCTGATGCGGCCTGCGATGTGGTGACCGGAGCCACTGGCCCACCCGCCTCTTCAGAGGAAGACAGAAAAAGCTGTTGGGCATCACTGCACCCTGCCTCTTCTTCCATTTCTCCAATGCTGCTTGGCTGGCCCCCTGTTTCCAAGCCAAGAGATTCAGAGAACAGAAGTAGAGACGGCTCCTGTCCTGGGCTCTCTGTCTGCCTGGGCAATTTGGCAGGTGGTGAAGAGACAGATGGCTGCTCTCCAGTGCTCTGTGTCTGAGAGGATGTGGCACTAATGGAAGTTGATGCATTAGCTGCCATCCATCCGACAACAGCTTCAATTTGTTCTTCACGCAGCAGCGGTGTACGGCGCTCGGACACAAAGCTTCGCATGAACGACTGTTGCCTGGTGAAAGTGGGTGCTGATGAGTCACCGGTGCCCGCAGCAGGCACAGAATCCCCACGTCCCCTCCCTGCTCCGCGACGGCTCCCACGCCCCCGTGCCTTACTCACTGCCTTCTTCATCTTGGTTGACTGATAAAGATAAGCAGAAAAGTACTAACGGATTTGTGTGCTTATTCCTGAGCAACTCCTCCTAACAGGTATAAGAAGCACTAATTATCTAAAGTGTGGACTAGACACAAATATGAGCTAATGTGGCCTACAGAAATGTAAAGTGGTGTAACTGGTGTGTTTGGTGAACTTTATTATTTATTTATTTTTTGGGGGCTGAACTGACAACAGATAGAGCTGCAGTCACACGGAGACCGTGCAGACAGACGTAAACGGCGCTACAAGGCCCAAAAACCCTCCTCTACTTTATCCTATGTAGTGTTTTTCCACAAATTAGCTGGAGACGGGTGGAAAGACACTAATAGGATTTTTTTGAATAAATTAGCAGCAGACTACACTATTTTGAAAAAAAAGAAAATTGATTTGGCGGTATGACGCAGTGAAAAACCCTGAGCTGGAGACAACCAGGCTATAGCTGCTCACAGATTACAGGGCGAGCTGCAGTCACACGGAGACCGTGCAGACAGCCGTAAACGGCGCTGCAAGGCCCAAAAACCCTCCTCTACTTTATCCTATGTAGTGTTTTTCCACAAATTAGCTGGAGACGGGTGGAAAGACACTAATAGGATTTTTTTAAATTAATTAGCAGCAGACTACACTACTTTGAAAAAAAAGAAAATTGATTTGGCGGTATGACGCAGTGAAAAACCCTGAGCTGGAGACAACCAGGCTATAGCTGCTCACAGATTACAGGGCGAGCTGCAGTCACACGGAGACCGTGCAGACAGCCGTAAACGGCGCTGCAAGGCCCAAAAACCCTCCTCTACTTTATCCTATGTAGTGTTTTTCCACAAATTAGCTGGAGACGGGTGGAAAGACACTAATAGGATTTTTTTAAATTAATTAGCAGCAGACTACACTACTTTGAAAAAAAAGAAAATTGATTTGGCGGTATGACGCAGTGAAAAACCCTGAGCTGGAGACAACCAGGCTACAGCTGCTCACAGATTACAGGGCGAGCTGCAGTCACACGGAGACCGTGCAGACAGCCGTAAACGGCGCTGCAAGGCCCAAAAACCCTCCTCTACTTTATCCTATGTAGTGTTTTTCCACAAATTAGCTGGAGACGGGTGGAAAGACACTAATAGGATTTTTTTAAATTAATTAGCAGCAGACTACACTACTTTGAAAAAAAAGAAAATTGATTTGGCGGTATGACGCAGTGAAAAACCCTGAGCTGGAGACAACCAGGCTACAGCTGCTCACAGATTACAGGGCGAGCTGCAGTCACACGGAGACCGTGCAGACAGCCGTAAACGGCGCTGCAAGGCCCAAAAACCCTCCTCTACTTTATCCTATGTAGTGTTTTTCCACAAATTAGCTGGAGACGGGTGGAAAGACACTAATAGGATTTTTTTGAATAAATTAGCAGCAGACTACACTACTTGGGAAAAAAAAAAAAAAAAGGAACAGTATGAGGCAATGAACCACCCTCCCTGAACTGAATACAACCAACTATGGATGGCCTATGTGGCTGCACTCAGACTGGAGACTGGGCTGCACTCACACACACACACACACAGACCCTGCAGATCGCTGTGAAAACAGCGCTACAAGGCAAAAGCAAGGTGAATAGTAGGTGAACACAGCGGTTGCTAAATTAGCCTTTGGAAAGCACAAAGAAGCAAATCGCTATCTCTAAACTGTCCCTCAGTCAGCAAACAGCGTCCTGTCACTAACTGAATTCACAGCAGAGTGATCGCAAAATGGCGCCAGCGACTTTTAAACTGCATCATGACATCATTACACCAGCCAATCACAGCCTTGCCAGTAGTTTCATGCCCTCCATGCTAAACAGGATGTGCCCACACTTGGAATCAATCTCATTGGCTGAATTTCTGCTTTTTGAATCTTAGAACTTCCGATTCCGGTATCCGATACGCGGCAAGTATCGGAATCCCGGTATCGGAATTCCGATACCGCAAGTATCGGCCGATACCCGATACTTGCGGTATCGGAATGCTCAACACTACTCGTAACTGCACCGTTATCTGGGTTGTCACCGATCATTTCTCTAAGATGGTGCACTTGGTGCCGCTTCCACGGTTACCTTCTGCACGGGCCTTGGCGGCGTTGTTCATTAAACATATTTTCCATTTACATGGCATGCCTGATAAAATTGTCAGTGACCGGGGTCCCCAGTTTGCGTCTCGGTTTTGGAGAGAGCTCTGTCATTTACTCAGCATAGAATTAAATCTCTCCTCTGCATATCATCCCGAGTCGAATGGGTTGGTAGAGAGAGCCAACCAGACTCTGGTGACATATTTGCGACATTTTGTCTCTGCTAGGCAGGATGACTGGGCATCTTTGCTGCCTTGGGCAGAATTTGCTCTGAACAACGCCATAGCTGATTCCACTGGGCAGACTCATTTTCTTCTTAATTACGGCCAGCATCCACATGTCCCTGTGCCCATGCCCGTGTCATCCACTGATTCCAGGGTGGCAGACTGGGCAGTGGAGGCACGTGACATTTGGGACTGCACACAGGATGCCATTCGGGCTTCCAAGGAGAGAATGAGGGTTTCTGCCGATGCTCACCGGCGCCCCGCTCCGACCTTTGCTCCTGGTGACTTAGTGTGGCTCTCCGCCCGTAACATCAGGCTACGAGTTGAGTCCACTAAGTTTGCGCCTCGCTACATTGGTCCTTTCAAGGTTCTGAAACAGGTTAACCCTGTAGTCTACCGTTTGGATATTCCTCCGTGCCTTGGTATCACCGACACCTTCCATGTTTCCCTCTTAAAGCCCGTCTATATGTCCCGGTTTTCTGAGTCATCTGCCGGGACATTGGGTTCGTCCACGGATGAGTATGAGGTGAATGCTATCGTGGGGTGCAAGGTAGTACGTGGCAAAAAATACTATCTGGCGGACTGGAAGGGCCACGGCCCTGAGGACAGAACCTGTAGAGCACATTCAGGCTCTGCTGCTCATTGCAGCCTTTGAGCGTAGCGATGCCCAAGGAGGGGGGGCTATGTTGGGAGTTGAGTTCTCGCCGCTGCACAGGGGGAATCTCGAACCATGTCTGCTGCGGTCTCCCATTCTTTTCCAGCCACAGTGGAGTCTGCTTAGCGGAGATGTCTGTCCCAGCGTCTTGCTCAGTCCCACTCTGTGCGTAGGGTTACTACTGCTTTTCCACCTTCTGTCATTGAAGCCAGTGCTGGGCAGCGGCGAGCAGACGCTTTTGGGACTAAGTCCTGCTTTTCCCCTTCTGAGCATGCTCAGGGCAAGATCTCCCGTTGGAGATCGAGGGTCACATGCTCAGATACTGCAGCAGATCCCATTGGTCCTCCAGGAAGGTCCTAAAGGTGCTCAACTTCTGTGGCAGCTTCCCATTGGTCCTTTTTTGGAAGGTACTGTTCATGCTGCAGCTATATAAGCTTCGCATGACCGCACGGCCATGCGCTAGTGTAAACATGTTAGTGTTTATGTGTGGAAGTCGTTCATTAATTATCCCCTCCCTTGTGTATGACTGCTCGCGTAAGGTGGATGATTGCTATCTAGCGCCCGACTTAGCCATCAGCACGTGACACACAATTGTTGTGATCCTTAATGGCTGAGGATCACAAATAGACCAGCAAGTGAATAAACTAAGGACGAGCTCTAGGGAGATGGTAACTGGACTGATCGCAAATCTGAACCTATCCAAAACAACTAGAGGTAGCCGGTGAACGTGCCTAAAAAATTCCTAGACGTCTCGAGCCAGCCTGAGGAACTAGCTACCCCTAAAGAGAAAGAAAGACCTCGCTTGCCTCCAGAGAAATAATCCCCAAAGATATAGAAGCCCCCAACAAATATTAACGGTGAAGTAAGAAAGCAAAAGAGGCCCACTAGTACTAGAAAGCAGAAAATAGAGCAGGGGTCTATGCGATCAATAAAAAACCCTTACAAAATATCCATCCTGAGATTTCAAGAACCCACACACCAACTAACGGTGTGTGGGGAGAAACTCAGCCCACTAGAGCAACCAGCAAGCGAGGGAATTACATTTTAGCAAGCTGGAACAGAAAACATGAAAAACACTGCTGATAAAAAAATGAGCAAACAAAACTTAGCTTGAGCTGGATGGACTGGGAGCAAGGTAGTCAGAAGGAATCTGAGTAGCACTGATTACATCGACAGCCGGCAACAAGTGGAAGTAAAACAGAGCTATATAGGAACCTCCCAGAGGATAACGAACCAGCTGATAGCCAGAGACCAGCAGGATAACAGACAAAGCCACCAGGGGGAGCCCAAAGCAAAAGTCACACCATACCACCAGTGACCACAAGAGGGAGCCTGAACACAGAGTTCACAACAGTACCCCCCCCTTGAGGAGGGGTCACCGAACCCTCATGAAAACCGCCAGGGCGATCGGATGAGCCACATGGAAGGCACGCACCAAATCGGCCGCATGAACATCAGAAGCGACAACCCAAGAATTATCCTCCTGACCATAGCTGTTGTGAAATTGGATTCTGGGCTCCCCCGGTGGCCACTTGTGGAATTGTACTTGTGTGCATCATCCCCTCTGTTCACCTGCTCCTATCAGGATGTGGGAGTCGCTATATAACCTTGCTCCTCTGTCAGTTTCATGCCGGTCAACAATGTAATCAGAAGCCTTTCTGTGCATGTTCCTGCTGCTAGACAACTCCCAGCTAAGTTGGACTTTTGTCCTTGTGTGTTTTTGCATTTTGTTCCTGTTCACAGCTGCTGTTTCGTTACTGTGTCTGGAAAGCTCTTGTGAGCGGAAATTGCCACTCTGGTGTTATGAGTTAATGCTAGAGTCTTAAAGTAATTTCTGGATGGTGTTTTGATAGAGTTTTCTGCT
Source organism: Ranitomeya variabilis (assembly GCF_051348905.1). NCBI lineage: Eukaryota > Metazoa > Chordata > Amphibia > Anura > Dendrobatidae > Ranitomeya > Ranitomeya variabilis. The sequence goes on along the minus strand of NC_135236.1, from coordinate 621,039,741 downwards.
GACCATGAAAGTGCCCTTTCTGTCTTCTTGCTATCTAGAAAGCGGACCTCGATTTTTGCTAAACCTATTTTCATACTACGTTTGTCATTTCATCTAAAATCACCGCCAATATATGTGGGGGCCTCTGTCTGCCTTTTGGGAAAATTTCTCTAGAGGTGAGCCAGGACTGTCTTTTCCTCTGCTAGGATTAGGTAGTTCTCCGGCTGGCGCTGGGCATCTAGGGATAAAAAAACGTAGGCATGCTACCCGGCCACTTCTAGTTGTGCGGCAGGTTTAGTTCATGGTCAGTATAGTTTCCATCTTCCAAGAGCTAGTTCTCATATATGCTGGGCTATGTTCTCTCGCCATTGAGAATCATGACAGTTTGACCGGCCAAAAAAAAAGGGTTAAATTACTGGCTGAGAAAGGAGAGAAAAAAGAAGTCTGCTACAATTTTTTTTTTTTTTTTTCCTCTAGTTCTGAGTGTGCTCTTAATTGAATCACTTGCTAGTCTGCCTATACTGCAGCCTTCCTCTCTTTCTCTCCTTCTAATCCTTGAATGGCTCTGTGTTCACCTGTTTCAAATGGATCTTCAGAGTGTAGCTACAGGTTTGAATAATCTCGCCACAAAGGTACAAAATTTGCAAGATTTTGTTGTTCATGCACCTATGTCTGAGCCTAGAATTCCTTTGCCTGAATTCTTCTCGGGGAATAGATCTCACTTTCAAAATTTTAAAAATAATTGCAAATTGTTTTTGTCCCTGAAGTCTCGCTCTGCCGGAGACCCTGCACAGCAGGTCAGGATTGTAATTTCCTTGCTCCGGGGCGACCCTCAAGACTGGGCTTTTGCATTGGCACCAGGGGATCCTGCGTTGCTCAATGTGGATGCGTTTTTTCTGGCCTTGGGGTTGCTTTATGAGGAACCTCATTTAGAGCTTCAGGCGGAAAAGGCCTTGATGTCCTTGTCTCAGGGGCAAGATGAAGCTGAAATATACTGCCAAAAATTCCGCAAATGGTCTGTGCTTACTAAGTGGAATGAGTGCGCCCTGGCGGCGATTTTCAGAGAAGGTCTCTCTGATGCCATTAAGGATGTTATGGTGGGGTTCCCTGTGCCTGCGAGTCTGAATGAGTCCATGACGATGGCTATTCAGATCGATAGGCGTCTGCGGGAGCGCAAACCTGTGCACCATTTGGCGGTGTCTACTGAGAAAACGCCAGAAAATATGCAATGTGATAGAATTCTGTCCAGAAGCGAGCGGCAGAATTTTAGACGAAAAAATGGGTTGTGCTTCTATTGTGGTGATTCAACTCATGTTATATCAGCATGCTTTAAGCGTACTAAGAAGCCTGACAAGTCTGTTTCAATTAGCACTTTACAGTCTAAGTTTATTCTATCTGTGACCCTGATTTGTTCTTTGTCATCTATTACCGCGGACGCCTATGTCGACTCTGGCGCTGCTTTGAGTCTTATGGATTGGTCCTTTGCCAAACGCTGTGGGTATGATTTGGAGCCATTGGAGGCTCCGATACCTCTGAAAGGGATTGACTCCACCCCATTGGCTAGTAATAAACCACAATACTGGACACAAGTGACTATGCGTGTTAATCCGGATCACCAGGAGGTTATTCGCTTTCTGGTGCTGTATAATCTACATGATGTTTTGGTGCTGGGATTGCCATGGCTGCAATCTCATAACCCAGTCCTCGACTGGAGAGCTATGTCTGTGTTAAGCTGGGGATGTAAAGGAACTCATGGGGACGTACCTTTGGTTTCCATTTCATCATCTATTCCCTCTGAGATTCCTGAATTCTTGTCTGACTTTCGTGACGTTTTTGAAGAACCCAAGGTTGGTTCACTACCTCCGCACCGGGAGTGCGATTGTGCCATAGACTTGATTCCGGGTAGTAAATACCCTAAGGGTCGTTTATTTAATCTGTCTGTGCCTGAACACGCGGCTATGCGAGAATATATAAAGGAGTCCTTGGAAAAGGGACATATTCGTCCTTCGTCATCTCCCTTAGGAGCCGGTTTTTTCTTTGTGTCTAAGAAAGACGGCTCTTTGAGGCCGTGTATTGATTATCGACTTTTGAATAAAATCACGGTTAAATATCAATATCCGTTACCACTGCTTACTGATTTGTTTGCTCGTATAAAGGGGGCCAAGTGGTTCTCTAAGATTGATCTCCGTGGGGCGTATAATTTGGTGCGAATCAAGCAGGGGGATGAGTGGAAAACCGCATTTAATACGCCCGAGGGCCATTTTGAGTATTTGGTGATGCCTTTTGGTCTTTCAAATGCCCCTTCAGTCTTCCAGTCCTTTATGCATGACATTTTCCGCGATTATTTGGATAAATTTATGATTGTGTATCTGGATGATATTCTGATTTTTTCGGATGACTGGGACTCTCATGTCCAGCAAGTCAGGAGGGTTTTTCAGGTTTTGCGGTCTAATTCCTTGTGTGTGAAGGGTTCTAAGTGTGTTTTTGGGGTTCAAAAGATTTCCTTCTTGGGATACATTTTTTCCCCCTCTTCCATCGAGATGGATCCTGTCAAGGTTCAGGCTATTGGTGATTGGACGCAACCCTCTTCTCTTAAGAGTCTTCAGAAATTTTTGGGCTTTGCTAACTTTTATCGTCGATTTATTGCTGGTTTTTCTGATGTTGTAAAACCATTGACTGATTTGACTAAGAAGGGTGCTGATGTTGCTGATTGGTCCCCTGATGCTGTGGAGGCCTTTCGGGAGCTCAAGCGCCGCTTTTCTTCCGCCCCAGTGTTGCGTCAGCCTGATGTTGCTCTTCCTGTTCAGGTTGAGGTCGACGCTTCTGAAATCGGAGCTGGGGCGGTGTTGTCGCAGAGAAGTTCCGACTGCTCCGTGATGAGACCTTGTGCTTTTTTTTCCCGTAAATTTTCGCCCGCCGAGCGGAATTATGATATTGGGAATCGGGAGCTTTTGGCCATGAAGTGGGCTTTTGAGGAGTGGCGTCACTGGCTTGAGGGGGCCAGACATCAGGTGGTGGTATTGACTGACCACAAAAATTTAATTTACCTTGAGTCTGCCAGGCGCCTGAATCCTAGACAGGCGCGCTGGTCGTTGTTTTTCTCTCGGTTTAATTTTGTGGTGTCTTACCTACCGGGTTCTAAGAATGTTAAGGCGGATGCCCTTTCTAGGAGTTTTGAGCCTGACTCCCCTGGTAATTCTGAGCCCACAGGTATCCTTAAAGATGGAGTGATATTGTCTGCCGTTTCTCCAGACCTGCGGCGGGCCTTGCAGGAGTTTCAGGCGGATAGACCTGATCGTTGCCCACCTGGTAGACTGTTTGTTCCTGATGATTGGACCAGTAGAGTCATCTCTGAGGTTCATTCTTCTGCGTTGGCAGGTCATCCTGGAATCTTTGGTACCAGGGATTTGGTGGCAAGGTCCTTCTGGTGGCCTTCCCTGTCACGAGATGTGCGAGGCTTTGTGCAGTCTTGTGACGTTTGTGCTCGGGCCAAGCCTTGTTGTTCTCGGGCTAGTGGATTGTTGTTACCCTTGCCTATCCCGAAGAGGCCTTGGACGCACATCTCGATGGATTTTATTTCGGATCTGCCTGTTTCTCATAAGATGTCTGTCATCTGGGTGGTGTGTGACCGTTTCTCTAAGATGGTCCATCTGGTTCCCTTGCCTAAGTTGCCTTCTTCTTCCGAGTTGGTTCCTCTGTTTTTTCAAAATGTTGTTCGTTTGCATGGTATTCCGGAGAATATCGTTTCTGACAGAGGGACCCAATTCGTGTCTAGATTTTGGCGGGCATTCTGTGCTAGGATGGGCATAGATTTGTCTTTTTCGTCTGCTTTCCATCCTCAGACTAATGGCCAGACCGAGCGGACTAATCAGACCTTGGAGACATATTTGAGGTGTTTTGTGTCTGCGGATCAGGATGATTGGGTTGCTTTTTTGCCTTTGGCGGAGTTCGCCCTCAATAATCGGGCCAGCTCTGCCACCTTGGTGTCCCCGTTTTTCTGTAATTCGGGGTTTCATCCTCGATTTTCCTCCGGTCAAGTGGAATCTTCGGATTGTCCTGGAGTGGATGCTGTGGTGGAGAGGTTGCATCAGATTTGGGGGCAGGTGGTGGACAATTTGAAGTTGTCCCAGGAGAAGACTCAGCTTTTTGCCAACCGCCGTCGTCGTGTTGGTCCTCGGCTTTGTGTTGGGGACTTGGTGTGGTTGTCTTCTCGTTTTGTCCCTATGAGGGTTTCTTCTCCTAAGTTTAAGCCTCGGTTCATCGGCCCGTACAAGATATTGGAGATTCTTAACCCTGTGTCCTTCCGTTTGGACCTCCCTGCATCCTTTTCGATTCATAATGTTTTTCATCGGTCATTGTTGCGCAGGTATGAGGTACCGGCTGTGCCTTCCGTTGAGCCTCCTGCTCCGGTGTTGGTTGAGGGTGAGTTGGAGTACGTTGTGGAAAAGATCTTGGACTCTCGTGTTTCCAGACGGAAACTCCAGTATCTGGTCAAATGGAAGGGATACGGTCAGGAGGATAATTCTTGGGTCACTGCCTCTGATGTTCATGCCTCCGATCTTGTCCGTGCCTTTCATAGGGCTCATCCTGATCGCCCTGGTGGTTCTGGTGAGGGTTCGGTGCCCCCTCCTTGAGGGGGGGGTACTGTTGTGAAATTGGATTCTGGGCTCCCCCGGTGGCCACTTGTGGAATTGTACTTGTGTGCATCATCCCCTCTGTTCACCTGCTCCTATCAGGATGTGGGAGTGGCTATATAACCTTGCTCCTCTGTCAGTTTCATGCCGGTCAACAATGTAATCAGAAGCCTTTCTGTGCATGTTCCTGCTGCTAGACAACTCCCAGCTAAGTTGGACTTTTGTCCTTGTGTGTTTTTGCATTTTGTTCCTGTTCACAGCTGCTGTTTCGTTACTGTGTCTGGAAAGCTCTTGTGAGCGGAAATTGCCACTCTGGTGTTATGAGTTAATGCTAGAGTCTTAAAGTAATTTCTGGATGGTGTTTTGATAGAGTTTTCTGCTGACCATGAAAGTGCCCTTTCTGTCTTCTTGCTATCTAGAAAGCGGACCTCGATTTTTGCTAAACCTATTTTCATACTACGTTTGTCATTTCATCTAAAATCACCGCCAATATATGTGGGGGCCTCTGTCTGCCTTTTGGGAAAATTTCTCTAGAGGTGAGCCAGGACTGTCTTTTCCTCTGCTAGGATTAGGTAGTTCTCCGGCTGGCGCTGGGCATCTAGGGATAAAAAAACGTAGGCATGCTACCCGGCCACTTCTAGTTGTGCGGCAGGTTTAGTTCATGGTCAGTATAGTTTCCATCTTCCAAGAGCTAGTTCTCATATATGCTGGGCTATGTTCTCTCGCCATTGAGAATCATGACAGTTTGACCGGCCAAAAAAAAAGGGTTAAATTACTGGCTGAGAAAGGAGAGAAAAAAGAAGTCTGCTACAATTTTTTTTTTTTTTTTTCCTCTAGTTCTGAGTGTGCTCTTAATTGAATCACTTGCTAGTCTGCCTATACTGCAGCCTTCCTCTCTTTCTCTCCTTCTAATCCTTGAATGGCTCTGTGTTCACCTGTTTCAAATGGATCTTCAGAGTGTAGCTACAGGTTTGAATAATCTCGCCACAAAGGTACAAAATTTGCAAGATTTTGTTGTTCATGCACCTATGTCTGAGCCTAGAATTCCTTTGCCTGAATTCTTCTCAGGGAATAGATCTCACTTTCAAAATTTTAAAAATAATTGCAAATTGTTTTTGTCCCTGAAGTCTCGCTCTGCCGGAGACCCTGCACAGCAGGTCAGGATTGTAATTTCCTTGCTCCGGGGCGACCCTCAAGACTGGGCTTTTGCATTGGCACCAGGGGATCCTGCGTTGCTCAATGTGGATGCGTTTTTTCTGGCCTTGGGGTTGCTTTATGAGGAACCTCATTTAGAGCTTCAGGCGGAAAAGGCCTTGATGTCCTTGTCTCAGGGGCAAGATGAAGCTGAAATATACTGCCAAAAATTCCGCAAATGGTCTGTGCTTACTAAGTGGAATGAGTGCGCCCTGGCGGCGATTTTCAGAGAAGGTCTCTCTGATGCCATTAAGGATGTTATGGTGGGGTTACCTGTGCCTGCGAGTCTGAATGAGTCCATGACGATGGCTATTCAGATCGATAGGCGTCTGCGGGAGCGAAAACCTGTGCACCATTTGGCGGTGTCTACTGAGAAAACGCCAGAAAATATGCAATGTGATAGAATTCTGTCCAGAAGCGAGCGGCAGAATTTTAGACGAAAAAATGGGTTGTGCTTCTATTGTGGTGATTCAACTCATGTTATATCAGCATGCTTTAAGCGTACTAAGAAGCCTGACAAGTCTGTTTCAATTAGCACTTTACAGTCTAAGTTTATTCTATCTGTGACCCTGATTTGTTCTTTGTCATCTATTACCGCGGACGCCTATGTCGACTCTGGCGCTGCTTTGAGTCTTATGGATTGGTCCTTTGCCAAACGCTGTGGGTATGATTTGGAGCCATTGGAGGCTCCGATACCTCTGAAAGGGATTGACTCCACCCCATTGGCTAGTAATAAACCACAATACTGGACACAAGTGACTATGCGTGTTAATCCGGATCACCAGGAGGTTATTCGCTTTCTGGTGCTGTATAATCTACATGATGTTTTGGTGCTGGGATTGCCATGGCTGCAATCTCATAACCCAGTCCTCGACTGGAGAGCTATGTCTGTGTTAAGCTGGGGATGTAAAGGAACTCATGGGGACGTACCTTTGGTTTCCATTTCATCATCTATTCCCTCTGAGATTCCTGAATTCTTGTCTGACTTTCGTGACGTTTTTGAAGAACCCAAGGTTGGTTCACTACCTCCGCACCGGGAGTGCGATTGTGCCATAGACTTGATTCCGGGTAGTAAATACCCTAAGGGTCGTTTATTTAATCTGTCTGTGCCTGAACACGCGGCTATGCGAGAATATATAAAGGAGTCCTTGGAAAAGGGACATATTCGTCCTTCGTCATCTCCCTTAGGAGCCGGTTTTTTCTTTGTGTCTAAGAAAGACGGCTCTTTGAGGCCGTGTATTGATTATCGACTTTTGAATAAAATCACGGTTAAATATCAATATCCGTTACCACTGCTTACTGATTTGTTTGCTCGTATAAAGGGGGCCAAGTGGTTCTCTAAGATTGATCTCCGTGGGGCGTATAATTTGGTGCGAATCAAGCAGGGGGATGAGTGGAAAACCGCATTTAATACGCCCGAGGGCCATTTTGAGTATTTGGTGATGCCTTTTGGTCTTTCAAATGCCCCTTCAGTCTTCCAGTCCTTTATGCATGACATTTTCCGCGATTATTTGGATAAATTTATGATTGTGTATCTGGATGATATTCTGATTTTTTCGGATGACTGGGACTCTCATGTCCAGCAGGTCAGGAGGGTTTTTCAGGTTTTGCGGTCTAATTCCTTGTGTGTGAAGGGTTCTAAGTGTGTTTTTGGGGTTCAAAAGATTTCCTTCTTGGGATACATTTTTTCCCCCTCTTCCATCGAGATGGATCCTGTCAAGGTTCAGGCTATTGGTGATTGGACGCAACCCTCTTCTCTTAAGAGTCTTCAGAAATTTTTGGGCTTTGCTAACTTTTATCGTCGATTTATTGCTGGTTTTTCTGATGTTGTAAAACCATTGACTGATTTGACTAAGAAGGGTGCTGATGTTGCTGATTGGTCCCCTGATGCTGTGGAGGCCTTTCGGGAGCTCAAGCGCCGCTTTTCTTCCGCCCCAGTGTTGCGTCAGCCTGATGTTGCTCTTCCTGTTCAGGTTGAGGTCGACGCTTCTGAAATCGGAGCTGGGGCGGTGTTGTCGCAGAGAAGTTCCGACTGCTCCGTGATGAGACATTGTGCTTTTTTTTCCCGTAAATTTTCGCCCGCCGAGCGGAATTATGATATTGGGAATCGGGAGCTTTTGGCCATGAAGTGGGCTTTTGAGGAGTGGCGTCACTGGCTTGAGGGGGCCAGACATCAGGTGGTGGTATTGACTGACCACAAAAATTTAATTTACCTTGAGTCTGCCAGGCGCCTGAATCCTAGACAGGCGCGCTGGTCGTTGTTTTTCTCTCGGTTTAATTTTGTGGTGTCTTACCTACCGGGTTCTAAGAATGTTAAGGCGGATGCCCTTTCTAGGAGTTTTGAGCCTGACTCCCCTGGTAATTCTGAGCCCACAGGTATCCTTAAAGATGGAGTGATATTGTCTGCCGTTTCTCCAGACCTGCGGCGGGCCTTGCAGGAGTTTCAGGTGGATAGACCTGATCGTTGCCCACCTGGTAGACTGTTTGTTCCTGATGATTGGACCAGTAGAGTCATCTCTGAGGTTCATTCTTCTGCGTTGGCAGGTCATCCTGGAATCTTTGGTACCAGGGATTTGGTGGCAAGGTCCTTCTGGTGGCCTTCCCTGTCACGAGATGTGCGAGGCTTTGTGCAGTCTTGTGACGTTTGTGCTCGGGCCAAGCCTTGTTGTTCTCGGGCTAGTGGATTGTTGTTACCCTTGCCTATCCCGAAGAGGCCTTGGACGCACATCTCGATGGATTTTATTTCGGATCTGCCTGTTTCTCATAAGATGTCTGTCATCTGGGTGGTGTGTGACCGTTTCTCTAAGATGGTCCATCTGGTTCCCTTGCCTAAGTTGCCTTCTTCTTCCGAGTTGGTTCCTCTGTTTTTTCAAAATGTTGTTCGTTTGCATGGTATTCCGGAGAATATCGTTTCTGACAGAGGGACCCAATTCGTGTCTAGATTTTGGCGGGCATTCTGTGCTAGGATGGGCATAGATTTGTCTTTTTCGTCTGCTTTCCATCCTCAGACTAATGGCCAGACCGAGCGGACTAATCAGACCTTGGAGACATATTTGAGGTGTTTTGTGTCTGCGGATCAGGATGATTGGGTTGCTTTTTTGCCTTTGGCGGAGTTCGCCCTCAATAATCGGGCCAGCTCTGCCACCTTGGTGTCCCCGTTTTTCTGTAATTCGGGGTTTCATCCTCGATTTTCCTCCGGTCAAGTGGAATCTTCGGATTGTCCTGGAGTGGATGCTGTGGTGGAGAGGTTGCATCAGATTTGGGGGCAGGTGGTGGACAATTTGAAGTTGTCCCAGGAGAAGACTCAGCTTTTTGCCAACCGCCGTCGTCGTGTTGGTCCTCGGCTTTGTGTTGGGGACTTGGTGTGGTTGTCTTCTCGTTTTGTCCCTATGAGGGTTTCTTCTCCTAAGTTTAAGCCTCGGTTCATCGGCCCGTACAAGATATTGGAGATTCTTAACCCTGTGTCCTTCCGTTTGGACCTCCCTGCATCCTTTTCGATTCATAATGTTTTTCATCGGTCATTGTTGCGCAGGTATGAGGTACCGGCTGTGCCTTCCGTTGAGCCTCCTGCTCCGGTGTTGGTTGAGGGTGAGTTGGAGTACGTTGTGGAAAAGATCTTGGACTCTCGTGTTTCCAGACGGAAACTCCAGTATCTGGTCAAATGGAAGGGATACGGTCAGGAGGATAATTCTTGGGTCACTGCCTCTGATGTTCATGCCTCCGATCTTGTCCGTGCCTTTCATAGGGCTCATCCTGATCGCCCTGGTGGTTCTGGTGAGGGTTCGGTGCCCCCTCCTTGAGGGGGGGGTACTGTTGTGAAATTGGATTCTGGGCTCCCCCGGTGGCCACTTGTGGAATTGTACTTGTGTGCATCATCCCCTCTGTTCACCTGCTCCTATCAGGATGTGGGAGTGGCTATATAACCTTGCTCCTCTGTCAGTTTCATGCCGGTCAACAATGTAATCAGAAGCCTTTCTGTGCATGTTCCTGCTACTAGACAACTCCCAGCTAAGTTGGACTTTTGTCCTTGTGTGTTTTTGCATTTTGTTCCTGTTCACAGCTGCTGTTTCGTTACTGTGTCTGGAAAGCTCTTGTGAGCGGAAATTGCCACTCTGGTGTTATGAGTTAATGCTAGAGTCTTAAAGTAATTTCTGGATGGTGTTTTGATAGAGTTTTCTGCTGACCATGAAAGTGCCCTTTCTGTCTTCTTGCTATCTAGAAAGCGGACCTCGATTTTTGCTAAACCTATTTTCATACTATGTTTGTCATTTCATCTAAAATCACCGCCAATATATGTGGGGGCCTCTGTCTGCCTTTTGGGAAAATTTCTCTAGAGGTGAGCCAGGACTGTCTTTTCCTCTGCTAGGATTAGGTAGTTCTCCGGCTGGCGCTGGGCATCTAGGGATAAAAAAACGTAGGCATGCTACCCGGCCACTTCTAGTTGTGCGGCAGGTTTAGTTCATGGTCAGTATAGTTTCCATCTTCCAAGAGCTAGTTCTCATATATGCTGGGCTATGTTCTCTCGCCATTGAGAATCATGACACATAGCCCTTCCATTTAACCAAATACTGGAGCCTCCGTCTAGAAATACGAGAATCCAAGATCTTCTCCACCACGTATTCCAATTCTCCCTCAACCAGCACCGGGGCAGGAGGCTCAACCGGAGGAACCACAGGCACCACATACATCCGCAACAACGAGCGATGGAACACATTATGAATAGCAAATGATGCTGGGAGGTCCAGACGAAATGACACAGGGCCAAGGACTTCCAGAATCTTATAAGGACCGATAAACCGAGGCTTGAACTTAGGAGAGGAGACCTTCATAGGAACGAAGAGAGAAGACAACCACACCAAGTCCCCAACGCGAAGTCGGGGACCCACACAGCGACGGCGGTTGGCAAAGAGCTGAGCCTTCTCTTGAGACAGCTTCAAATTGTCCACCACATGATTCCAAATCTGATACAACCTATCAACCACAACATCCACTCCAGGACAGTGATCAGGTCTATCCGCCTGAAACTCTTGCAGCACACGTCGCAAATCTGGGGAGATGGCAGACAAAATCACCCCTTCTCTAAGGATACCAGCCGGCTCTGAATCTCCAGGAGAGTCAGGCAAAAAACTCCTAGAAAGCGCATCAGCCTTCACATTCTTCGAACCAGGCAGGTACGAAACCACGAAATCAAAACGAGAGAAAACCAACGACCAACGAGCCTGTCTGGGATTCAGCCGCTTGGCCGACTCGAGGTAAATCAAATTCTTGTGATCAGTCAAGACCACCACACAATGCTAAGCTTCCTCGAGCCAATGTCGCCACTCCTCAAATGCCCACTTCATAGCCAACAACTCCCGATTACCGACATCATAATTCCGCTCGGCAGGCGAAAACTTTCTTGAAAAGAAAGCACATGGCTTCATCACAGAGTCATCGGAGCTTCTCTGCGACAAAACAGCCCCCGCTCCAATCTCGGAAGCATCAACCTCCACCTGGAAGGGAAGTGAGACATCTGGCTGACATAAGACCGGAGCCAAAGAAAACCGGCACTTCAGCTCCCGAAAGGCCTCCACAGCCGCAGAGGACCAATTAGTCACATCAGAACCTTTCTTGGTCAAATCCGTCAAAGGCTTAACAACACCAGAAAAATTAGCTATGAAGCGACGGTAAAAATTAGCAAAACCCAAGAACTTCTGAAGACTCTTAACAGATGTAGGCTGCGTCCAGTCATGAATAGCCTGAACCTTGACTGGGTCCATCTCAATAGTAGAAGGAGAAAAAATGAAACCCAAAAAAGAAATCTTCTGGACTCCAAAAAGACATTTTGAGCCCTTCACAAATAAAGCATTGTCACGCAGGACCTGAAAGACCATCCTGACCTGCTTAACATGAGACTCCCAATCATCCGAAAAAAACAGAATATCATCCAGATACACAATCATAAACTTATCCAGATATTCACGGAAGATGTCGTGCATAAAGGACTGAAAGACTGAAGGAGCATTAGAAAGTCCAAAAGGCATCTTTAGGTACTCAAAATGGCCTTCAGGCGTATTAAGTGCAGTTTTCCATTCATCACCCTGTTTTATACGCACAAGGTTATACGCACCACGAAGATCTATCTTGGTGAACCAACTAGACCCCCTAATGCGAGCAAACAAATCAGTTAACAATGGCAAAGGATGCTGAAATTTGACCGTGATTTTATTCAAAAGGCGATAATCAATACAAGGTCTCAGGGAACCATCCTTCTTAGCCACAAAAAAGAATCCTGCACCAAGAGGGGAAGAGGATGGGCGAATATGTCCCTTCTCCAAAGACTCCTTTATATAACTTCGCATGGCAGCATGCTCCGGCACAGATAAATTGAAAAGTCGTCCCTTAGGAAACTTACTACCAGGAATAAAATTTATAGCACAATCACAGTCCCTATGAGGAGGTAGAGAATTGAGTTTGGGCTCCTCAAATACATCCTGGTAGTCTGACAAAAACGTAGGGACTTCAGAAGGAGTGGACGAAGCAATTGACACCACAGGAGCGTCACCATGAATTCCCTGACAACCCCAACTTGACACAGACATAGCTTTCCAATCCAGGACTGGATTATGAGTCTGCAACCATGGTAGACCCAACACGATGACATCATGCAAATTATGCAATACAAGAAAGCGAATCACCTCCTGATGAACAGGAGTCATGCACATGGTCACTTGTGTCCAGTACTGAGGTCTATTCGTAGCCAATGGTGTGGAGTCAATTCCCCATAGTGGAATAGGGAATTTTAAAGGCTCCAAATCAAAACCACAGCGCCTGGCAAATGACCAATCCATCAGACTCAGGGCAGCACCTGAATCTACAAAGGCATTAACCGTGTAAGATGACAGGGAACAAATCAGGGTAACAGACAAAATGAACTTAGGCTGTAAAGTACCAATGGTGACAGATTTATCAACCTTTTTTTTGCGCTTAGAGCATGCTGAGATAACATGAGCTGAGTCACCACAGTAAAAGCACAACCCATTTTGCCGTCTATAATTTTGCCGTTCACTTCTGGTCAAAATTCTGTCACATTGCATAGATTCAGGTGTCTGTTCAGAAGAGACCACCAAATGGTGCACAGGTTTGCGCTCCCGCAACCGCCGATCAATCTGAATGGCCAGAGTCATTGACTCATTCAGACCTGCAGGCGTAGGGAACCCCACCATGACATTCTTAATGGCTTCAGAAAGACCTTTTCTGAAATTAGCAGCCAGGGCACACTCATTCCACTGAGTAAGCACCGACCATTTCCGAAATTTCTGGCAGTACACCTCTGCTTCATCTTGCCCCTGCGAGAGGGCCAATAACGCTTTCTCAGCCTGGTTCTCAAGATTAGGTTCCTCATAGAGCAATCCATGGGCCAGAAAAAACGCATCTACACTAAGCAATGCAGGATCCCCTGGCGCCAATGCGAAGGCCCAATCTTGTGGGTCACCACGCAGAAAGGAAATGATAATCTTAACTTGCTGAACGGCATCACCAGAGGAACAAGGTTTCAAAGAAAGAAACAACTTACAATTGTTCTTAAAATTCAGGAACCTAGATGTTGTGAATTCTGTTTTTGGCTCCCTCTGGTGGCTACTGGTGGTACTGGTTGACTTTGGTCTTGTGTTTCCAGTGCACCTGTTTTCATCAGGAAATTGGGAGTTTCCTATTTAGTCTGGCTTCTCAGTCACTCTAGTGCCGGCAATCAATGTTACCAGAGCATCTCTGTTGCTTGCTACCTGCTCCAAGTCTGCAATTCAGCTAAGTTGAAATCTTTGGCTTTTTGTGTTTGTTTTGTCCAGCATGCATTTATATTTCTCGTGCTGCTGGAAGCTCTAGTGATCTGAAATTACTACTCCGGTGTCATGAGTTGATAACGGAGTTAAGGTAGTTTCAGGATGGCTGCTTAGGGTTTTGAGGTAACCGCGAAGTCCTCTTTTGTATTTTCATCTATCTAGTCAGAGGGCCTCACTTTGCTGAATCTATATTCATACTGCGTTTGTGTTTTCCTCTTACCTAACCGTTATTACATGTGGGGGGCTACTATAACTTTTGGGGTTTCCCTGGAGGCAAGCCAGGTCTGTGTATTCCTCTTATAGGGGTAGTTAGCTCTCCGGCTGGCGCGAGGTGTCTAGGGATACAACGTAGGCACACCCCCTGGCTATTTTTATTTGCGTGTTAGGTTCAGCATCGCGGTTACCTGAGATACCATCTTCCTAGAGCTAGTCCGTTTTTTGCCCATGTCCCTGCCATTGGGAATCATGACAGTATTGCCGGCCCTAATGTATTAAAGGTATTGGCTAAAGAAGGTGAGAAAAAAGAAGTTTCTGACATTTTTTTTTTTTTTACTCAGAGGTTCTGTCCATAATTGCAATCTGCTGGGTTTTTTTTTCTCTCCTCTTAACCCCTGAATGGCTCAGATCTCTGCTGTTGAGAAATGGATATCCAGAGTTTAGCTTCTAATCTTAATACTCTTGCCTCTAAGGTTCAAAATATCCAAGACTATGTGATACATGCTCCTATGTCTGAACCCAAGATCCCTATACCTGAGTTCTTTTCTGGAGATAGATCTCGCTTTTTGAATTTTAAGCACAATTGTAAATTGTATCTTTCTCTGAGATCTCGTTCCGCTGGAGACCGCGCTCAGCAGGTTAAAATTGTTATTGCCTTGTTGCGGGGTGACCCCCAGCATTGGGCATTTGCATTGGCACCAGGGGATCCTGCGCTGCTCAATGTGGATGCATTTTTTCTGGCACTGGGGTTGCTCTATGAGGAACCTAATTTGGAGATTCAGGCTGAAAAGGCCTTGCTAGCCCTCTCTCAAGGGCATGATGAAGCTGAAGTATATTGTCAAAAATTTCGAAAATGGTCTGTGCTTACTCAGTGGAATGAGTGCGCCCTGGCGGCGAATTTCAGAGAAGGGCTCTCTGACGCCGTTAAAGATGTCATGGTGGGGTTTCCTACGCCCACAGGTCTGAATGAATCCATGACTATGGCTATTCAGATTGATCGGCGTTTGCGGGAGCGCAAACCTGTGCACCATTTGGCGGTGTCTTCTGAGCAGGCACCGGAGATTATGCAATGTGATAGAATTCTGTCCAGAAGTGAACGGCAGAATTATAGGCGTAAAAATGGGTTGTGCTTCTACTGTGGTGATTCTGCTCATGTTATATCAGCATGCTCTAAACGCACAAAAAAGGTTGATAAGTCTTTTGCAATTGGCACCTTACAGTCTAAGTTTATTTTGTCTGTAACTTTGATCTGTTCATTATCAACTATTACTGTGGATGCCTATGTGGATTCTGGCGCTTCCTTGAGTCTTATGGATTGGTCCTTTGCCAGACGTTGTGGGTTTAGCCTAGAGCCTTTGGAAGTTCCTATCCCTCTGAAGGGTATCGACTCCACACCTTTGGCTAGGAATAAACCACAGTTCTGGACACAAGTGACTATGTGTATGACTCCTGACCATCGGGAGGTGATTCGCTTCCTTGTGTTGCATAACTTGCATGATGTCTTAGTGCTTGGATTGCCATGGTTGCAAACTCATAATCCAGTCCTTGACTGGAAAACAATGTCTGTGTTAAGCTGGGGATGTCAGGGGGCTCATGGGGAAGTACCTTTGGTTTCCATTGCTTCATCTACTCCCTCTGAAATTCCGGCATTTTTGTCTGATTATGGTGACGTTTTTGAGGAGCCTAAACTTAGTTCTCTCCCCCCTCACCGGGATTGCGATTGTGCTATAGACTTGATTCCGGGCAGCAAGTTTCCCAAGGGTCGTTTGTTCAATCTATCTGTGCCTGAGCATGCTGCTATGCGAGAGTATATTAAGGAGTCCTTGGAAAAGGGACATATCCGTCCATCCTCATCCCCTTTAGGAGCAGGTTTTTTTTTCGTGGGTAAAAAAGATGGCTCCCTGAGGCCCTGTATTGATTATCGCCTGTTGAATAAGATTACAGTCAAATACCAGTATCCTTTGCCACTACTGACTGATTTATTTGCTCGTATTAAAGGGGCAAAGTGGTTCTCTAAGGTTGATCTTCGGGGTGCGTATAATTTGGTGCGGATCAAGCAGGGAGATGAGTGGAAAACTGCATTTAATACGCCCGAGGGCCATTTTGAGTATTTGGTAATGCCTTTTGGTCTTTCTAATGCTCCTTCAGTCTTTCAGTCCTTTATGCACGATATTTTCCGTAAATATCTGGATAAATTTATGATTGTATATTTGGATGATATTTTGATTTTTTCGGATGACTGGGAGTCGCATGTTCAACAGGTTAGGAAGGTTTTTCAGGTTTTGCGGTCCAATTCTCTGTTTGTAAAGGGTTCAAAGTGTATCTTTGGGGTTCAGAAGATCTCCTTTTTGGGGTATATTTTTTCCCCTTCTTCTGTTGAGATGGATCCTGTCAAGGTTCGGGCTATTTGTGATTGGACGCAGCCTACTTCCCTGAAGAGTCTTCAGAAGTTCTTGGGCTTTGCTAATTTCTATCGTCGATTTATAACTGGGTTTTCAAGTGTTGCTAAACCTCTGACTGATTTGACTAAGAAGGGTGCTGATGTTGCCAATTGGTCCTCTGCGGCTGTGGAGGCCTTTCGGGAGCTTAAGCGCCGCTTTTCTTCTGCCCCTGTGTTGCGCCAGCCTGATGTTTCGCTCCCTTTTCAGGTTGAGGTTGATGCTTCCGAGATTGGAGCGGGGGCGGTTTTGTCGCAGAAAAGTCCCGATTGCTCAGTGATGAGACCATGTGCATTTTTCTCTCGAAAGTTTTCGCCCGCCGAGCGAAATTATGATGTCGGTAATCGGGAGCTCTTGGCTATGAAGTGGGCATTTGAGGAGTGGTGTCATTGGCTTGAGGGTGCTAGACATCAGGTGGTGGTCTTGACTGATCACAAGAATCTGATTTACCTTGAGTCCGCCAGGCGTCTGAATCCTAGACAGGCGCGCTGGTCATTGTTTTTCTCTCGGTTTAATTTTGTGGTTTCATACTTGCCGGGCTCGAAAAATGTGAAGGCAGATGCTCTTTCTAGGAGTTTTGAGCCTGACTCCTCTGGTGATTCTGAGCCTACGGGTATCCTTAAGGATGGAGTGATTTTGTCTGCTGTCTCCCCAGACTTGCGACGTGCTTTGCAGGAGTTTCAGACTGATAGGCCTGATCGTTGTCCGTCTGGGAGATTGTTTGTTCCAGATGAGTGGACCAGTAGAGTCATCTCAGAGGTTCATTCTTCTGTGTTGGCGGGCCACCCTGGAATTTTTGGTACCAGAGATTTGGTGGCCAGGTCCTTCTGGTGGCCTTCCCTGTCTCGGGATGTGCGTACCTTTGTACAGTCTTGTGGTGTTTGTGCTCGGGCCAAGCCTTGCTGTTCTCGGGCTAGTGGATTGTTGTTGTCCTTGCCTATTCCGAAGAGGCCGTGGACGCACATCTCTATGGACTTTATCTCGGATCTCCCGGTTTCTCAGAAAATGTCCGTCATTTGGGTGGTGTGTGACCGTTTTTCTAAGATGGTTCATTTGGTACCCTTGCCCAAATTGCCTTCTTCATCGGAGTTGGTTCCTTTATTTTTTCAGAATGTGGTTCGCTTACATGGTATCCCGGAAAACATCGTGTCTGACAGAGGATCTCAATTTGTGTCTAGGTTCTGGCGAGCGTTCTGTGCCAGGATGGGCATTGATTTGTCTTTTTCATCTGCGTTCCATCCTCAGACTAATGGCCAGACGGAGCGAACTAATCAGACCTTGGAGACGTATTTGAGGTGTTTTGTGTCTGCTGATCAGGATGATTGGGTCGCCTTTTTGCCGTTGGCAGAGTTTGCTCTCAATAATCGGGCCAGTTCTGCTACTCTGGTTTCTCCTTTCTTTTGCAATTCAGGGTTTCACCCTCGTTTTTCGTCTGGTCAGGTGGAGTCTTCGGATTGTCCTGGAGTGGATTATGTGGTGGATAGACTGCACCGGATTTGGAGTCATGTGGTGGACAATTTGAAGTTGTCTCAGGAGAAGACTCAGCACTTTGCTAATCGTCATCGTCGTGTGGGTCATCATCTCCGTGTTGGAGACTTGGTGTGGTTGTCTTCTCGTTTTGTCCCTATGAAGGTCTCTTCTCCTAAGTTCAAACCTCGGTTCATAGGTCCTTATAGGATTTTGGAGATTCTTAATCCTGTATCTTTTCGTTTGGACCTTCCAGCATCTTTCACCATTCATAATGTTTTCCATAGGTCGTTGTTGCGGAGGTACGAGGTACCGGTTGTTCCTTCTGTTGAGCCTCCTGCTCCTGTGCTGGTGGAGGGTGAATTGGAGTATGTTGTGGAGAAGATTTTGGACTCTCGTATTTCCAGACGGAGACTTCAATATCTGGTTAAATGGAAGGGATACGGTCAGGAGGATAATTCTTGGGTGACTGCCTCTGATGTTCATGCCTTTGATTTGGTTCGCGCCTTTCATAGGGCGCATCCAGATCGCCCTGGTGGTTCTCATGAGGGTTCGGTGCCCCCTCCTTAAGGGGGGGGTACTGTTGTGAATTCTGTTTTTGGCTCCCTCTGGTGGCTACTGGTGGTACTGGTTGACTTTGGTCTTGTGTTTCCAGTGCACCTGTTTTCATCAGGAAATTGGGAGTTTCCTATTTAGTCTGGCTTCTCAGTCACTCTAGTGCCGGCAATCAATGTTACCAGAGCATCTCTGTTGCTTGCTACCTGCTCCAAGTCTGCAATTCAGCTAAGTTGAAATCTTTGGCTTTTTGTGTTTGTTTTGTCCAGCATGCATTTATATTTCTCGTGCTGCTGGAAGCTCTAGTGATCTGAAATTACTACTCCGGTGTCATGAGTTGATAACGGAGTTAAGGTAGTTTCAGGATGGCTGCTTAGGGTTTTGAGGTAACCGCGAAGTCCTCTTTTGTATTTTCATCTATCTAGTCAGAGGGCCTCACTTTGCTGAATCTATATTCATACTGCGTTTGTGTTTTCCTCTTACCTAACCGTTATTACATGTGGGGGGCTACTATAACTTTTGGGGTTTCCCTGGAGGCAAGCCAGGTCTGTGTATTCCTCTTATAGGGGTTGTTAGCTCTCCGGCTGGCACGAGGTGTCTAGGGATACAACGTAGGCACACCCCCTGGCTATTTTTATTTGCGTGTTAGGTTCAGCATCGCGGTTACCTGAGATACCATCTTCCTAGAGCTAGTCCGTTTTTTGCCCATGTCCCTGCCATTGGGAATCATGACACCTAGATCTATCTCCAGAAAACAACTCCGGAATAGGTATTCTAGGCTCAGACATAGGACTGTGAACAACAAAATCCTGAATACTTTGAACCCTAGCAGCAAGATGATCCAGACTGGAAGCCAAGCTCTGGACATCCATGTCAGCAGCTGAACTCAGAGCCACACCAAGATTAAGAGGAGGAGAGAAGCTAGCACAGCAGCTAGACACATGGCAACAACAAGAAAAAAAAATTTTTTTCTCAAGGCTTCTTTTCTCCTCCTTCTGCCATGCAATTAACACTTTGAGGGCCGGCTGTACTGTTGTGATCCTTAATGGCTGAGGATCACAAATAGACCAGCAAGTGAATAAACTAAGGACGAGCTCTAGGGAGATGGTAACTGGACTGATCGCAAATCTGAACCTATCCAAAACAACTAGAGGTAGCCGGTGAACGTGCCTAAAAAATTCCTAGACGTCTCGAGCCAGCCTGAGGAACTAGCTACCCCTAAAGAGAAAGAAAGACCTCGCTTGCCTCCAGAGAAATAATCCCCAAAGATATAGAAGCCCCCAACAAATATTAACGGTGAAGTAAGAAAGCAAAAGAGGCCCACTAGTACTAGAAAGCAGAAAATAGAGCAGGGGTCTATGCGATCAATAAAAAACCCTTACAAAATATCCATCCTGAGATTTCAAGAACCCACACACCAACTAACGGTGTGTGGGGAGAAACTCAGCCCACTAGAGCAACCAGCAAGCGAGGGAATTACATTTTAGCAAGCTGGAACAGAAAACATGAAAAACACTGCTGATAAAAAAATGAGCAAACAAAACTTAGCTTGAGCTGGATGGACTGGGAGCAAGGTAGTCAGAAGGAATCTGAGTAGCACTGATTACATCGACAGCCGGCAACAAGTGGAAGTAAAACAGAGCTATATAGGAACCTCCCAGAGGATAACGAACCAGCTGATAGCCAGAGACCAGCAGGATAACAGACAAAGCCACCAGGGGGAGCCCAAAGCAAAAGTCACACCATACCACCAGTGACCACAAGAGGGAGCCTGAACACAGAGTTCACAACACACAATACAGCGTCAGATTGCTATGACCGCCAGTGCGGCACCGTGCGCTTTCACAGCGCTTTCCTGACCCAAGTCTGGGTGGTTAGTGGCGTCCGCTCACTCTCGTGCATCTTTATTATTATTTCTTTCACTCTGACACCCCAGTTGCGGTGTCGAGCGCAAGAGGTCTATATAAACTCAAATCCTGTGTCTTGGGATTGAGTTCTGAGACTCCTTGCTTGCGCTCTTGGTGCGGTACCGTGGCCCTGTGACGCAACAGGGTTCACTTCCTTCACACAGGGTGAAGTTAACCCGTGTGTGTATCCACATTGTACCGCCATATAGTCCGTCATTACTTGGCAGCAGGTTCCATCTCTGCACAGTGGACCCCGGGCTGCGAACGCACCTTACTCTATCTTTCTTATTATTTGGTGCGCTCCGCTAGCCCTAACAAGTACTGTATATGTCATTGACATATACATTGTGTTCCAAATTATTATGCAAATTGGATTTAAGTGTCATAAAGATTTAATTGTTTTGTTTTTCAAATAAACTTGTGGATGGTATTGTGTTTCAGGGCTCAATGTATCACTGAAATCAATCTTAAACACATGTGATAATTGGTTTTCCAGATGATTCTAATTAAAGGAAAACTACTTAAAGATGATGTTCCACATTATTAAGCAGGTCACAGTTTTCAAGTAACATGGGAAAGAAAAAGGATCTCTCTGCTGCCGAAAAGCATCAAATAGTGCAATGCCTTAGTGAAGGGATGAAAACATTAGAAATTTCCCGAAAACTTAAGCGTGATCATCATATTGTTAAGAGATTTGTGGCTGTATCTGAGCACAGATGTGTTTATGCTGATAAAGGCATAATGAGGAAGATTTCTGCCAGGCAAGTTCATCGGATTAAGAGAGCAGCTGCTAAAAAGCCATTACAAAGCAGCAAACAGATATTTGAAGCTGCTGGTGCCTCTGGAGTCCCTCGAACCTCAAGGTGTAGGCTCCTTTAAAGGCTTGCTGTGGTGCATAAACCTACTATTCGGCCACCCTTAAACAGTGTTCACAAGCAGAAATGGTTGCATTGGGCCCACACATACATGAAGACTAATTTCCAAACAGTCTTGTTTACTGGTAAGCATTGAGCAACCCTGGATGGTCAAAATGGATGGAGTAGTGGATGGTTGGTGGATGGCACCATGTCCCAAAAAGGCTGCAACGTCAGCAAGGAGTTGGAGGAGTCATGTTTTAGGCCGGAATCATGGAGAAACAGCTGGTAGGGTCCTTTAAGGTTCCTGAAGGTGTGAAAATGACCTCTGCAAAGTATACTGTATAGAGTTTCTGACTGACAACTTTCCTCCATGGTATAAAAAGCAAAAATGTGCCTTCAGGAGCAAAATCATCTTCATGCATGACAATGCACCATCTCATGCTGCAAAGAATACCTCATTGGCTGCTATGGGCATAAAGGGAGATAAACTCATGGTGTGGCCACCATCTTCCCCTGACCTCAACCCTATAGAGAACCTTTGGAGTATCATCAAGCAAAAGATCTATGCAGGTGGGAGGCCATTCACATCAAACCAGCAGCTCAGGCAGGGAAGAAATACAAGCAGAAACTCTCCAAAAACTCACAAGTTCAATGGATGCAAGAATTGTGAAGGTGATATCAAAGAAGGGGTCCTATGTTAACATGTAACTTGGCCCGTTAGGATGTTTTGGAGTTAAATAGATTTTTTATTCAGATAATGTGACCTCCTAATGCTGCTAATTCCACAAATGAGCATTTTCAGATCTTTAAAACATCAAATGTTTAGAAATTCTACTGTGCCTAATAATTTGGAACAGTGCATTTTAAGTTTTTATTCATTTTGGAGATTATACTGTTATCATTGGGAGGTTTCTTCAATAAAATTTGATGTATACTCTAACGGGTGATTACTTTTATTAGATTGACTGTCATTTGCACCAACCATTTAGTAAAATCCAATAAAAATGTCAGTTGCATAATAATTTGGAACATAGTGTATATATATATGTGTGTGTATATATATATATATATATATATATATATATATATATATATGTTTTTATTTAATACAGAGCTAGATAGCATAAAAGCCGGTAATACAATTGCTGGCTTTAGCTATCTCCTTATCAAACCCGACAGGATATGAGACATGGTTTACATACAGTAAACCATTTCATATCCATTATATTTTTACATAGTCATCACTAATAATGTTAGTAGTGTGTGTGTGCAAAATTTGGGAGCTCTAGGTGTTACAATAAAGGGTTAAATCACGGAAACAACTGTCGTGGGCTCCCGCGCAATTTTCTCCACCAGAGTGGGAAAGTCAGTGACTGAGGGCAGATATTAATAGCCTAGTGAGCGACCATGGTTATTGCCCCCCTGGCTAAAAACATCTGCCCCCAGCCACCCCAGAAAAGGCACATCTGTAAGATGCACCTATTCTGGCACTTAGCCACTCTCTTCCCACTCCCGAGTAGTGGTGGGATATGGGGTAGTAAGGGGTTAATGTCACCTTGCTAATGTAAGATGACATTAAGCCTGGTTAATAATGGAGAGATGTCAAAAAGACATCTATCCATTATTAATCCAATAGTAGTAATGGGTTAAAAAACACACACATTATGAATAAAGTATTTTAATGAAATAAATAAACATATGGGGTTTTAATATCTTTATTGTATGTGCAAACCAACTGACGACCCTAAAAAAGGAAAATAAAAAAAGAGCAATATCCCATACCTGTCCGCCGTACAGTCATGTCCCAAGATATACATCAATCTGAAGGGGTTAAATAAAGTTACAACCAGGAGCCTGCTAATGCAGCCGCCCCTGGCTGCAAAAACTGGGGAATGAATGGAATGCAGCTTCGTTGACTTGCGGTGCTGCGCCCCCTGGTGGCATAAACTCATATGAACTCTAGCGTGAGAAAATATTCAGAAGAATTCCCACACTAGAGTTCATATAAATTTATGCCACCAGGAGGCGCAGCACCGCAAGTCAACGAAACGGCATTCCATTCATTCCCCACTCCCCAGTCTTTACAGCCAGGGGCGGCTACATTAGCAGGATCCTGGTTGCAAATTTATTTAACCCCTTCAGTTGGATTTACATCGTGGGACATGACTGTACGGTGGACAGGTATGGGATATTGTTGTTTTTTTTATTTTCCTTTTTTTTCAGAAGAACGAGGGTCGTCAGTTGGATTGAGTGTACAATAAAGATATTAAAACCCCATGTGTTTATTGATTTCTTTAAAATACTTTATTCATAATGTGTGTTTTTTTAACCCATTATTACTATTGGATTAATAATGGATAGGTGTCTTATTGACATCTCTCCATTATTAACCAGGCTTAATGTCATCTTGCATTAGCAAGGTGACAATAACCCCTTATTACCCCATATCCCACCGTTACTCGGGAGTGGGAAGAGAGTGACTAAGTGCAAGAATAGGCGTATCTTACAGATGTGCCTTTTCTGAGGTGGCTGGGGGCAGATGTTTTTAGCCAGAGGGGCCAATAACCATGGACCCTCTCTAGGCTATTAATATCTGCCCTCAGTCACTGGCTTTCCCACTCTGGCAGAGAAAATTGTGCGGCTGCTCACGCCATTTTTTTCCGTGATTTAACCCTTTATTTTAACACCTAGAGCTCCCAAATTTTGCACACGCAAACTGCTAACATTATTAGTGAGGAAGATGTAAAAATATAACAGATATGAAAAGGTTTACTGTATGTAAACCATGTCTCATATGCTGTCGGGTTTGAGAAGGAGATAGCAAAAGCCGGCAATTGAATTACCGGCTTTTATGCTATCTAGCTCTGTATGAAATACATTTCATTGCGAAAAGCGCGTTGGGTGTGGTGGGTCCCTAGGAGTACTCCATTGGTAACTATACTTATAATTACCTGCACATACACTTGTAATGTTATTTTTGTATAATACATATTGTCTCATGTTATCATGTGTTTGTTGGTGCATAGTTACATAGCACTATTTAGTGCTCATAGACTTTAAATTATTTCTACATGTATGTATATATGCTCCATTTGGGTCTATTTCCTTGGTTGCCCACCATGTTTACCTGTGCTTGTGGTTTTTTGCCCATCTTTTAATATTTGCTGTTTAATGTTTTTAATAAAGATTATGGTTAGTTTTATTTGGCCTGGTGTGAAGTGCTTGTTTTTTGGGTTATTCATTTATATTGACTTCATGGCTCGATTTGGTGGATATGCTTAGGTGTATACAGTGGGGCAAAAAAGTATTTAGTCAGTCAGCAATAGTGCAAGTTCCACCACTTAAAAAGATGAGAGGCGTCTGTAATTTACATCATAGGTAGACCTCAACTATGGAAGACAAACTGCGAAAAAAAAATCCAGAAAATCACATTGTCTGTTTTTTTATCATTTTATTTGCATATTATGGTGGAAAATAAGTATTTGGTCAGAAACAAACAATCAAGATTTCTGGCTCTCACAGACCTGTAACTTCTTCTTTAAGAGTCTCCTCTTTCCTCCACTCATTACCTGTAGTAATAGCACCTGTTTAAACTTGTTATCAGTATAAAAAGACACCTGTGCACACCCTCAAACAGTCTGACTCCAAACTCCACTATGGTGAAGACCAAAGAGCTGTCAAAGGACACCAGAAACAAAATTGTAGCCCTGCACCAGGCTGGGAAGACTGAATCTGCAATAGCCAACCAGCTTGGAGTGAAGAAATCAACAGTGGGAGCAATAATTAGAAAATGGAAGACATTCAAGACCACTGATAATCTCCCTCGATTTGGGGCTCCACGCAAAATCCCACCCCGTGGGGTCAGAATGATCACAAGAACGGTGAGCAAAAATCCCAGAACCACGCAGGGGGACCTAGTGAATGAACTGCAGAGAGCTGGGACCATTGTAACAAGGCCTACCATAAGTAACACACTACACCACCATGGACTCAGATCCTGCAGTGCTAGACGTGTCCCACTGCTTAAGGCAGTACATGTCCGGGCCCGTCTGAAGTTTGCTAGAGAGCATTTGGATGATCCAGAGGAGTTTTGGGAGAATGTCCTATGGTCTGATGAAACCAAACTGGAACTGTTTGGTAGAAACACAACTTGTCGTGTTTGGAGGAAAAAGAATACTGAGTTGCATCCATCAAACACCATACCTACTGTAAAGCATGGTGGTGGAAACATCATGCTTTGGGGCTGTTTCTCTGCAAAGGGGCCAGGACAACTGATCCGGGTACATGAAAGAATGAATGGGGCCATGTATCGTGAGATTTTGAGTGCAAACCTCCTTCCATCAGCAAGGGCATTGAAGATGAAACGTGGCTGGGTCTTTCAACATGACTAGTGTTGAGCATTCCGATACCGCAAGTATCGGGTATCGGCCGATACTAGCAGTATCGGAATTCCGATACCGGGATTCCGATACTTGGCGCGTATCGGATACCGGAATCGGAAGTTCAATGATTCAAAATTCAGAAATTCAGCCAATGAGAAAGATTCCAAGTGTGGGCACATCCTGTTTAGCATGGAGGGCATGAAACTACTGGCAAGGCTGTGATTGGCTGCTGAAATGATGTCATGATGCAGTTTAAAAGTCGCTGGCGCCATTTTGCGATCACTCTGCTGTGAATTCAGTTAGTGACAGGACGCTGTTTGCTGACTGAGGGACAGTTTAGAGATAGCGATTTGCTTCTTTGTGCTTTCCAAAGGCTAATTTAGCAACCGCTGTGTTCACCTACTATTCACCTTCCTTTTGCCTTGTAGCGCTGTTTTCACAGCGATCTGCAAGGTCTCTCTGTGTGTGTGTGTGTGAGTGCAGCCCACTCTCTAGTCTGAGTGCAGCCACATAGGCCATCCATAGCTGGTTGTATTCAGTTCAGGGAGGGTGGTTCATTGCCTCATACTGTCCTTTTTTTTTTTTTTTTTGAAGTAGTGCAGGCTGCTGCACATTTTTTCCAAAAATTCCTATTAGTGTCTTTCCACCCGTCTCCAGCTAATTTGTGGAAAAACACTACATAGGATAAAGTAGAGGAGGGTTTTTGGGCCTTGCAGCGCCGTTTACGGCTGTCTGCACGGTCTCCGTGTGACTGCAGCTCGCCCTGTAGTCTGTGAGCAGCCGTAGCCTGGTTGTCTGCAGCTCAGGGTTTTTCACTGCGTCATACCGCCAAATCAATTTTCTTTTTTTTCAAAGTAGTGTAGTCTGCTGCTAATTTATTTTAAAAAATCCTATTAGTGTCTTTCCACCCGTCTCCAGCTAATTTGTGGAAAAACACTACATAGGATAAAGTAGAGGAGGGTTTTTGGGCCTTGCAGCGCCGTTTACGGCTCTCTGCACGGTCTCCGTGTGATTGCAGCTCTATCCGTTGTCAGTTCAGCCCCCAAAAAATAAATAAATAATAAAGTTCACCAAACACACCAGTTACACACCACTTTACATTTGTGTAGGCCACATTAGCTCATATTCAAGTCTAGTCCACACTTTAGAAAATTAGTGTGTCTTATACCTGTTAGGAGGAGTTGCTCAGGAATAAGCACACAAAGCCGTTAGTACTTTTCTGCTTATCTTTATCAGTCAACCAAGATGAAGAAGGCAGTGAGTAAGGCACGTGGGCGTGGGCGTGGGCGCGGAGCAGGGAGGGGACGTGGGGATTCTGTGCCTGCTGCGGGCACCGGTGAGTCATCAGCACCCACTTTCACAAGGGAACAGTCGTTCATGCGCAGCTTTGTCGCCGAGCGCCGTACACCGCTGCTGCGTGAAGACCAAATTGAAGCCGTTGTGGGATGGATGGCAGCTAATGCATCAACTTCCATTAGTGCCACATCCTCTCAGACACAGAGCACTGGAGAGCAGCCATCTGTCTCTTCACCACCTGCAAAATTGCCCAGGCAGACAGAGATCCCAGGACAGGAGCAGTCTCTACTTCTGTTCTCTGAATCATCTCTTGGCTTGGAAACAGGGGGCCAGCCAAGCAGCATTGGAGAAATGGAAGAAGAGGCAGGGTGCAGTGATGCCCAACAGCTTTTTCTGTCTTCCTCTGAAGAGGCGGGTGGGCCAGTGGCTCCGGTCACCACCTCGCAGGCCGCATCAGCTGATGATGACACTCAGGTGCCACTTACTGGTGCGTGCTCTGCTGCTGAGACTACCCAGGAGGAGCAGTTGGGGGCAGAGGGTAGTGTAGATGATGAGGTCCTTGACCCATCTTGGCGTCAGGGACAGGAAGGTGGTGGGAGCAGCTCTGAGGAAGAGATTCCCCGTACGGCCCAAAGAGGGAGAGGGAGGGGGAAGACTGCGGATCCTGCAGCCTCCGCTTTGGCACCCGTAAGGAGCATGTCTCTTCCAAAAGTCAAAAGGGGGGCTCCCAAGACTTGCAGTGCCTGGTCCTTTTTTGACACAGTTGCAGATGACATTTGCTATGTCAGATGCAAGGTGTGTCATCAAAAAATCAAAAGAGGTCAAAAAGTCGCCAACCTCAATACCTCCAACATGTGGAAACATGTGCGCAACAGGCACCCGGCGGAGTTAGACAAACACACTGAAGAGCTAGGCCAACCAACAGCGGCAGCTACCACCTCTTCAGCTCGTGTTGCCTCTTCCTCTAGCTCACACGCAGCTGGTTCGGCTTCCTCCCAGGATCGCCGTGGAAGAACCTCTGGCCCTGTTGTCCAGAGACCCGCTGTCATTCCACCCGCAGCACCACTTTCCCAGTCAACCACACACTCCCAGCCCAGTCTACAGCCATCGGTAGTACAGGCATGGGAGAAAAGGCGGCCTTTCTCGTCAAACCACCCACGAGCACAGGCTCTGACTGCAGGCATTGCCAAACTTCTGTCACTGGAAATGCTGTCATTCAGGCTGGTGGAGACTGACAGCTTCCGTGACTTGATGTCATTGGCAGTCCCACAGTACAGTGTGCCCAGCCGCTTTTACTTCAGCAGGCAAGCCGTCCCTGCCCTGCACAAGCATGTGGAGGGACACATAAAACACGCGCTACTGAACGCCGTCAGTAGCAAGGTCCACCTCACCACCGATGCGTGGACCAGTCAACATGGACAGGGGCGATACCTTTCCCTCACTGCCCATTGGGTTAATGTCGTTGAGCCGGGTACAGACCGTGCGAGTGGCGCAGGACGTGTCCTGCCCACTCCAAGGATTGCAGGAATCCATTTTGTACGCATTGACTCCTCCTCTTACACCAGTTCCTCAGAATCATCGCTGCAGGAGCCGTCACAGTCCACCTCCACATGGACCCGTGATGAACGTGTACCTGTTACGACTGACATGAGCACAGCCGTGGCCAAACGTCAACAGGCCGTCTTGAAATTAATTTTTTTGGGGAATCGTAGCCACACAGCGCAGGAGCTCTGGAATGCCATCAAGCAGGAGAGCGATGTGTGGTTTGAGCCAGCGAATCTCCAGCCAGGCATGGTAGTGTGTGATAATGGCCGAAATCTGGTGGCAGCCCTGGGCCTCGGCAACCTCACTCACATCCCATGTCTGGCACATGTGCTCAATTTGGTCGTGCAGAGTTTTTTGAGGGACTATCCGGATCTTGATGCACTGCTGCACAAGGTCCGCCTAGAGTGTGCTCACTTGCGGCGTTCCAGCACGGCAAAAGCGCGCATTGCGGCTCTGCAGCGCCGACACCGCCTGCCGGAACATCGCATCATATGTGACCTACCTACCAGGTGGATTTCCACGTTACATATGTTGGAGCGGTTGTGTGAGCAGCAGCAAGCTGTAATGGAGTACCAGCTGTATCAGGCGCAAAAAAGTCGCAGTCAGCGCCGTACAGACTTCACAACCACAGAGTGGGCCACTATGAAGGATGTCTGCCAGGTTTTGCGTCCCTTTGATTATTCCACGCGGATGGCGAGTGCAGATGATGCACTAGTCAGCATGACTGTCCCCCTTATCTGCCTGCTTGAAAAATCACTGCAAGCGCTAAGGGATGATGTTGTGGAAGAGGTGGAGGATGAGGATTCACCACTTCCATCATCTTCTGGACAGTCAGCGCCACGTGGTTCCTCACAAACGCGTAGGCAGGGGACAGTTTGTGAGGAGGATGAGGAGGAGTCAATGGAGGAGGAAGACATCCGTCCAGAGGAGGGAGTTCCCGAATTGTCCAGTACTCAGTGTGTACAGCGAGGGTGGGGTGATGACGAGCGGGCAGAGATCACGCCTCCAGCTGGGGACAGCGTTTCTTGGGCAGTTGGCAGTCTGCAGCACATGGTGGATTACATGCTGCAGTGCCTGAGAAACGACCGCCGCATCGACCACATTCTCAACATGTCTGATTATTGGGTGTTCACCCTCCTCGATCCTCGCTACCGGGACAACGTAGAAAGCCTCATCACACCGTTGAACCGGGAGCGAAAAATGCGGGAGTACCAAGACACACTGGTCAGTTCCATCATCTTCTCCATTCCAACTGAGAGAAGTGCTGCTAGTGCATTCCAAAGCAGCTCAGTGCGTCCAGGCAGTGGTGGAGGCTCTGCACAAAGAGGGAGCAGAAGCAGTGCCTCTGCCCAAGGCAAGACCAGTATGGCCGAACTGTGGCACAGTTTTCTGTGCCCGCCACAAAAGTCTACACCATCACAGACGGCTCCAGTCAGCAGGAGGCAACGGTTCCGTCAGATGGTGACAGACTACATGTCTTGCCCTCTTGCTGTACTCCCAGACGGCTCTTCCCCTTTCAAGTTTTGGGTCTCAAAGCTGGATACATGGCCAGAGCTAAGCCAGTATGCATTGGAGGTGCTGTCTTGCCCTGCGGCCAGTGTATTATCGGAACGTGTCTTTAGTGCTGCAGGTGGTGTACTAACTGACCGTCGCATGCGACTATCCTCCGATAACGTTGACCGGCTTACTTTCCTGAAAATGAACAAGGCCTGGATCTCGCAGGAATTTGCCACTCCTCCTCCTGATTAAATAATTAGGTCACTGTATACGTTATCCAGGTCTCCTGTTGTGTTCATCTTTCTACCACCTGAACTTAAATTCCTGGGCTCCAACACCACCAGTTGAGGCTCAGATGTGCCGTCTGCACAGTCAAAACATACGACCCAGTGTTATTGGGTTTCAGTAACGTCAGCTGATCCCCAGCTGTGTAGCCGGCAATGTGTCATGAGACCGCCACGCTGACACAACAACTGAAATGTAAGGGAATCTGTCCCCCCCCCCAAGGCGTTTGTTACTGAAAGAGCCACCTTGTGCAGCAGTAATGCTGCACAAGGAAAAAGGTAGCTATTTTGGTTTTGCTCCTTGCACACGCAAAACTTAACACTTATAAAATGTGTCCACTGATACCGTAAAACCGTCCCGGAGGTGGGACTTTCCTTCGTAATATGACGCAGCACAGCCGTCATTCCTACCCCCCCGGCGCCGCGCCCCGGCTCCTCAGCGTTGTTTGATTCCGTCCCGGAGCCTGCGCTGTTATGTTATCCCGTGGCCAGGCACACTTAGCGCTGCCCGTCTTCTGGCATCATTTGGTGTCAGGCTGGCTGCGCCTGTGCGGCCACGCTGGCCGAGAGCCCGCCTCGCAGTGTCTTCTGATTTAATCCCACTGGGGGCCTGGGATCTATGGACATGCGCAGTGCATATCTGAACCTCCACCTCTCACTCATCTCCCTATGGCTTCTTCAGACTGTTCGGTGTCAGCTGGTCCCTAATAGCATGCCACGGCCGTGACACCGCACAGTCTGAAAAAGAAGCCGTAGGGAGGGGAGTGAGAGGCGAGGATATGCACTGCGCATGGCCATGGATCCCAGGCCCCCAGTGGGATTACATCAGAAGACACTGCGAGGCGGGCTCTCGGCCAGCGCGGCCGCACAGGCGCAGCCAGCCTGACACCAAATGATGTCAGAAGATGGGCAGCGCTAAGTGTGCCTGGCCACGGGATAACATAACAGCGCAGGCTCCGGGACGGAATCAAACAACGCTGAGGAGCCGGGGCACGGCGGCGGGGGGGTAGTAATGATGGCTGTGCTGCGTCATATTACGAAGGAAAGTCCCACCTCCGGGACGGTTTCACGGCTTCAGGGGACACATTTTAAAAGTGTTTAGTTCTGTGTTTGCAAGGAGCATGATGAAAAGAGCCACCTTTTCCTTTTGCATCTTTTGTGCTGCACAAGCTGGCTCTTTCCGCTACAAACGCCTTGGGGGGGGGGTTAAAGGTTCCCTTTCGACTTTCTCAGGCTTCGGCCTACATTGTGTTCCTCTGCTTTTCCACCTGCCCCTGGGCTCCAACACCGCCAGTTGCCGTCCAGAAGTGCTGTACGCACAGTCAACAGTCCCTCCTCTGTTATTGGGGTTCAGTAACGTCAGCTGTTCCCCTGCTGTGTGTGTGGCAATCCCTCCTACCTCCTCCTACCTCCTCCAACCTCCTCCTCCTCCACCTGTCCCTGGGCTCCAACACCGCCAGTTGCCGTCCAGAAGTGCTGTACGCACAGTCAACAGTCCCTCCTCTGTTATTGGGGTTCAGTAACGTCAGCTGTTCCCCTGCTGTGTGTGTGGCAATCCCTCCTACCTCCTCCAACCTCCTCCTCCTCCACCTGTCCCTGGGCTCCAACACCGCCAGTTGCCGTCCAGAAGTGCTGTACGCACAGTCAACAGTCCCTCCTCTGTTATTGGGGTTCAGTAACGTCAGCTGTTCCCCTGCTGTGTGTGTGGCAATCCCTCCTACCTCCTCCTACCTCCTCCAACCTCCTCCTCCTCCACCTGTCCCTGGGCTCCAACACCGCCAGTTGCCGTCCAGAAGTGCTGTACGCACAGTCAACAGTCCCTCCTCTGTTATTGGGGTTCAGTAACGTCAGCTGTTCCCCTGCTGTGTGTGTGGCAATCCCTCCTACCTCCTCCAACCTCCTCCTCCTCCACCTGTCCCTGGGCTCCAACACCGCCAGTTGCCGTCCAGAAGTGCTGTACGCACAGTCAACAGTCCCTCCTCTGTTATTGGGGTTCAGTAATGTCAGCTGTTCCCCTGCTGTGTGTGTGGCAATCCCTCCTACCTCCTCCTACCTCCTCCAACCTCCTCCTCCTCCACCTGTCCCTGGGCTCCAACACCGCCAGTTGCCGTCCAGAAGTGCTGTACGCACAGTCAACAGTCCCTCCTCTGTTATTGGGGTTCAGTAACGTCAGCTGTTCCCCTGCTGTGTGTGTGGCAATCCCTCCTACCTCCTCCAACCTCCTCCTCCTCCACCTGTCCCTGGGCTCCAACACCGCCAGTTGCCGTCCAGAAGTGCTGTACGCACAGTCAACAGTCCCTCCTCTGTTATTGGGGTTCAGTAACGTCAGCTGTTCCCCTGCTGTGTGTGTGGCAATCCCTCCTACCTCCTCCTACCTCCTCCAACCTCCTCCTCCTCCACCTGTCCCTGGGCTCCAACACCGCCAGTTGCCGTCCAGAAGTGCTGTACGCACAGTCAACAGTCCCTCCTCTGTTATTGGGGTTCAGTAACGTCAGCTGTTCCCCTGCTGTGTGTGTGGCAATCCCTCCTACCTCCTCCAACCTCCTCCTCCTCCACCTGTCCCTGGGCTCCAACACCGCCAGTTGCCGTCCAGAAGTGCTGTACGCACAGTCAACAGTCCCTCCTCTGTTATTGGGGTTCAGTAACGTCAGCTGTTCCCCTGCTGTGTGTGTGGCAATCCCTCCTACCTCCTCCTACCTCCTCCAACCTCCTCCTCCTCCACCTGTCCCTGGGCTCCAACACCGCCAGTTGCCGTCCAGAAGTGCTGTACGCACAGTCAACAGTCCCTCCTCTGTTATTGGGGTTCAGTAACGTCAGCTGTTCCCCTGCTGTGTGTGTGGCAATCCCTCCTACCTCCTCCAACCTCCTCCTCCTCCACCTGTCCCTGGGCTCCAACACCGCCAGTTGCCGTCCAGAAGTGCTGTACGCACAGTCAACAGTCCCTCCTCTGTTATTGGGGTTCAGTAACGTCAGCTGTTCCCCTGCTGTGTGTGTGGCAATCCCTCCTACCTCCTCCTACCTCCTCCAACCTCCTCCTCCTCCACCTGTCCCTGGGCTCCAACACCGCCAGTTGCCGTCCAGAAGTGCTGTACGCACAGTCAACAGTCCCTCCTCTGTTATTGGGGTTCAGTAACGTCAGCTGTTCCCCTGCTGTGTGTGTGGCAATCCCTCCTACCTCCTCCAACCTCCTCCAACCTCCTCCTCCTCCACCTGTCCCTGGGCTCCAACACCGCCAGTTGCCGTCCAGAAGTGCTGTACGCACAGTCAACAGTCCCTCCTCTGTTATTGGGGTTCAGTAACGTCAGCTGTTCCCCTGCTGTGTGTGTGGCAATCCCTCCTACCTCCTCCAACCTCCTCCTCCTCCACCTGTCCCTGGGCTCCAACACCGCCAGTTGCCGTCCAGAAGTGCTGTACGCACAGTCAACAGTCCCTCCTCTGTTATTGGGGTTCAGTAACGTCAGCTGTTCCCCTGCTGTGTGTGTGGCAATCCCTCCTACCTCCTCCTACCTCCTCCAACCTCCTCCTCCTCCACCTGTCCCTGGGCTCCAACACCGCCAGTTGCCGTCCAGAAGTGCTGTACGCACAGTCAACAGTCCCTCCTCTGTTATTGGGGTTCAGTAACGTCAGCTGTTCCCCTGCTGTGTGTGTGGCAATCCCTCCTACCTCCTCCAACCTCCTCCTCCTCCACCTGTCCCTGGGCTCCAACACCGCCAGTTGCCGTCCAGAAGTGCTGTACGCACAGTCAACAGTCCCTCCTCTGTTATTGGGGTTCAGTAACGTCAGCTGTTCCCCTGCTGTGTGTGTGGCAATCCCTCCTACCTCCTCCAACCTCCTCCTCCTCCACCTGTCCCTGGGCTCCAACACCGCCAGTTGCCGTCCAGAAGTGCTGTACGCACAGTCAACAGTCCCTCCTCTGTTATTGGGGTTCAGTAATGTCAGCTGTTCCCCTGCTGTGTGTGTGGCAATCCCTCCTACCTCCTCCTACCTCCTCCAACCTCCTCCTCCTCCACCTGTCCCTGGGCTCCAACACCGCCAGTTGCCGTCCAGAAGTGCTGTACGCACAGTCAACAGTCCCTCCTCTGTTATTGGGGTTCAGTAACGTCAGCTGTTCCCCTGCTGTGTGTGTGGCAATCCCTCCTACCTCCTCCAACCTCCTCCTCCTCCACCTGTCCCTGGGCTCCAACACCGCCAGTTGCCGTCCAGAAGTGCTGTACGCACAGTCAACAGTCCCTCCTCTGTTATTGGGGTTCAGTAACGTCAGCTGTTCCCCTGCTGTGTGTGTGGCAATCCCTCCTACCTCCTCCAACCTCCTCCTCCTCCACCTGTCCCTGGGCTCCAACACCGCCAGTTGCCGTCCAGAAGTGCTGTACGCACAGTCAACAGTCCCTCCTCTGTTATTGGGGTTCAGTAACGTCAGCTGTTCCCCTGCTGTGTGTGTGGCAATCCCTCCTACCTCCTCCAACCTCCTCCTCCTCCACCTGTCCCTGGGCTCCAACACCGCCAGTTGCCGTCCAGAAGTGCTGTACGCACAGTCAACAGTCCCTCCTCTGTTATTGGGGTTCAGTAACGTCAGCTGTTCCCCTGCTGTGTGTGTGGCAATCCCTCCTACCTCCTCCTACCTCCTCCAACCTCCTCCTCCTCCACCTGTCCCTGGGCTCCAACACCGCCAGTTGCCGTCCAGAAGTGCTGTACGCACAGTCAACAGTCCCTCCTCTGTTATTGGGGTTCAGTAACGTCAGCTGTTCCCCTGCTGTGTGTGTGGCAATCCCTCCTACCTCCTCCAACCTCCTCCAACCTCCTCCTCCTCCACCTGTCCCTGGGCTCCAACACCGCCAGTTGCCGTCCAGAAGTGCTGTACGCACAGTCAACAGTCCCTCCTCTGTTATTGGGGTTCAGTAACGTCAGCTGTTCCCCTGCTGTGTGTGTGGCAATCCCTCCTACCTCCTCCAACCTCCTCCTCCTCCACCTGTCCCTGGGCTCCAACACCGCCAGTTGCCGTCCAGAAGTGCTGTACGCACAGTCAACAGTCCCTCCTCTGTTATTGGGGTTCAGTAACGTCAGCTGTTCCCCTGCTGTGTGTGTGGCAATCCCTCCTACCTCCTCCAACCTCCTCCTCCTCCACCTGTCCCTGGGCTCCAACACCGCCAGTTGCCGTCCAGAAGTGCTGTACGCACAGTCAACAGTCCCTCCTCTGTTATTGGGGTTCAGTAACGTCAGCTGTTCCCCTGCTGTGTGTGTGGCAATCCCTCCTACCTCCTCCTACCTCCTCCAACCTCCTCCTCCTCCACCTGTCCCTGGGCTCCAACACCGCTAGTTGCCGTCCAGAAGTGCTGTACGCACAGAGCCAAACACCTCGCCAATGTGTTAGTGGGGTTCAGCACCGCCAGCTGTTCCCCTGCTGTGTATACGGCAACGTGTACTGCGACCGCCACGCAGACACAACAAGTTAAATGTAAGGGAACCTGACACCCCCCCCCCCCAGGCGTTTGTTACTGAAGGAGCCACCTTGTGCAGCAGTAATGATGCAAAGGGAAAAAGTGCCTCTTTTCGTGATGCTCCTTGCACATGCTGAACCAAACACTTATGAAATGTGTCCCCACACAGCGTTAAACCGTCCGGTAGGTGGAACTTTCCTTTGTCGTGTGACGCAGCACAGCCATCATTTTTACCCCCTTGGCGCCGTGCGCCCCCTCCTCAGCGTTGTTTGAATCTGTCCCGGAGCCTGCGCTGTTAGGTTAGCCCTTGGCCATGCACACATGTTGCGCTGCCCGTCTTCTGACCTCATTTGGTGTCAGGCTGGCTTCGCCTGTGCGGGTGCGCTGGCCGAGATCCCGCCTCGCAGTGTCGTCTAATGTAATCCCACCGCGGGCCTGTGATCCGTGCCCGTGCGCAGTGCATATCCTCTCCTCTCACTCCCCTCCCTACGGCTTCTTCAGACTGTGCGATGTCAGCTGGTCCCTAATAGCATGCCACGGCCGTGACACCGCACAGTCTGAAAAAGCCGTAGGGAGGGGAGTGAGAGGAGAGGATATGCACTGCGCACGGGCACGGATCACAGGCCCGCGGTGGGATTACATTAGACGACACTGCGAGGCGGGATCTCGGCCAGCGCACCCGCACAGGCGCAGCCAGCCTGACACCAAATGAGGTCAGAAGACGGGCAGCGCAACATGTGTGCATGGCCAAGGGCTAACCTAACAGCGCAGGCTCCGGGACAGATTTAAACAACGCTGAGGAGGCGGCGCACGGCGCCAAGGGGGTAAAAATGATGGCTGTGCTGCGTCACACGACAAAGGAAAGTTCCACCTACCGGACGGTTTAACGCTGTGAGGAGACACATTTCATAAATGTTAGGTTCCGCATGTACAAGGACCATAATTAAAAGAGCTAAGTTTACCTTTTCCAGCATTAGTGCTGTACACAATGGCTCTTTCAGCTACAAACGCCTGGGGGGGGGGGGGGGTTAAAGGTTTCCTTTCAACTTGCTCGAGTGCAGGCTTCGGCCTACACTCCGCTCCCCCTGCTCCTCCTGCTGACCCTGGGCTCTAACACCGCCAGTTTTTGCCCAGATGTGCTAGCTGCACAGAGAAAAACACCAGCCAATGTGTCAGTGGGGTTCAGCACCGCCAGCTGTTCCCCTGCTGTGTAGCCGGCAACGTGTCCTGCGACCGCCACGCAGACACAAGAACTGAAATTGAAGGGAACCTGTCCCCCCTCCCCCAGGTGTTTCTATGTTTTACAGCTACCTTGAACAGCAGTAATGCTGCATGTGTTCAAGGTGGCTCAGAAACGTATTCTCCTCGCACATGTGGAACTGAAAACACGTCTGAAATGTGTCCTCTGTGTGACCATTTAACCGTCCCGGTGGTGTGACTTTCCTTTGTAATGACACGCTGCAACCCCCTTGGTAGCGCTGCCCGTCTTCTGGCATCATTGTTTGGCTGGCTGCGCCTCTGCGGCCGCCCTGACCCACACAACGCCCCTCGGTGTCTTATTTATTGGGACTGCGAGGGTGTGATTGATGGGCAGGATCAGTGCATCAGTTCGCCTGTCCCTCCTCTCCTTCCGCCTTCTTCGGACTGTGCGGCTTCATGGCCGTGGCATGCGATAAGGGATCAGATGACGCCGCACAGTCTGAAGCGGGTGTAAGGACCCGAGTGTGAGAGGCGAACATATGTGCTGCGCCAGGCCCTGAATCCCAGCCCCGCAGTGTTTTAACAATGTTAAGACACTGCGGGGCTGGGATTCAGGGGCATCGCGAACCGCACCGGCCGACATTACATGATGCCAGAAGATGGGCAGCGCTAACGGCGCTAGGCCAGGGGATAACACGACAGCGCAGACTCCTGTACAGCAAATAACAACGCTCGGGAGGCTGCACCCAGCACCAAGGTGGGATTCTTGACACCTGTGCTGCGTCTCATTACAAAGGGAACTCTCGCCTCCATTACACAGTTTGACTGTATAAAGGGCTAAATGTTATACGTGTTCCATTCAGCGTGTGCAAGGAGAAAAATTACAAGAGCAACCTTTGACTTGCGCAGCACTGCTGCTGCATAAGCTGTGGCTCTTCTACTTTGTAACCCCTGAGGGGGGGTTAAAGGTGACTTTTGAAATCGGTTCAATTAGGCTTCGGCCTACACTCTGCTCCACCTGCAGAGCCTGGGCTCCAACAACGCTAGTTGCTGTCCGGAAGTGCTGGCTGCACAGAGCCAAACACCTCGCCAATGTGTCAGTGGGGTCCAGCACCGCCAGCTGTTCCCCTGCTGTGTAGCCGGCAACGTGTCCTGCAAAAGCCACGCAGACACAACACACCCAAAGCTGCCGCCTGTGCAGGCTTCGGCCTACACTCCCCTCCCCCTGCTCCTCCTCCTCCTGCTCCTCCTCCTGCTGTCCCTGGGCTCTAACACACCGCCAGTTGGGGCCCAGATGTGCTAGCTGCACAGAGAAAAACACCAGCCAATGTGTCAGTGGGGTCCAGCACCGCCAGCTGTTCCCCTGCTGTGCAGCCGGCAACGTGTCCTGCAAAAGCCACGCAGACACAAGAACTGAAATTGAAGGGAACCTGTCCCCCCTCCCCCAGGCGTTTTTACGTTATCCAGCCACCTTGTACAGCGGTAATGCTGCATGTGTGCAAGGTGGCTCAGAAACGTATTCTCCTCGCACATGTGGAACTGAAAACACGTCTGAAATGTGTCCTCTGTGTGACCATTTAACCGTCCCGGTGGTGTGACTTTCCTTTGTAATGACACGCTGCAACCCCCTTGGTAGCGCTGCCCGTCTTCTGGCATCATTGTTTGGCTGGCTGCGCCTCTGCGGCCGCCCTGACCCACACAACGCCCCTCGGTGTCTTATTTATTGGGACTGCGAGGGTGTGATTGATGGGCAGGATCAGTGCATCAGTTCGCCTGTCCCTCCTCTCCTTCCGCCTTCTTCGGACTGTGCGGCTTCATGGCCGTGGCATGCGATAAGGGATCAGATGACGCCGCACAGTCTGAAGCGGGTGTAAGGACCCGAGTGTGAGAGGCGAACATATGTGCTGCGCCAGGCCCTGAATCCCAGCCCCGCAGTGTTTTAACAATGTTAAGACACTGCGGGGCTGGGATTCAGGGGCATCGCGAACCGCACCGGCCGACATTACATGATGCCAGAAGATGGGCAGCGCTAACGGCGCTAGGCCAGGGGATAACACGACAGCGCAGACTCCTGTACAGCAAATAACAACGCTCGGGAGGCTGCACCCAGCACCAAGGTGGGATTCTTGACACCTGTGCTGCGTCTCATTACAAAGGGAACTCTCGCCTCCATTACACAGTTTGACTGTATAAAGGGCTAAATGTTATACGTGTTCCATTCAGCGTGTGCAAGGAGAAAAATTACAAGAGCAACCTTTGACTTGCGCAGCACTGCTGCTGCATAAGCTGTGGCTCTTCTACTTTGTAACCCCTGAGGGGGGGTTAAAGGTGACTTTTGAAATCGGTTCAATTAGGCTTCGGCCTACACTCTGCTCCACCTGCAGAGCCCGGGCTCCAACAACGCTAGTTGCTGTCCGGAAGTGCTGGCTGCACAGAGCCAAACACCTCGCCAATGTGTCAGTGGGGTCCAGCACCGCCAGCTGTTCCCCTGCTGTGTAGCCGGCAACGTGTCCTGCAAAAGCCACGCAGACACAACACACCCAAAGCTGCCGCCTGTGCAGGCTTCGGCCTACACTCCCCTCCCCCTGCTCCTCCTCCTCCTGCTCCTCCTCCTGCTGTCCCTGGGCTCTAACACACCGCCAGTTGGGGCCCAGATGTGCTAGCTGCACAGAGAAAAACACCAGCCAATGTGTCAGTGGGGTCCAGCACCGCCAGCTGTTCCCCTGCTGTGCAGCCGGCAACGTGTCCTGCAAAAGCCACGCAGACACAAGAACTGAAATTGAAGGGAACCTGTCCCCCCTCCCCCAGGCGTTTTTACGTTATCCAGCCACCTTGTACAGCGGTAATGCTGCATGTGTGCAAGGTGGCTCAGAAACGTATTCTCCTCGCACATGTGGAACTGAAAACACGTCTGAAATGTGTCCTCTGTGTGACCATTTAACCGTCCCGGTGGTGTGACTTTCCTTTGTAATGACACGCTGCAACCCCCTTGGTAGCGCTGCCCGTCTTCTGGCATCATTGTTTGGCTGGCTGCGCCTCTGCGGCCGCCCTGACCCACACAACGCCCCTCGGTGTCTTATTTATTGGGACTGCGAGGGTGTGATTGATGGGCAGGATCAGTGCATCAGTTCGCCTGTCCCTCCTCTCCTTCCGCCTTCTTCGGACTGTGCGGCTTCATGGCCGTGGCATGCGATAAGGGATCAGATGACGCCGCACAGTCTGAAGCGGGTGTAAGGACCCGAGTGTGAGAGGCGAACATATGTGCTGCGCCAGGCCCTGAATCCCAGCCCCGCAGTGTTTTAACAATGTTAAGACACTGCGGGGCTGGGATTCAGGGGCATCGCGAACCGCACCGGCCGACATTACATGATGCCAGAAGATGGG
Organism: Ranitomeya variabilis; assembly: GCF_051348905.1. Taxonomy (NCBI): domain Eukaryota; kingdom Metazoa; phylum Chordata; class Amphibia; order Anura; family Dendrobatidae; genus Ranitomeya; species Ranitomeya variabilis. Next base: position 620,999,651 of record NC_135236.1, on the reverse strand, counting down.
CAGCGCTAACGGCGCTAGGCCAGGGGATAACACGACAGCGCAGACTCCTGTACAGCAAATAACAACGCTCGGGAGGCTGCACCCAGCACCAAGGTGGGATTCTTGACACCTGTGCTGCGTCTCATTACAAAGGGAACTCTCGCCTCCATTACACAGTTTGACTGTATAAAGGGCTAAATGTTATACGTGTTCCATTCAGCGTGTGCAAGGAGAAAAATTACAAGAGCAACCTTTGACTTGCGCAGCACTGCTGCTGCATAAGCTGTGGCTCTTCTACTTTGTAACCCCTGAGGGGGGGTTAAAGGTGACTTTTGAAATCGGTTCAATTAGGCTTCGGCCTACACTCTGCTCCACCTGCAGAGCCCGGGCTCCAACAACGCTAGTTGCTGTCCGGAAGTGCTGGCTGCACAGAGCCAAACACCTCGCCAATGTGTCAGTGGGGTCCAGCACCGCCAGCTGTTCCCCTGCTGTGTAGCCGGCAACGTGTCCTGCAAAAGCCACGCAGACACAACACACCCAAAGCTGCCGCCTGTGCAGGCTTCGGCCTACACTCCCCTCCCCCTGCTCCTCCTCCTCCTGCTCCTCCTCCTGCTGTCCCTGGGCTCTAACACACCGCCAGTTGGGGCCCAGATGTGCTAGCTGCACAGAGAAAAACACCAGCCAATGTGTCAGTGGGGTCCAGCACCGCCAGCTGTTCCCCTGCTGTGCAGCCGGCAACGTGTCCTGCAAAAGCCACGCAGACACAAGAACTGAAATTGAAGGGAACCTGTCCCCCCTCCCCCAGGCGTTTTTACGTTATCCAGCCACCTTGTACAGCGGTAATGCTGCATGTGTGCAAGGTGGCTCAGAAACGTATTCTCCTCGCACATGTGGAACTGAAAACACGTCTGAAATGTGTCCTCTGTGTGACCATTTAACCGTCCCGGTGGTGTGACTGTCCTTTGTAATGACACGCTGCAACCCCCTTGGTAGCGCTGCCCGTCTTCTGGCATCATTGTTTGGCTGGCTGCGCCTCTGCGGCCGCCCTGACCCACACAACGCCCCTCGGTGTCTTATTTATTGGGACTGCGAGGGTGTGATTGATGGGCAGGATCAGTGCATCAGTTCGCCTGTCCCTCCTCTCCTTCCGCCTTCTTCGGACTGTGCGGCTTCATGGCCGTGGCATGCGATAAGGGATCAGATGACGCCGCACAGTCTGAAGCGGGTGTAAGGACCCGAGTGTGAGAGGCGAACATATGTGCTGCGCCAGGCCCTGAATCCCAGCCCCGCAGTGTTTTAACAATGTTAAGACACTGCGGGGCTGGGATTCAGGGGCATCGCGAACCGCACCGGCCGACATTACATGATGCCAGAAGATGGGCAGCGCTAACGGCGCTAGGCCAGGGGATAACACGACAGCGCAGACTCCTGTACAGCAAATAACAACGCTCGGGAGGCTGCACCCAGCACCAAGGTGGGATTCTTGACACCAGTGCTGCGTCTCATTACAAAGGGAACTCTCGCCTCCATTACACAGTTTGACTGTATAAAGGGCTAAATGTTATACGTGTTCCATTCAGCGTGTGCAAGGAGAAAAATTACAAGAGCAACCTTTGACTTGCGCAGCACTGCTGCTGCATAAGCTGTGGCTCTTCTACTTTGTAACCCCTGAGGGGGGGTTAAAGGTGACTTTTGAAATCGGTTCAATTAGGCTTCGGCCTACACTCTGCTCCACCTGCAGAGCCCGGGCTCCAACAACGCTAGTTGCTGTCCGGAAGTGCTGGCTGCACAGAGCCAAACACCTCGCCAATGTGTCAGTGGGGTCCAGCACCGCCAGCTGTTCCCCTGCTGTGTAGCCGGCAACGTGCCCTGCAAAAGCCACGCAGACACAACACACCCAAAGCTGCCGCCTGTGCAGGCTTCGGCCTACACTCCCCTCCCCCTGCTCCTCCTCCTCCTGCTGTCCCTGGGCTCTAACACACCGCCAGTTGGGGCCCTAGGAAGACAAGCTTGAATAGGTCCCCATCCGGGTTCCAGTACCGTCAGCTGGTTCTCGGCAGTGTCTTTTGCTCTTGTACCTTCTGCTCCCCATCCTGGTTCCAGTACCGTCAGCTGGTTCCGGGCAGAGCCTTTGGCTTAGGTGCCTCCCTCTGGGTATCCGAGTTCCACCAACGTCAGGTGGTCCTTGGTAGTGCTTTCAGGCACGGGTACCTCCTGCTTAGTAACCGGGTTCCAGTAACGTCAGCTGGTCCTCGGTAGTTCCATTGGCTCTTGGACCTTCGGCTACCCATCCGGGTTCCAGTACCGTCAGCTGGTTCTCGGCAGTGTCTTTTGCTCTTGTACCTTCTGCTCCCCATCCTGGTTCCAGTACCGTCAGCTGGTTCCAGGCAGAGCCTTTGGCTTAGGTGCCTCCCTCTGGGTATCCGAGTTCCACCAACGTCAGGTGGTCCTTGGTAGTGCTTTCAGGCACGGGTACCTCCTGCTTAGTAACCGGGTTCCAGTAACGTCAGCTGGTCCTCGGTAGTTCCATTGGCTCTTGGACCTTCGGGTAGCCATCCGAGTTCCAGTTCCATCAGCTGTTTCTCGGCATTTTCTCAGCCTTCTTGTACCTTCTGCTACATTTCCAAGTTCAAGACCCGAAAGACGATGACCCGGAAGACCACCCCTAAGATGATGACGACACCAGAGACGACAACCACCGAGATGACGACGACCCTGGAGACGATGACCCTGAAGACGACCCCGATGACGACGACCCCGATGACGACGACCCCGATGACGACGACCCTGGAGATGACGACCCTGGAGATGACGACGACAACCTGGAAGACCGAGAAGCAGAAGAACAAGAGGCTGCAGAACAAAGAGCAGAAGAACATTAAGCATAAGACTAAATATCAGAGCAAAAGATATTATCTAAATTATAAGCAGAAGAAGACTAAGCAGTGTATGGGGGTGAGTCCGTTCCTCCTCGTGGTGCCCCTGGATAAAGCCTGATGCTGCAGGCCAAACTGAACGCGGACAAATGTAACTGTTTTGTGACAGGCAGAACGGAAGGTGTAATCTTCAAACTTTTATAGATAACAACTACGGGAATGCCTGTCACAAATAAGAATATGATGAAGAAGTTGAATATAAAAAAGATAATAGTTAAATAAAAAGAATATGAACAATGTAAAAAAAAATATATATATATACGTAGAAAAGAAGAAGATGAATAAGGTGAAGAAGTTGATGTCACAGAAGCTGATGATGAGGATAATGAAGAAGAAAGTGTGGGAGAAGTAAAAAATAGGGTGAAGGGCGTGGAAGTAGTGAAACATCAATATCTGACAAAATAAATAAAAAATTAACATAGTCAAATTCTTTCTAACGCCGAACGTCATAAAAAAATTAAAAATACTGCTATTCTATTTGATTGGGATAAACCCCTGTGCCTTTAATGTCTCCGCCACCTCCCCCAATACATCCTACATTATTCTTAGTTGTTTTCCTTCATGTAGAATTAACCTACAAGGAAAGAAAGGGTTTATTTTAATTCCGATATTTTCGTCCCATTGACTTGCATTGGGATCGGGTATCGGTATCGGATTGGATTCCGATACTGTGACGGTATCGGCCGATACTTTCCGATACCGATACTTTCCGATATCGGAAAGTATCGCTCAACACTAAACATGACAATGATCCAAAGCACACCGCCAGGGCAACGAAGGAGTGGCTTCGTAAGAAGCATTTCAAGGTCCTTGAGTGGCCTAGCCAGTCTCCAGATCTCAACCCTATAGAAAACCTTTGGAGGGAGTTGAAAGTCCGTGTTGCCAAGCGAAAAGCCAAAAACATCACTGCTCTAGAGGAGATCTGCATGGAGGAATGGGCCAACATACCAACAACAGTGTGTGGCAACCTTGTGAAGACTTACAGTAAACGTTTGACCTCTGTCATTGCCAACAAAGGGTGTATTACAAAGTATTGAGATGAAATTTTGTTTCTGACCAAATACTTATTTTCCACCATAATATGCAAATAAAATGATAAAAAATCAGACAATGTGATTTTCTGGATTTTTTTTTCTCAGTTTGTCTCCCATAGTTGAGGTCTACCTATGATGTAAATTACAGACGCCTCTCATCTTTTTAAGTGGTGGAACTTGCACTATTGCTGACTGACTAAATACTTTTTTGCCCCACTGTATATGTGTGTCTCACTGACATATATATATATATATATATATATATATATATATATATATATATATATATATATATATATATATATATATATATATATATATATATATATATATATATATATATACACTGTACATATGTTTTCACGAATATTTGAACCCATGGATCCATTATATGTCCATTTTGCAAGCCGGCGAGAAAATCTCGCAGTACGGATGCCATAATAATAATAATAATCTTTATTTTTATATAGCGCTAACATATTCCACAGCGCTTTACAGTTTTGCACACATTATCATCACTGTCCCCGATGGGGCTCACAATCTAAATTCCCTATCAGTATGTCTTTGGAATGTGGGAGGAAACCCACGGAAACACGGGGAGAACATACAAACTCCTTGCAGATGTTGTCCAAGGTGGGATTAGAACCCAGGACTCCAGTGCTGCAATGCTAACCACTGAGCCACCGTGCTGCCCTGCCATACAGATGACACACGGATAATTTTTTCAGAAAAAAATCGCATCCTCGCATTGAATACGGATCACTGCTCAGGAACTTTTCTGTGTATCTTGGCCGTAAAAAACGGACCGTATTTTGATATGTTAGATCTGACCCCGGACTTATACTGTTTCTACTCTGTGGAAATTGATGCCACTTTAGTGCTGTGTGACAATTATTTTTTTAAATGTGTTGAATCAAAGTTGTGTCTCCATCTGGTGAGTTGCTTGTAGTAGAAGGTTTGTCAGAGGCATATTATAGTGTTTCTATTCTGTGGAAATTGATGACAAACTTAGAATGTATTTTAAAAAATATATCATTTTAGTAAACCAAAAAAAACTGCCCAAAAATTCAGACTGTATTAGACATAAAGGAGGGGCCTTATACACATTTTGTTCAAATTGTCACATAATGGTACTCCTAGTTTAATAACGGCTATGCACTTTTGAGTGTTATATACCTAGGAAATGCACTATAAAAGAAGGGATAGTTTATGTGTGAGGAATATAATACCGATAAATTTTAAACAAATGTTTTGAGACTTTTATAGCAACAAAATGTACTCAAGAAAATGTAATACCCTTTGAGTAAGCAATATAATATATATAATAACTAAATATAATAAAAATAAATTTTGACCAAGTTTTTTGAGGGTTATATACCAACAAAATACAATCTAGATCACAGAATACCCTATGGTGAGCAATATAATTTTGATAAAATTTTGAACAATATTTCTGAGCCTTGTATAGCACTGAAATGTACTCCAGACCACGGAATAGTCTATGGGTGCGCAATATAATAACAATAACATTTGAACAAGCTTTATGAGGCTTTTATAGCAACAAAATGTTCCCAAGAAGATGCAAAAACCCTATGGGTGAGCATTATGATACCAGTAAATTTGGAATAAGTATTTGGAGTCATGTAAAGCAACTAAATGTACCCAAAAATAAGTAATACCCTATTGATGAGCAATATTATACTGATAAAGTTTTTGCAGGGTTACATACCAACAAAATGTAATCCTGACCATGGAATACCCTATAGGTGAGAAATATAACAATGATAACATTTTAAACAATTTTCTTGAGGCTTTATATAGCAACTAAATGTGCTCCAGATGAAGAAATAATCTATGGGTGAGCAATATTATAACAATAAAATTTGGAACCAGTTTTTTTTAGGCTTTTATAGCAACGAAATATATGAAATAAGATGTAATACCCTATAGGTGATTAATATAATACCGATAAATTTGGAATAAGTATTTGGAATCAAGTAAGCGTCTAAATGTACCCAAGAAGATGTAATACCCTATTGGTGAGCAATATTATACTGATAAATTTTTAACAAGTTTTTGGAGGGTTACATACCAACAAAATGTAATCCAGACCATGGAATACCCTATCAGTGAGAAATATAACAATCATAACATTTTAAACAATTTTCTTGAGGCTTATATAGCAATTAAATGAACTGCAAATCAAGAAATAGTCTTTGCGTGAACAATATAATAATGCTAAAAATATTTTGTTCCTTATATATGACAAAAATGTACCCTAGAACACAGAATAGTGTATAGGTAAACAAGCAAAATTTTCAAACAATACTGTTATATACCACAAAAATGTGACATCAAGCTCGTAATTCTGTATGGATGAGTAATCTAATCCTGAAATATTTTTCTACGCTTTTTATATGTTTTACATACCACCGTAATGCAAAAACAACCGTGCTAAACTATATGGATGAGTCATTGAATCCATAACAATATTTTAAACAAAACTATTTTGAAAGTGTAATTGATGTCCTTATACAGTCATAAAAGCTTTGTAGAAAGTGGAAAGCCAGACAGAAAATATGATTTGGGTCATCCCTAGACCCCTGAAAGGCAACAGCTGGTGGGCTTCATTAAAATTATGAATATCACAAACATTTGGAGGTGTGGAAAAGTGTGGGCTAATCCAGGCTTTGTTAATTTTTATGAGAGTGAGCCTGTCTGCATTCTGTGTCTGTTATGACACCCCTGGCGGCACTAAAAACCAGCTCAGACAAGACACTAGAGGCAGGGCACCACAACACCTCCAAGGCATAGAGGGACAGCTCATGCAGTTGTCTAGCTCTAAACCCATTAGTTGAAAGTTGCTGGTCTGTTATTTCTTTAAGTAACTCTTCCACAGTATGCAGTTTGTCTCTTGGACAAATTAGCTTCAGTAAAGCCTGTTGCCGCTTCTCTGAGGCAGCGCTGCAGAGGTTCCAGCTTCCGGCTGATGTGGATAACGTGCTCTGGGGTACCACATCAGAGATGGAGAAAGAGGAGGAGCAGAAGGGGGTGCAGGAACTGCTGTACTAGGTGGAGGAAACCCTGATAGAAGTAGAGCCAGCAATCATCAGCATCGGGAGCATATGCGCCATGCCAGGATGTGAATCGGCCCCAGCCTCCACATTGTTTACCCATTGTGCCATCAATAAAAAGTAGCGTCCCTAGCGGTAAGAGCTTGTTCACATGTCAGTAATTAAGTGGACAATGCCAGTAAGCGCATTGGTAAGGGCAAGGGTGGTTTTCCTGGACTTGTGCTAGTGCAAGGTGGGGACACCACACTGGGAGAACACATGGCATTGGGGACTGAACATCGAGAAATGGCTAACGCCATGAATTGGTGGAGATCCTCCTTGTCTACCAGCCAAGATGGCAACATTTCCACAGCAAGTAGCCTGTAAATGTGCCCGTTTAGCATTTGGGCCTGTGGATGGGTGGCTGGAAACCTTCTTTTTGGTTCCAAGGCCTTGTATGGCGATAGCTGAACAATGGGCTGGGACAAGGATTTGGAAGTGCTTGATGATGGTAAGTTAAAATGTGCAAAGATAGATGCAGGACAGAAGGCATCTGTGCCAGTGTTTTGGACAGGGGATTTGGAAGCATCTAGCACACAGAAAGAGACAGTGGTGTCACCCGATGGCACCAATTGTATACCCAGGCGTTCTGCCCACTGAGTCTGGTGCTTAGATGACATATGCCTGATCATTCTGGTGGTTGGTGGTCAGGCCCCTGCTAATCTAAATGTCCACAATATCATGTATAAAAATTTATTGAAAATGTATTCTGCAATTTTTCCTTTTCTGTTCAAAGCTTCTCTTGATATCTTTTCTCTTATAGAAGGCCTGCAGATCTTCTCCATGAAGCATTCAGCAGTAGTCCAACATCATGTTCATGGTCCATCTACCTTGGTATTATCGTTCTATCTTCTTGATATCCTGATGAAATCTTTTTCCTTTCTCTTCTCTAACAGCACCAAGACTTCAGGAAAGTAGTCTAAATAGGAATTTAAAAAATGTAAATTCATCAGACAATCCAAGGTTTTGAAATGTTTCAGCATGTTCTCCATGATGGACTTATATTTTGGATCTCTGTTGTTTTCTATAAGAAATTTGTTCTTGACTTCTTTAAAAAAAATCCCAAGCTCTTTTCTCATCAGCTTTCATTTTTGTTTGAAACAGGTCATCCTTCATGAGTGTTCAAATATCTGAACCAACAAAAGTGCCTTCCTTCAGTTTCGCTTAGGACAGTCCCAGAAACTTGGTACACAGGTACTTAAAAGTCTCTCCTACATTCGGTAGAGCTTTCACAAACTGCTTCATCAGTCTAAGCGTAATATGGAGTGGTGGCAGGATAACTTTATTGGGATCAAATAAACATTCTGCAACTATGACTTTGTGTGATGCATATATATAGTGCTGGGCAGCCCGCCTGCTAATACCATCATCAATAGGCTGTTAGCCAGACACTTTGCATCACATGTACCTGTGTGACTGGCGTTCTACTCAAGCCCTATTTGTGTGCAATTTTACTACAAGGCAGCCAACCCTCTCCATAATTTTGATAGGTGTGGGTGGCTGGTTTTATCAGTAGTTTGCACCTATGCTGCCCCTGCCTTTACCAGTGGGGGCCTGCTGCATCCTGCTAGTGCATTTGTTATCGGACAGGTTTTGGGAAGTCAGTATCCTTATGGTATGTGTTCTTTTGATTTTTTTTTATGTATGGTGCAAGAAAAAGCCTATGGAGTCAGCATTTGTAGAAAAACTGTATGTCATGGATTTTTTTTCGTTATTTTTACTGAGTTCAGGGATCCAAAGTATAAAAAAAATAACTACTTACTATTCAAGCAATTTTACCCTTGCAACCTCGGGTAAGCGTACACTCTCAATAAGCTCGCATGAGAAAAGGTAAACCATATGGATTCCACTATATTGGAAGAACTTAGTTTTTTTTCTAACTCTACAAGCACTAAACTGTATGAAATATATGTATATATATATACACTCACTGGCCACTTTATTAGGTACACCTGTCCAACTTCTTGTTAACACTTAATTTCTAATCAGCCAATCACATGGCGGCAACTCAGTGCATTTAGGCATGTAGACATGGTCAAGACAATCTCCTGCAGTTCAAACCGAGCATCAGTATGGGGAAGAAAGGTGATTTGAGTGCCTTTGAACGTGGCATGGTTGTTGGTGCCAGAAGGGCTGGTCTGAGTATTTCAGAAACTGCTGATCTACTGGGATTTTCACGCACAACCATCTCTAGGGTTTACAGAGAATGGCCCGAAAAAGAAAAAAAATCCAGTGAGCGGCAGTTCTGTGGGCGGAAATGCCTTGTTGATGCCAGAGGTCAGAGGAGAATGGGCAGACTGGTTCGAGCTGATAGAAAGGCAACAGTGACTCAAATCGCCACCCGTTACAACCAAGGTAGGCCTAAGAGCATCTCTGAACGCACAGTGCGTCGAACTTTGAGGCAGATGGGCTACAGCAGCAGAAGACCACACCGGGTACCACTCCTTTCAGCTAAGAACAGGAAACTGAGGCTACAATTTGCACAAGCTCATCGAAATTGGACAGTAGAAGATTGGAAAAACGTTGCTTGGTCTGATGAGTCTCGATTTCTGCTGCGACATTCGGATGGCAGGGTCAGAATTTGGCGTAAACAACATGAAAGCATGGATCCATCCTGCCTTGTATGGAGCATCTTTGGGATGTGCAGCCGACAAATCTGCGGCAACTGTGTGATGCCATCATGTCAATATGGACCAAAATCTCTGAGGAATGCTTCCAGCACCTTGTTGAATCTATGCACGAAGAATTGAGGCAGTTCTGAAGGCAATAGGGGTCCAACCCGTTACTAGCATGGTGTACCTAATAAAGTGGCCGGTGAGTGTATATATATATATATATATATATATATATATATATATATATATATATATAATGTAATACAGTACTGTGCAAATGTTTTTGGCAAGTGAGGATGACTTGCAGCAAACAAATAATGCTCTAAAAAGAAGTTTTAATAGTTTCTTATATAATTTAACCCCATCCCAACATCCAACATACTTATAGGTTGTAGCATTGCTCAGAATGTTCAGAAGCGGAGGCAGCAAAATTGTCAGTGGTTAGAAGTTGATGTCACATACTGAGACTAAGTAAAAGAAGAAATAAATGAAAGAGAAAGTATAAAAAAATGGTATAATTATTCACAAATAAAAATGTTTTTTCTGTAAAAATGAAAGTAAACATAGAAAAGTACACATATTTGATATTGCCACTTCTGGAATTACCCAATCTATAAAACTACAAGGTTATTTAATCCATTTGAAGAGCACAATAATAAAAATAAATAAAAACACTAAAAATAAAGCTTTATCATCTTACCGACACACAAGACAGTAAGACAATAAGAAGCGATCACAAAATCACTTATATAAAAAATGAGTGTGTCACTGAAAATGTCATCCCATCATGCAAAAAAAAACAAGCCATTACATGTATTACTGTTTATTTAAAATATTTTTTTACATATTACATTTCTGGCTAGATATAAATCAGAACAGGTTGCTGTTTTTAACAGCGACAGGGTAACACATTTGTTGGTCAGCTGCTTTGTTGGCATGACATTGTTACAATTACAGGCAAATGCAGTGTTTGGAACATGACTCCAGGGTGCTCCTGTTTGTTTTGGCCCTGCCATTTGGCTAAGCAGCAAATGATGACCTAAGAGGAGGTATTTTTGAACACTTTTCTGTGCTTTTTCTCAGTGCCATATGCAAAAAATAAATCGTATAAATTTCATATTTGTTTACAAAATAGTCAAATTTTAATCTTTTACACTAAATTTGCTTTTATTTAAACTCATTATCCAACTAAATTAATAACTTATGTGGTATAGTTTCCAAAATGAGAATCATATGTAAATGCCCTAACTAAAAAATACTCTTTATTATTAAAACCAAGGCAAACTAAAAGTGGCAAAAACACAAAACAGGTGCTCAAACACAAAAAACGTATACCCACAACCTAATGGGGAACACTAGACAGCCCTAGCTTGACCGTCTTTACTTGCCCCTTCCTGGCTGTGGAGGTTGACGCCTTAGGGGGGAACGTTGTGGCGCCCCCGCTCCATGATGGCTAACCCTACACGCCCTGATATGTCCTACAGCCACTAGTGAGAGCCTCTACCCACGGACTAGAGGATCCTCTATCACTATAGAGGGAGCAATCTGTGCTAGGGAAGAACTAGGTTCCCAATGAGTATAAAAACAATGTATGAACACATGGCGAATCATGATGAAAAAGAATATAATACCGCTCTATCAGTGAGCAATACTGTTCCAACCAAGGTGGTTTTAAATACACATACTGAATGTTCCACCTTGTGGAACCAAAATGACCAGATCACCTATGCAATCCACGTAATTGGGGACCTCTCTTTACTTGATACATACATCAACAATATACATCCCCTGCAGGTAAAACTGATGCTGATATCACACACAACCTGCATAAAAAGATCATGATCAGTGGAATATATAGATACTCATCTCTGGTTGCATCAGTGGTAATTCATCATCTGCCATTGCTGATTAGCGCCTCAATGCATTTCGCCTACTTAGGCTCCTCAGGAGGCCTGATACTCGGATGATATGTGTCATATCCAATGATAAATAGCTATCTGCCCAATACAGTTCACCTACTTTTATAATTACCACCAGGTTCACCGCCAGAGCGAGGTGCCTCCCTTCCATTTCCTGTAGCGTCCAGGGCTAACTCCTGCGCATGCCCGTTCTGGACAGCAAACAGGATGGAGGGTCCCTCCCCTTACTATCCAATGGCGTCATGGCAGACTACTGCACCTGCTCCCCTTGGATCGCAAGCCAGTATGATAAGTCCGCCCCTGATGATGCCGGTCACTGACCACTCCCGGTCTCAGCTCGTCAAAGAACAGGGGAGTGCACTAAGTCAAAAGATAACATTTTCTACCCGCCTTAAAGAAAGGCTCTCCTAGGGTAACTCAGCAACAACATCATGTCCATACCCGAGAAAAAAGGGGATAGATATCCCAAATTCCATGGTCTGTAACCTTAGCAGACTTTACTGAGCATGAGAGCACTCAGTGCGCAAGCGCATAAAAACGCTGCATGTGTATAATGTAAATGCACACATTTATGGTTATCTACAACATTGCCTCATAGACAGCATCTCTTGGTCCCTCCTCATTGCAGATAACAGATGCAATCCTTAGGCATGGGGCGGACTATAGGCTAGTATAACCCCCCAAGGTATAAATCCCATCACTATCTTACACCATACGCCCGCTTGAAGCCAACATATAAAATATAAATGACGACATGCATCCAGCAGGGCATACCAAACAAGTGATTAAACCGGGACATTAAAAATGCATGCATAAGAGCGCTAAGTGCACGTCAGCGCGTACACTCGTGGTTGCTAAACAACCTAAGATGACAGCTCATAGATCGCACTTTCTGGTACCTACCCACAAAAGCCGCATAGGCGGTCACTACACAGATTCCAGGCTAATGTCATCCCGACAGTCAATACAATAAAGGATATTGGACCTAATAAATACACAAGTGGGGGCCAAAGAAATATATAGGGCAGTACAGCCCGCATTCCATATACACATGAACATACTGACTGATGTTAAGGACATTAAATATTACGTAATACAATCACAGGATACCCCACAAAGATAGAGTGGGGTGTCATATATACATATGTCCCTAGTGGCTAAGCTAATATTTGCAAGGAGGCGGTAATTATTAAAAAGCAGATAAACCCAAAGATATATAAGGAAGCATTCAATGTACCATGGAAATCTATGTAATTCCCCAGATATGGGGAATCCATCAAAACATTGGTATAGCAAAATTAACTTGTAAAAGACCAACAAACTCTACAGACCATGTGGTGGAAAAATGCCTGCCACCTATCTACAGGAAACACGCATACGATATCTGCTCATTGAGACCCTTTGGTTCCAGAGATTCTAACCTAAAGATCCACTCGCATTCACACTGGAGGATCATTTTGTCATAAACTCAGATTTTTGGTTAGAAGATGCCAACCAGGCATTCAGTGTAGGTGGGACACAGGAGGTTGGTACAGGCCCCCTTGCCTTGAAGAATTTGTTTAATGAGGTGTATGGTGGTTACAAAGATTATCTCAAATCCTGGTGGGAGATTAGGGCACTAGAAAATTATTTGAAAAATCGGATTGTCCCTAGGGGATTGAGGATCAATATCACCCCCTCACAAAGGATTGCATCACCTGAGTTCTTGAGCATTTGGGTTAAAGAATCTGTGGAGTCATCCATTAGATTCATGCAAATCCTCCTGGTTGAGGAGAAAAAAGTTTTTGAGAAAGCAACTAGCCAGCTCAATCAACTCATTGAACGGGTCCTTAAGTGCAAGTCAGACCCAGACTTTAATAGGAGGGAGGGGTTGCTACAGACCTCAGTTGAGAGATATCAGGCATTACTGAAGGAGAGAAAACACCTACAATTTCAAAGGGACCTGAAAGATTTTAATGAAAACCAGGTTCTTACTCCTCAGGCAGAAAGATCATCTGAAGCATCTTCCTCAGATATAGATACATCTGATACAGAGAGGTCTGATTTTACAGGTGGTAGGACGCAGTTCTTCAGGGGCCATCAGACTAGACAGAGATGGCAAGGCGGAAAGGGGAAATCTGGGAAGAGGGGGAGAGGAGCACACAGGAATGGTTTGGGCACTATGACTCCATTCCTGACACCCAACTCGGCACCGGTTCATCTGCCTGGGGCCTCTTCATCATCATCTGTCTCTTTTTTGGAGCGGGGTGCGAGTACAGGATACCAGCTCAGAACCCTACTCAATTGAGTAGGGGTCAAATTATAAACCTGTCCTCGCACACTCTTTCAAGGGAAGAATACAGCGTACTCCAGAGAGGTCTTAATTTCGTTCCAACCAATAATTACAATTGCTTTGAGTGGGTCAAAGACCTTAACCTTTTCTGTAGAAAATTAAAATGACAAAAATTTTTCAAGCACAATACCCGTGAGGAATGCCATGAATTGGGATTGAATGAGGAAGACATGGAAGAGTATGAGGCCCTTTGTGGTCTACTTCAGGAGAATAACAGGACCCCCGAGGAGGGAAAAGGGCCATTTACCTCACTAAAAAATAAAAGTGTAAGAATGCCACCACTGGGGAATAAGGGAAACATTGACCTGTTCTCACTATTGGTGGAAAGGGACCTCAAATAGCTGGGGAAAAAAGACTGGTATACTGAGGATAACCTTATGGAGAGTGAATGGGGGGCACTAGATGTCCTTAGGAGAAATGACCAACTGATTATAAAACCCTCGGATAAGGGGGGAAACTTAGTTATCATGAATCACCCTGAGTACCGTGCTATGTGTACCTCGATTCTACAGGATAGGACAACGTATGAGATACTCACTACTAACCCACTTGAGACTTTTAGGAGCGAGTTGAGACTTTGTCCCTTAAACTGATTTGACCAAATGAATTTAACTTCATGCTACCGAAATGTCCTTTGGTGGCGACGTTTTACACACTCCCCAAGATACATAAAGGGTGCCACCCCCTTAAGGGATGTCCTATTGAATCTGGGGTGGACTCCTTAACACACAATTGTGGGTTATATGTGGATCAGGTCCTTCGTCCCTTCGTCACCTCCATCCCGTCCTACTTGAGAGATACATCTGATTTACTACTCAAGTTAGAAGGATTGCATTTGGGACAAAATGCTTGGTTGGCTTCCATCGATATTGAAGCACTATACAGTAGCATCCCGCATCAAGCGGGGATTAATGGGGTGAGACATTTTTTACAACAAAGATCGGTTAGGTGCTGGGAGCACAATGATTTTCTGCTTACATTACTTCAATATATTATTACCCATAATGCATTCAGTTTTGACGGGAAATACTTCCACCAGCTCAGGGGCACTGCGATGGGGTGTCCCCGTGCCCCATCGTATGCAAATATGTTCCTGGGCTGGTGGGAGGAGACCATCGTTTTTGGAGGTGACGATAGGTGGTGGCACGAGTATATATCTACAGTATTTGGTATAGATATATTGATGACGTGTTTTTGGTGTGGATGGGCTCCAAGGAGAGTTTTGAGGAATTCATGATACATCTGAATGTGAATGATGTGGGTCTGAGGTTCACCTCTGAAATTAAGAATGAAGAATTGGCATTCCTGGATCTGAGAATTGTGAAAGAGGCAAATGGGGGAGTTGCCACAAGCATTTATAGGAAACCAACAAGCACTAACAGCCTACTGCATTGGCAGAGCCACCACCCAGCCTCTCTCAAGAGAGGGATCCCTAAGGGTCAATTCCTGAGATTGAGGAGGAATTGCTCTAGGTGTGACATGTTCAAAAGCCAGGCAGGGGACATGTTTAATAGATTTGATGAGAAGGGGTACCCTAGATATGTCCTGAATAGGGCCTATGATGCTGCAAGGAAGGCAGATAGACAAGCCCTGCTGCAGAAACGCACGAGGGAGGATTCGGGTGACATTCTGAGGATTATCGGCACATTTGATATGCAGCACCAGGATATTAGGAAGATCTTTACCAGACACTGGGATGTGCTTAGATTTGATCCCGACCTTACGGACATAGTGGGTGAACGACCAAATATCACGTTTAGAAAGGGCAAATCTATCAGGGATTTGCTGGTGCATAGCCAGTATCAGAGACCGAAGCTGGGGACACATGGCTGGACAGGAGACCATGTGGTTTTTTCAAATGTGGTGATTTTAGCCTATGTAAGTGGATGAGACCCTGTAAAAGGTTTCAGAGCTCCACCACGGGTAAAATCTTTTACCAACGTGAATTCTCCAATTGTAAGACAGCAGGTGTGGTATATTTGGCATCCTGCTCCTGTCCGAGAGACTATGTGGGGAAAACTAAGATGGAGTTCAGGAGAAGAGTGGGGGAGCATATGGGGGATATCCGTAACAAAATAGACACCCCACTGGCCAAACACATGCACACCTACCATAGGGGGATCCAACGGAGGTAAGATTCATGATTATAGAGGTGGTCAGGATGAACCCAAGAGGGGGAAACCATGACAAAATGATCCTCCAACGTGAATGCGAGTGGATCTTTAGGTTAGAATCTCTGGAACCAAAGGGTCTCAATGAGCAGATATCGTATGCGTGTTTCCTGTAGATAGGTGGCAGGCATTTTTCCACCACATGGTATGTAGAATTTATTTGTTGGTCTTTTACAAGTTAATTTTGCTATACCAATGTTTTGATGGATTCCCCATATCTGGGGAATTACATGGATTTCCATGGTACATTGAATGCTTCATCGTTTCCTTATATATCTTTGGGTTTATCTGCTTTTTAAAACTTACCGCTTCGTTGCACATATTAGCTTAGCCACTAGGGACATATGTATATATGACACCCCACTCTATCTTTGTGGGGTATCCTGAGATTGTATTACGTAATATTTAATGTCCTTAACATCAGTCAGTATGTTCATGTGTATATGGAATGCGGGCTGTACCGCCCTATATATTTCTCTGGCCCCCACTTGTGTATTTATTAGGTCCAATATCCTTTATTGTATTGACTGTCAGGATGACATTAGCCTGGAATCTGTGTAGTGACCGCCTATGCGGCTTTTGTGGGTAGGTACCAGAAAGTGCGATCTATGAGCTGTCATCTTAGGTTGTTTAGCAACCACGAGTGTACGCGCTGACGTGCACTTAGCGCTCTTATGCATGCATTTTTAATGTCCCGGTTTAATCACTTGTTTGGTATGCCCTGCTGGATGCATGTCATCATTTTTATATTTTTATATGTTGGCTTCAAGCGGGCGTATGGTGTAAGGTAGTGACGAGATTTATACCTTGGGGGGTTATTCTAGCCTATAGTCCACCCCATGCCTAAGGATTGCATCTGTTATCTGCAATGAGGAGGGACCAAGAGATGCTGTCTATGAGGCAACGTCGTAGATAACCATAAATGTGTGCATTTACATTATACACATGCAGCATTTTTATGCGCTTGCGCACTGAGTGCTCTCATGCTCAGTAAAGTCTGCTAAGGTTACAGACCATGGAATTTGGGACATCTATCCCCTTTTTTCTCAGGTATGGACATGATGTTGTTGCTGAGTTACCCTAGGAGAGCCTTTCTTTAAGGCGGGTAGAAAATGTTATCTTTTGACTTAGTGCACTCCCCTGTTCTTTGACGAGCTGAGACCGGGAGTGGTCAGTGACCGGCATCATCAGGGGCGGACTTATCATACTGGCTTGCGATCCAAGGGGAGCAGGTGCAGTAGTCTGCCATGACGCCATTGGATAGTAAGGGGAGGGACCCTCCATCCTGTTTGCTGTCCAGAACGGGCATGCGCAGGAGTTAGCCCTGGACGCTACAGGAAATGGAAGGGAGGCACCTCGCTCTGGCGGTGAACCTGGCGGTAATTATAAAAGTAGGTGAACTGTATTGGGCAGATAGCTATTTATCATTGGATATGACACATATGATCCGAGTATCAGGCCTCCTGAGGAGCCTAAGTAGGCGAAACGCGTTGAGGCGCTAATCAGCATTGGCAGATGATGAATTACCACTGATGCAACCAGAGATGAGTATCTATATATTCCACTGATCATGATCTTTTTATGCAGGTTGTGTGTGATATCAGCATCAGTTTTACCTGCAGGGGATGTATATTGTTGATGTATGTATCAGGTCAAAGTAAAGAGAAGTCCCCAATTACGTGGATTGCATAGGTGATCTGGTCATTTTGGTTCCACAAGGTGGAATATTCAGTATCAGTATGTGTATTTAAAACCACCTTGGTTGGAACAGTATTGCTCACTGATAGAGCGGTATTATATTCTTTTTCATCATGATTCGCCATGTGTTCATACATTGTTTTTATACTCATTGGGGACCTAGTTCTTCCCTAGCACAGATTGCTCTCTGTATAGTGATAGGGGATCCTCTAGTCCGTGGGTAGAGGCTCTCACTAGTGGCTGTAGGACATATCAGGGTGTGTAGGGTTAGCCATCGTGGAGCGGGGGCGCCACAACGTTCCCCCCTAGGGCGTCAACCTCCGCAGCCAGGAAGGGGCAAGTATAGACGGTCGAGCTAGGGCTGTCTAGTATTCCCCATTAAGTTGTGGGTATATTTTGTTTGTGTTTGAGCACCTGTTTTGTGTTTTTGTCACTTTTAGCTTGCCTTGGTTTTAATAATAAAGAGTATTTTTTAGTTAGGATATTTACATATGATTCTGAATCTGGTTCCCCTGTACTACAATTTTTTTTGAGTATTAATAGTTTCCAAAATGAAGTTACTTTTTTGTTGGTTTCTGCTAGTGTCCTAATGTGAAGCATATGGGCCAAAATGCAAAATCTCCAACAAGGCCCCAACAATCACAAGTCTTTTATAGTGATTGTCATTTCATATGGTGTAAAGGGACCTTTTTCGCACCCCATGTTCCAGGGACAAGGTGCAATTTCGATTCCTGCACTTATTATAATTACTTGCCTGGTTTCTGCTGTTTTATTGTTCCGGTGCCTCATAGCATCTGGAATTGAGTGTCTTCAAGGCCTCTTCATCAGGCATAGACTAATACAGCATCTGAAGAATCACATATTTAAACACAACACAGCACATAACAGTCATTATGGGAGAGTGATAAAGAGTTGTGTCCATAAATATTAGAACAGATCCTAGATAAGGAGTGAATGATTTGTTGTCCTCTAATTGGTCTGGTTCTGGTTCTGTGTTATGATGCCCCATAAGGTCTGAAGTTCAAATTCCTTAAGTGATGTAAAAAGACATAAATCCATGCAACACATTCATTCCTGCACTAAATGTGTCAAAGGTTGTCATAAATTTATACTCCCAGATTCTCCTGTCTCTCTTAGATTTGATTATGCCTTTCAATACAAGTAATTTCAGGTCCATGGTGCTATGATCATGCACACAAAAATGTTTGGCCACCGGTAGATCCATTCTTTTTTCTCTTATTCTGTGGCAGTGAGAATTTATCCTTGTTCTCAGTTTTGTGCCCTGTCTCCCAAACATACAGACCCCCAGCTGGACATTTGGTACATATAACTAGGTACACTGCATTAGATGTCATGCAGCTGAAGGTACCTTGGATCTTGTAGTCCTGTTGAGAATTGGGGATCTTAATCTTGTTCGTGGTCATTATAAACAGACAGGTTTTACATTTTTTCTGGTTGCAAGGAAAGGTTCCTGCAGCTGTTGGAGAGGACAGGGAGCTTCTGACAATGATGCTTCTTAGATTTTGGGGCTGCCTAAAACACAGTAGTGGGGGGTCTGGAAAAATGCATTGTAATCGGGCATCTTTTTGTAGTATAGGTTTTAATTTCCGTGCAGCTCTCCTTAGCACCTCCAGATTTGGATTGTAGGTGACTAGGGTTGAGCGAAACAGATCGGTCATTTTCAGAAATCGCCGACTTTTAGGCAAAGTCGGGTTTCATGAAACCCGAACCGATCCTAGTGTGGGATCGGCCATGCGGTACACGATCAGAGCGCCAAAGTCGCGTTTCGTATGACGCTGTTACCGCCGTTTTTCATCCAATGAAGGAGGACGCAGAGTGTGGGCAGCGTGATGACATAGGTCTCTGTCCCCACCATCTTAGACAAGGGCATGGCAGTGATTGGCTTGCTGTCTGTGGCGTCACAGGGGCTATAAAGGGGCGTGCAAGCCGACTGCCATCTTACTTCTGCCGATCTGAGCATAGGGAGAGTTTGCTGCAGTTAGTCAGAAGCAGGGACAGAGTTAAGGAGGAAATATAAACCCCCAAACCGCTTGTGCTGGAGCAATTTTCACTGTCCCACACCAACTTTTTGTGCAGGGACAGTGGAGGTCGTATTTTAGTGCATAAGCATGGCATAGCTGTGTGCACGGTGCTGTGCAAACCAACTGCTTTTTTCAAAGCAAAAATCCTGTTGCTCCTTTCTGCACAGTTACCTGTCTTGTTTATTTGTCCACACTTTTTTGTTCTGAAGTCCTTTTTATTGCTGCCATACTTGTCCTGAGATCATTGTATGGACTATGGAGCGTGTTATTGCAGTAATTTTTCTTTCTTTTTTTTTATAATAATTACAGCCACTTTCTGCCACGTTCATATTGTTGTGTTACACCACTGTGCCAGAGTTGTGGTTCAGTTTCTCCCCCCAAAAGTGAGATAGTAATTCTCACACAGTTTATATTCTGCTGTACGGCTAGTGTGTCGTATATCAGGCAGCCACTTTCTGCCACGTTCATAGTGTTGTGTTATACCACTGGGCCAGAGCTGTGGTTCAGTGTCTCCCCCCAAAAGTGAGATAGTAATTCTCACACAGTATATATTCTGCAGTACTGCTAGTGTGTCATATATCAGACAGCCACATTCTGCCACGTTCATAGTGTTGTGTTATACCACTGGGCCAGAGTTGTGGTTCAGCGTCTTCCCCCAAAAGTGAGATAGTAATTCTCACACAGTTTATATTCTGCAGTACTGCTAGTGTGTCATATATCAGGCAGCCACTTTCTGCCACGTTTATAGTGTTGTGTTATACCACTGGGCCAGAGTTGTGGTTCAGTTTCTCCCCCCAAAAGTGAGATAGTAATTCTCACACAGTTTATATTCTGCAGTACTGCTAGTGTGTCATATATCAGGCAGCCACATTCTGCCACTTTCATAGTGTTGTGTTATACCACTGGGCCAGAGTTGTGGTTCAGTTTCTCCCCCCAAAAGTGAGATAGTAATTTTCACACAGTTTATATTCTGCTGTACTGCTAGTGTGTCGTATATCAGGCAGCCACTTTCTGCCACGTTCATAGTGTTGTGTTATACCACTGGGCCAGAGTTGTGGTTCAGTTTCTCCCCCCAAAAGTGAGATAGTAATTCTCACACAGTTTATATTCTGCTGTACTGCTAGTGTGTTATATATCAGTCAGCCACTTTCTGCCACTTTCATAGTGTTGTGTTATACCACTAGGCCAGAGTTGTGGTTCAGTTTCTCCCCCCAAAAGTGAGATAGTAATTCTCACACAGTTTATATTCTGCTGTACTGCTAGTGTGTCATATATCAGGCAGCCACATTCTGCCACGTTCATAGTGTTGTGTTATAACACTGGGCCAGAGTTGTGGTTCGGTGTCTCCCCCCAAAAGAGAGATAGTAATTATCACACAGTTTATATTCTGCAGTACTGCTAGTGTGTCATATATCAGGCAGCCACTTTCTACCACGTTCATAGTGTTGTGTTATACCACTGGGCCAGAGTTGTGGTTCAGTGTCTCCCCCCAAAAGTGAGATAGTATTTCTCACACAGTTTATATTCTGCTGTACTGTTAGTGTGTCGTATATCAGGCAGCTACTTTCTGCCACGTTCATAGTGTTGTGTTATACCACTGGGCCAGAGTTGTGGTTCAGTTTCTCCCCCCAAAAGTGAGATAGTAATTCTCACACAGTTTATATTCTGCTGTACTGCTAGTGTGTCGTATATCAGGCAGCCACTTTCTGCCACGTTCATAGTGTTGTGTTATACCACTGGGCCAGAGTTGTGGTACAGTGTCTCCCCCCAAAAAATGAGGAAGTCTGGTGGAAGAGGCCGTGGGCGGGGGTTGCCAGCTAGTACTGATGGTGGTGGTGGTGCTGCATCTGGTGGTAGTGGCAAAAGCACAGTAGCACCTAAGGCTGGAGGTGTTGAGCCTGTGTCATCGTCTGGCTACACAAGGCCTCGAAGGCTCCCTTACCTGGGAGTAGGAAAACAGCTTTTAAAGCCAGAGCAGCAGGAAAAAGTTTTGTCTTTCCTTGCTGACTCGGCCTCTAGCTCTTTCGCCTCCTCTTCCCAAAGTTCAAAATCTAAGAGCAGCCAGTTGTCAGTGGATGCTTCTGATCCGGAAAAAGACGTTTCCTTGTGTCCTTCTCCCAAACCAAAAGTGAAGGATGCGTCAGGCGACACTACAGGTTACTCTATGGAGCTCTTTACCCATACCGTGCCAGGGTTAGAAAGGGAAATTCTACACTGCCGATTACAAGAAGAATCGGACATGGAGTGCACTGATGCACAGCCACAGCTAGATTATGATGCTGTTCCATTGACTCAGATCACTACATTGATCTCGCAGTTTCCTGAGCCAGAATCTGACCCTGATGAGACTATGGTGCCCTGTCCCGAACGCTATAGCACCGGCTTACACGGTGACACTGAGGAAGGTGCACATGACATTGTGGAGGAGGAGGTGATAGATGACCCAGTTCTTGACCCAGATTGGCAGCCATTGGGGGAAGAGGGTGCCGCTGGCACTAGCTCACAAGCGGAGGAGGGTTATCCGCAGCAACACCAATCTACATCGCAACAGCTGTCATCAGCCAGGCCCGTATCAGGCCCAAAACGTGTGACAAAAACAGTTTTAGGACAGCGTGGCAAACCGCTGAAAGTTGCACAGCGTGCAATGCCTGAAAAGGAATTCCATGGTAGGAAGAGTGCAGTGTGGCATTTTTTGACCAAGATCCCAATGATCAGTCTAAAGTGATCTGTAAGAAATGCTCAAAGACCTTTAGCAGAGGGAAGATTCTTCAAAATTTAAATACAACGTGCATGCGTAGACATTTAAACAGCATGCACTTGCAAGCCTGGACTAATTACCAAACGTCCTGTACTGTTGGTGCACCTGGCCAGAATGAAGGTAGTCAGCAACACTACATTGCTTCCCTCACTGTAAGCCCACCGGTTCGGACACCACCAGCAGCAAATGTGGAGGGATCGTCGCAAGGCCAAAGCAGGCAGGGAAACAGAAGGTTATTGGTAGGAAGCACTGTATGTAGGCCAACATCACCAACTGTCTCTCAATTCGCCATGTCCGCCACCACCACCACCGCTAGTTCCACCATCTGCAGGTCTCCTGTCCAGCTCACCCTAGAAGAGACTCTCGTGAGGAAAAGAAAGTACTCATCCTCTCATCAGCGTACACAGGGTTTGAATGCCCACATTGCCAGATTAATCTCGTTAGAGATGATGCCCTACCGGTTGGTCGAAAGGAATGCTTTCAAAGACCTGATGGCCTACGCAGTACCACGCTATGACCTACCCAGTCGCCACTTCTTTGTGAGAAAAGCCATCCCAGCCCTCCACCAGCATGTCAAAGACCACATTGTCCATGCACTGAGGCAGTCTGTCAGTGGAAAGGTGCACCTCACCACAGATGCATGGACCAGTAGGCATGGCCAGGGACGTTACGTGTCCATCACGGCGCACTGGATTAATGTGGTGGATGCAGGGTCCACAGGGGACAGCCATAGTGGGATAGTTTTGCCTAGCCCACGGTCTAGGAAACAGTTGGCAGTAGGCGTTCGACACCCCTCCTCCTCCTCCAGAAGCGACAGCTCGTCCGCAGAGTGCAGTCGCCTGGCAACTCCATCCGCAGCTGCCAGTGTTGCACACGAGGTGTCTCATTATGGAACAGCTAGTGGTAAGCGTCAGCAGGCTGTCTCGGAAATGAAGTGTTTGGGCGACAACAGACACACCGCGGAAGTACTGGCCGAGTTCTTGCAGCAAGAAAGTGAGTCATGGCTGGGCAGTGTACATCTTGAGGCAGGCAAGGTAGTCAGTGATAATGGAAGGAATTTTATGGCTGCCATAGCCCTTTCACAACTTAAACACATACCTTGCTTGACTCACACTTTGAACCTGGTGGTGCAGTGCTTCCTGAAAAATTATCCGGAGTTACCAGCCCTGCTCCTGAAGGTACGAAAACTTTGTTCGCACATCCGCTGGTCGCCCGTACACTCCAGCCATATGCTGAACCATCAGCGATCGCTAAATCTTCCACAGCAATGCCTAATTATAGATGTTGCAACAAAGTGGAACTCAACACTGCACATGGTTCAGAGGCTGTGTGAACAGTGGCGTGATGTCATTTATTTGTGGGAGGATACGCATACACGGGCAGGCAGTTGGATGGCAGACATGGAGTTGTCTGGTGTGCAGTGGTCAAAGCTACAAGACCTCTGTCAAGTCCTTCAGTGTTTTGAGGAATGCACATGGCTGGTAAGTGCAGACGACGCCATCATAAGCATGAACATCCCACTTATGCGTCTGCTGATGCAAAGTTTGATGCACATTAAGGAGCAGGCGTCTGCAGCCGAGGAGGAGGGAAGCCTTGAGGACAGTCAGCCATTGTCTGGTCAGGGAACTGTCCAGGACGAGGTGGCGGACAAAGAGGATGAGGAGGAGGATGATGGGGCTGAATATGTATGTGAGGAGGGAGCTTCTCAGGGGGCAATAGAAACTGGTGCCGTTGCAAGGTCTGGTACAGGTTTCTTGCGGGACACTTGTGATGTAGATTTGCAAGAAAGTGCTCCTCAACCCAGCAGAAGCAGTGAATTGACACCTGGAACATTGGCCCACATGGCTGAGTATGCCTTGCGTATCCTAAAAAGGGACCCCCGCATTGTCAAAATGATGACCGATGATGATTACTGGTTGGCCTGCCTACTGGATCCACTCTACAAAGGGAAATTGCAAAATATCATGCCACATGAGAACCTAGAGCAAATATTGGCTACCAAACAAGCAACTCTTGTAGACTGTTTGGTTCTGGCATTCCCAGCACACAGCGGCGGTGATGGTTCTCACACGAGCCATAGGCGGCAACATGGCAGAGGTGCTAGCGGTGCAGAAATCCGAAGTGGCGTTGGACAGAGGGGTTTTATGACAAGGTTGTGGAGTGATTTTTCAATGACCGCTGACACGACAAGGACAGCTGCATCGATTCAAAGTGACAGGAGACAGCATTTGTCCAGTATGGTTGCAAACTACTTTTCCTCCTTTATCGATGTTCTCCCTCACAAGTCATTCCCCTTTGATTACTGGGCATCTAAACTAGACACCTGGCCTGAATTGGCAGAATATGCATTACAGGAGCTCGCTTGCCCTGCTGCCAGTGTGCTATCAGAAAGAGTCTTCAGTGCTGCTGGTTCAATACTGACCGAAAAAAGGACACATCTGGCTACCCAAAATGTTGATGATCTAACCTTTATTAAAATGAACCAATCATGGATTTCAAATTCTTTTGCCCCACCTTCCCCTGCTGACACATAGCTTTCCTTTAAAAAGGTCTTGCTTTTGGACTCCTCTTACTGACTGCTCCAATTCCTCTATTTGCTGCTGCTGAATGTCCACCATAGGCCATTTTTAACACCTCCCTAAATGGGCTGACTCCCCCCACGGGCCCGTGGTCACCACTTGGCGCAAGCACCCTTGCGAGTGCCGTTTGCCTGGACAAGTGGGTGTGCCCACTTTTGGCCGACGGCACTGGCACAGGGTCCCTCATCGTACAATTAAGTGTCTCTGGCGGTGGGTGTGCACACCCAACGTCAGACACACCATCGTAATATGAGGGGCCCTGGGCCAGTACCGCCGCCCACGAGAGAGTGTCCCCCCCAGCTCAAACAGTGCTCCACCGCTGTTTAGTCGGTGCTGTTAAATCCTTCAATGGCACTGCCAATACAAATTGAGAGAAGATAGTAAATATATACAGGGACCATGCCCTCCATTTTGACCTGTGAATACTGTGCGCAAACTACCACTATCTGGTACTCAGCAGAGGAACCCACCCCTGTACGTTGCTTTGCCACCTGTTTATTTACGAACATTTTTTTTGCAGACATTTAGCCCGCTGTACTATTTAGGCGAACGTACTGTGTCAACCACTTATTCCAGATGTCCTCCACCGAACAAAGCAGTGCCACCAGTTTACTCCTGTTACCAGTTTAGAACTGCATTGAGCCAACTTTTTTATTTTAGGCCTAGTGAGTCTGTCTGCGCCACTCCTAGCAATCGTCCTCCGCTGACCAAACCAGTGCTGCCTGTGTACCCCTGTTACTCATTTTAAACTTCATTGAGCCAACTTTTTTATTTTAGGCCTAGTAAGTCTGTCTTGCCACTCCTACTAATCGTCCTCCGTTGACCAAAACAATGCTGCCTGTGTACCCGTTACCCATTTTGAATTGCATTGAGCCTACTTTTTTATTTTAGGCCTAGTAAGTCTGTCTGCGCCACTCCTAGCAATCGTCCTCCGCTGACCAAACCAGTGCTGCCTGTGTACCCCTGTTACCCATTTTAAACTGCATTGAGCCAACTTTTTTATTTTAGGCCTGCTAAGTCTGTCTGGGCCACTCCAGTCCTGACAATCGTCCTCCGCTTAACAACGCTCTGCCGCCTGTGTACCCCTGTAACCAATTTTAAACTGCATTGAGCCAACTTTTTAAATTTAGGCTTACTACCTCTGTCTGTCTGCGCCACTCAATACAGCTGTCCTTCACTGCACAAAGCAGCCTCAATTTGCAGCCGATATCAAATATTAAAGTGCATTTGGCCTACTAGCTTTGGTTGGGCCTACTAAAAGTGTCTGCCGCTCCTTGGTATTCTCCTGTGTTTTTTTCCTGAGCTTCAATCTTCAGGCTTTCGGCCTATAGGAATTTTAAAACTGCATTTGCCCTACTGGTTTGGTTGGGCCTACTAATGGTGTCTGCCGCTCCTTGCTGTTCTCCTCCACTGAACAAAGCAGTGCTGCCTGTTTACTCCTGTTACCAATTTTGAACTGCATTTAGCCTACTTTATTCTTTGGGCCTATATCTGTGTTTCCTCCTCATCCTGCCCATTGCCCAGCCACTGCTAGATGAGTCTGCCGGTACATTGACCCAGACCACTACATTCCCCTTGCACTCTACATAGCCAGTATCTGACCCTGCAGAAAGTCTGGTTCCCCTTCCCGCATACTATACCACCTTACACGGGGACAAAGAGGAAGGTGCAGATGAAAGTGCAGGTTCCTTCAACAGGTGGGGGGCATACTTGTTGGCGACGTCACTGGCACAGGGCCCCTCATAGTACGCAAAAGTGTCTCTGCCGGTGGGAGGCGCCCCCGCCGTCAATCACAACGCCGTACTTTGAGGGGCCCTGTGCCAGTGGCAATGTGAATGAGTGTGCCCCCTTGCTTGCTCAGGATCACAGCACTTGCAAAGTTGAAATACTTACCTCTCCCTGCTCCACCGCCGTGACGTAGTCCGCGTTTCCTGGGCCCACAAAAAACTTGAGCCAGCCCTACTCCCCCCACAACTGTTGCCAAATGACCCCCAAATTTTCAATGGCTAACTATTATTATAAGGTAAATTAAGATTGACAAGCTTAAGTAACAAGAATTGATGTTTTTGGCATTAAAATGGGCTCTGTTGGTGTTTTCCTGTCCACCACTCACTGCCAACTTTGATTCTCCATTGACTTGCATTGGGTTTCGTGTTTCGGTCGGATCCCCGACTTTTCGCAATAATCGGCCGATTTCACCCGAACCGACTTTTGACAAAGTCGGGTTTCGCGAAACCCGACTCGATCCTGAAAAAGTAAAAGTCGCTCAACCTTATAGGTGACTACTAGAGGTAACCGGTTATTTTCTTCTTTAGCTTTGTAATGTAGCAGGTGATTCTTTTATATTCTGGTGGCTCTCGTGATCTGGTTTTCAATTATTCTAGGATGGCAGCCCTGATTCAAAAAGGCCTTTCTGAGCCAACCAAGCTGTTCATCTCTATCCATGGGGTTGGAACATATACGATTGTATCTGATGGCTTGGCTGTAGACAATAGAGTTTTTTTATGTGCTTTGGATGGAAACTGTCCCATTTAAGGTACAGTATGTTGGATGGTCAATTGGCTTCTGATACAGGGATGCCTCTATTTCGTTGTTCTGCAGCTTAATGATGGTGTCCAAAAAATTAATTTCAGTACAGAAGTAGTTGAGTGTCAAGTTTATGATGGGATGAAATTGACTAAACTGTCCATGGAACATCTTTAGCTGTTGCTCAAATTCCCTCCAGATGATTAAAATATCATCAATGTAGCGGTAGTAGGCCAGAGGCCTGATGGGACATGAGGACAAAAAGTCGCTTTCAAGCTTGGCCATGAAAAGATGAAACAAGGATAAATTCTCACCGCCACACAATAAGATAAAAAAGAATGGATCTAACTGTGGCCAAACATTTTTGTATGCCTGATCATAGCACCATGGACCTGAAATTACTTGTATTGAATGGTAATTTCAAATCTCAGAGAGACAGGAGAATCTGGGAGTATAAATTTATGACAACCTTGGACACACTTAGTGCAGGAATGAATGTGTTGCATGGATTTATGTCTTTTTACACCAATTAAGGAATTTGCACTTCAGAGCTTATGGGGCATCATAATACAGAACCAGACCCCAATTAGAGGACAACAAAGAATTCACTCCTTATCTAGGAACTGTTCCAATATTTATGGACACAACTGTTTATCACTCTCCCATAATGACAGTTCTGTGCTCTGTTGTGTATAAATATAAGATTCTTCAGATGTTGTATTAGTCTATGCATGATGAAGAGGCCTGAGTAGCCTCGAAAGCTTGCACTTTGTTACCATCTTTTCAGTTAGCCATTAAAAGGTATCAACCACTGTGGACTCTCAAATCTAAATATTTTTCTATATACTGGCTAACACGGTACAAAGATATATATCTTTCCTGAATCATAGCATCTGTTAACTACTCCAAGGAAACCTGTGGCAAAAATGTTTATTGTGCACCTATTCTCTGCCACTGTTGTACTATCTTTAGGGTGCCAACCTCTGTAGGCCAGATAGGCTGCAGTAGAGATTGACAAAGGTTTCAGACCTTAATTAGCCTGTTAGGGTTATGGCCTGCATGGTTAAAACCTAGTATCACCTCTTTTTGAAAGTATCACAGCTTGTAAACACTTTTTGTAGCCATTTCTTAATTACTTTTTGAAGTGAGGAAAGGCAGCTTGAAGACGCTTTAGCGGACCTCCACTATTTTCATTTTCAGAGTGCTAGGCAGCTGCTTAGGCCAAGACGCATGAAAGTGGTGATTAAAAATTTTGGTTATTCCACAAAATATTGATTTCTGAACTCATCCTGAGTTAAAACATTAGTATTGTTGTTTCTAAATGATTATGAACTTGTTTTCTTTGCATTATTTGAGGTCTGAAAGCACTGTTTTTTATTTTAATTTTTTTTTAACATTAACATACTTTTTAAGGTTGAAGGAAGACTTTAAGTCCATCTAGTTCAACCCATAGCCTAACCTAACATGCCCTAAGAAGTTGATCCAGAGAAAGGCAAAAAAAAAAACATGTGGGATACAGTAAGCTCCAAATTGGGAAAAAAATTCCTTCCCGACTCCACATACGGCAATCAGACTAGTTCCCTGGATCAACGCCCTATCAAGGAATTTAGTATATATAACCTTTAACATTATACTTTTCAAAAAAGGCATCCAGTCCCCTCTTAAATTTTAGTAATGAATCACTCATTACAACATCATACGGCAGAGAGTTCCATAGTCTCACTGCTCTTACAGTAAAGAATCCGCTTCTGTGATTATACTTAAACCTTCTTTCCTCCAGACGTAGAGGATTTCCCTGTCTCAGAACTATGAGTAAAAAGATCGTTAGAAAGGTCTTTGTACTGTCCCCTCATATATTTATACATTAAAATAAGATCACCCCTTAGCCTTCGTTTTTCCAAACTAAATAGCCCCAAGTGTAATAACCTATCTTGGTATTGCAGACCCCCCAGTCCTCTAATAACCTTGGTCGCTCTTCTCTGCACCCGCTCTAGTTAAGCTATGTCTTTCTTATACACCGGAGACAGAACTGTGCACAGTATTCTAAATGTGGTTGAACTAGTGACTTGTATAGAGGTAAAATTATGTTCTCCTCGTGAGCATCTATGCCTCTTTTAATGCATCCCATTATTTTATTTGCCTTTGTAGCAGCTGCCTGACACTGGCCACTAAATGTGAGTTTGTCATCCACCCATACACCCAGGTCTTTTTCATTGATGGTTTGGTCCAGAGTTTTAGAATTAAGCACATAGTTATACATCTTATTACTTCTGCCCAAGCGCATGACCTTACATTTATCCCCATTAAAGGGAACCTATCACCCCGTTTTTTAAAGATTAGATAAAAATAGTGTGAAATAGGGGCAGAGCTGGGCTTTACATTAGTGCCTTTTTGTTGCCTTTATTCCCCCGTTAGGCTGCCGAAATACCTGTGTGAAGTGGCCGTTTTGTCCTGTCACTCAAGTTGGTCAGGTCGGATGGGCGTGGTTACAGCGCTTTTTTTCCCTCAGAAACCTGCTCATCATTACGTTGGTGGCGTAGTGGTGTGCGCATGTCCAAAGCGAAGATCCACTGCCCAGGAGATTCAAAATAGCGCGGGCTTCGCTATTCGCCGTTTACCGGTGGGCGCGGCCATCTTTCCTGTGGCCGCGCGTGCGCAGATGGAGCGCTCTGCTGCCCGGGCTTCAGGAAAATGGCCACGGGATTCCGCGCGTGCGCAGATGGAGATCGCGGCGGCCATTTTCCTGAAGCCCGGGCAGCAGAGCGCTCCATCTGCGCACGCGCGGCCACAGGAAAGATGGCCGCGCCCACCGGTAAACGGCGAATAGCGAAGCCCGCGCTGTTTTGAATCTCCTGGGCAGTGGATCTTCGCTTTGGACATGCGCACACCACTACGCCACCAACGTAATGATGAGCAGGTTTCTGAGGGAAAAAAAGCGCTGTAACCACGCCCATCCGACCTGACCAACTTGAGTGACAGGACAAAACGGCCACTTCACACAGGTATTTCAGCAGCCTAACGGGGGAATAAAGGCAACAAAAAGGCACTAATGTAAAGCCCAGCTCTGCCCCTATTTAACACTATTTTTATCTAATCTTTAAAAAACGGGGTGATAGGTTCCCTTTAAAGCTCATTTGCCATTTATCAGCCCAAGCTTCTAGTTTACATAAATCATCCTGTAATATAAAATTGTCCTCCTCTGTATTGATTACCCTGCAGAGTTTAGTGTCATCTGCAAATATTAAAATCCTACTCTATATGCCCTCAAAAAATCGTTAATAAATGTGTTAAAAAGAAGTGGGCCTAATACTGACCCCTGTGGTACCCCACTGTTAACTGTGATCAAGTCCGAGTGTGCTCCATTAATAACCACCCTTTGTTTCCTATCCCTGAGCCAGCTCTTAACCCACTTACACATATTTTCCCCTATCCGCATTGTTCTCATTTTATGTATCAACCTTTTGTGTGACATAGTATCAAAAGCTTTTGAAAAGTCCATATACAATACATCTACAGGGTTCCCTTTGTCCAGTCCGGAACTTACCTCTTCATAGAAATTGATCAGATTAGTCTGACAGGAATGGTCCCTAGTAAACCCATGCTAATATTGGGTCATGAGGTTATTCATCTTCAGATAGCATCCCTTAGAATGCCCTCCAGGATTTTACCCACAGTCATTTTTCTTTGTCAGAAAAAAATATATAAAATTTATTGCTTGGAAATTCGGAGACATGTTGTCAGAAGTTTATTGACTACAAGAATTTACATTTTACTTAAAAATATACCTATAAAGAGAAAAATCTGACAAACTGAACATTTTGCAGTGGTCTCTTAATTTTTGCCAGAGCTGTATTTGTGTGCGTCACTGACATCTATATATTTGCATTCTATGTGTATATACCTATTCTATCTTTTCTACTCTAACCTGGCACGCTGTGATTTTACTGATCGCCCCACATGAATTACTGACTTTTATTCTATCTTTTACCGAATGTTACTGACTTTTTCTGATTTTAAGAAAAAGGCTCGTGTTACCGATCGCAAATCCGAATGTACCATATTCGTGCCGAATTTCTGTTTGGCGATCATTTTCCAAACATATTGGCTCATCTCTAATTATTTTTAGAATTTTAAGTTTATGGTTTATGGCTCCTGCAGAGGTTAGTTAAAAATTACTCTTATCAATCTCAGAAATTATATTTTTTAGTTTTCTTACTGCTTCAAGTGGTTATCACCAGATGTTAGAAAGCATAATCTCACAGCTGATTGAGCATCCAAAGAAGAAGACAACTTTTTAGATTGTGCACTGTTTTGCTATCATGCATATCC
Source organism: Ranitomeya variabilis (assembly GCF_051348905.1). Taxonomy (NCBI): domain Eukaryota; kingdom Metazoa; phylum Chordata; class Amphibia; order Anura; family Dendrobatidae; genus Ranitomeya; species Ranitomeya variabilis. The sequence goes on along the minus strand of NC_135236.1, from coordinate 620,967,620 downwards.
ATTGCAAACATTACAAAAATGTCTAAATTATGACTCTTCTTTGAATGATATTGTAATTAATGAAAATCAGTATTTTAAAGCTCAACAGCTGTCTCAAACAGTGGTACGAAAATGAAGCAATATTGCAATTTTTCTTTTCTTAGTCAAGTCAAAATCTACATAAATTATGTATTGTGTATGCTTATACTTATCTGACTGACCACTTGGGAAAGTAGTGAGTACACTGGTTGTCCAGTAAACTATTCATTGCTTAGCGTAAATGAATACACCTCAACCGGATTTGCCAAAAAACCTTTACTTTACTTTCAGAATCAACATTTCCTGTGAGATACCATGCTAAGAAATACTCTCAGAACTGTGGATAATTAATTGTAGCAAGAATTGTTATTTTGCACAGCCTAAAAAGTAATTTTCCTAACAAATTTATTTAAGACCACGTTGCAAAAATTAGTAGACCGGCGCTTATATCACAGCTCCACTGATACTGCTCACCCTGTCCATGGCTTCAAACAATTGGCTGCTTCCTTCTCTGCTAGGAACCTACATTCCCTTGGCAGGTCTCCTGGAAATGCTCTTAGGAGGCACACCCCACTTCCTGCACATACTTACAGTGCCTTGCGAAAGTATTCGGCCCCCTGGAACGTTTTAACCTTTTCCCACATATCATGCTTCCAACATTAAGATACCAAACATAAATTTTTGGTGAAGAATCAACAAGTGGAACACAATTGTGAAGTTGAACGAAATTTATTGGTTATTTTAATTTTTGTGGAAATTAAAAAACTGAAAAGTGGGGCGTGCAATATTATTCGGCCCCTGTACTTTCAGTGCAGCAAACTCACTCCAGAAGTTCATTGTGGATCTCTGAATGATCCAATGTTGTCCTAAATGCCTAATGATGATAAATATAATCCACCTGTGTGTAATCAAGTTTCTGTATAAATGCACCTGCTCTGTGATAGTCTCAGAGTTCTGTTTGAACCTGTGCATAAAAGGCATCCTCCCCTTAAGGGTGGTGCCTGGGCAACGTGTTCATTCTGCTGATCATGGCTTCCTGCTCGGGCCACACTCTACTCTGCAAACTGTAGTTTGTTACTAATATCTCTGTCTCCTCAGAATCTTTCACTGGCAGTCCCCTATTCTGGATCTTTCTGGACTCTCCAGTTTCCCCTCTAGGCTGACCAAGCTGCTCCTCATGGAACCATCCAGATATCGCTGCTGAACTGGATCAGTCTTTCTGGGATTACACAGAGCTTCCAGAATTCTCTCCATCGACAGAGCCAGTATTCCACCGTTCTGTTTATACGGTCTGTACGGGTCGTCCCTCTGGCCTGGGTACTGCGGCATTTAAGCCACCTGGAGTTGTGATGGGGGAATCCCTGTAAAGGGGTACACCGTGCCTGGTGCTCCACTACATGGTTCAGAGGGTTCTTCCCTCAGGCACCTCTCCCTTTTTGTTAAGCTTTCTTTAAATAAATACCTTTGGTTTTTGGAAGCTCATTCTCCTGTCTCTTTTGTACTGGGTATGCAGCTGCCACTGCAGTGGTCTAGTGAGTCCACTATACTTCCCCACACCCAGTGGGCCTAACAAAAGCTTTACTTATCAGTCAGAATACTGTAGCAAAAGTGACACAAAAATTTTACAAAGATGGAACTATAACCACTTCAAAGACAAGTCCAGGCTGATCACAGAAGATAACACCTAAAGAGGAGCATTTTCTAATGAGAAGGGTTGAAGTAAAGCCACTCTATAGTTGGCTAAATAAGAAGAAAGCCAACGCAAGGTGAATGCTTCCCATGACACAATAAGGCATATATTTCAGAGGAATGACATGCAAGGGTGTCATCCACAGTAAAGAATACTTGTTACATGTCATTCAATATTATATTCACATAAGTGTACACCACTGAAATATTGTAGAATAATCAGGAAGGGGAAAAGAGGATTAATTATGTGAATAAAATATAACTTTTATTCATATGTGCTGTTAAAGGGTGCGAGATTCCCACCTAAAATATACTAATTTATAGTTATTAAAGGGGAACTCTCCCTGCACCTCTATTGAGAGCCGATATTAACTATTAACGCCAAACTCGACAATTAATAATTAATATCCACTTAATAATGCCTCATCGTTATATCTTCCTTATATTATACTAGCTGAAGAGCCCACTGGGCCCAGGCATAGTAACTAACTGTGATTAGTTATAAGAAATTTTAATGATTATATTGCACATAAAGCATAGCTTTTCTCCTTTATAGTCGCCTCCTCTGGCAGCACCTCAAACTCCTCTTCCATATAAAATTGGAAACACTTGATCTCAAGAGAAATTGCACTAATTGCAATAAAGCGTATCGTATACACATGTCTGAATTTGAGGCTGTGATTTTCCTCACCAACTCTTGTCATGATCCTATAGTCATAGAAGTCCATGGCCAACACTTTTTTCCTTGAAGTGTTGCCTGTTACAGGATTCGTCTGAGGTATTTCAAAGTGATAGCCATCCTGTCCCTGCCAAAAGATAATTGGACATTGCAGAGCATCATAGGCCACCCATTGCAAACCATTGTGCAATATCACGGCTGTGAAACTCATTACCTACAATCAAAATAGCTACCTCATCAAATGTGGGGGCATTGAAACGCCCTGATGCTCACCTTATGGTGTTTTGTCACCTCTGATTGCAACTTTGTAATCGTCACTTGGCATGCATTCAGGTGCAGTCTTGAAAAGTTGAACATATGGATTGTTTAAGTGAAGGAACTGCTGCAAGTTAGTGCCAATATCAAGGCGAGTGTTTGGAATTAAAGAGCATCTCTGCTGAGCATCTGTTTCTACATTTCCCATGAAGTAGAGTTGAAGAAATTGAGGTTTTTTTCCTTGTAATGTTGTAATGGAAGCAGTGAGCCAATTGAGTGGTAAATCTGTCCTTGAACTTTGAACGTGGGCATAAATCCAGTTGAAAAAAATTATTTTTGCACCAAATGATGTCATTTGGAAGCAGTAGTTGCCCTCCCTGATGGGTCTATGTGGAATAGGCATGGCTTGATACATACACACACACACATACATACACTCAGCTTTATATATAGATATACTAGCTGAGACAAATCAGTGTATCAATAAAGTATATTTATTACACACACAAGTCTACAGTCTATTACATACATATCTTTATGCCTAAGCTGGTGACTATATATATACACATATACTGATACTACATCAGTAATACAGTAATATCACAACAATATCACACAGTAAAACCACACAATTAACTGCCCAAATTACCCAAATCATGCATGCAATATCAGCCTTCCTACCTATGGCTAGGGAGTTAGGAGTATATAAACTGGATTACAGGGCCTAGTAAGAAAAGGGGTTACAGAGTATACTCAGCCATGTGATCCTCATCGTGTTGTCACTATGATTAACACATGTGGAATTATATACTTACCAAAAAAGTGTGAAACAACTGAAATGATGTATTATATTCTTCAAAGTAGCCACCTTTTGCTTTGATGACTGCTTTGCACACTCTAGGCATTCTCTTGATGAGCTTCAAGAGGTAGTCACCGGGAATGGTTTTCACTTCACAGGTGTGCCCTGTCAGGTTTAATAAGTGGGTTTTCTTGCCTTATAAATGGGGCTGGGACCATCAGTTGTGTTGTGCACTTTTTTGTTAAGTATATAATTCCACATGTCTTAATTTATAGTTTTGATGCCTTCAGTGTGAATGTACAATTTTCATAGTCATGAAAATACAGAAAAATCTTTAAATGAGAAGGTGTGTCCAAACTTTTGGTCTGTACTGTATATATACACAAAACATGCACTATAACCATCTCTATATAAAGATGTACATTTTGGGGCACTTCCCTTCTGCAATCCTCCTGTTGTCGAGAACACGACAATGAAATTTGAGGGAAGTGTTGTGCTGGGATTTATTTGCCTGCTCAACCCTAGTTACAGTATAACTTATGAAAGGTTAGGATGGAATTAGGTATAATTCTGCACTTAGGTATTGTGAGATTGTGTTCACTGCATGTGTTGGGGGACACTCGCTTGGCACGGGATTCAAGCACATAGTAACGGTTTTTAACACAAAAACAGTCTATGAGGTTTATTAACTGATGTAGGAGGTGGAGGAAACCCTAATCATAGTAGGGCCAGCAATCCTTGGTGATGGGAGCACATGTGCCATGCCAGGGTGTGACTTGGCCCCAACTTCCACAATGTTCACCCAGGATGCCATCAGGGAAATGTAGCATCCCCGGCCTCAAGCGCTTTTCAACATGTTGGTTGTCAAGCGGACTATCCAAGTAAGTGCGTTGGTAAGGGCAAAGGTGATGTTCCAGGTCATGTGTTAGTACAAGGCTTGGACACCACACTGGGAGAAAAAGAGGCAGTTGGAAGACCAAGTACTGAGGGATGGCTGCCACAATGAGTTGGCAGAAATCCTCCAAGGCAACGAGCCGAAACAGCAACATTTCCACTTCAAGCAACTTGGAAATGTGTATGTTTAGCCTTTGGGCATGTGGGTGGTTGGCTGGAAACTTTCTCTTTCATTCCAAGGCCTTGGGTAGTGACAGCTAAACGCTGTGCTGAAACAAGGATTTGAAATTGTCTTATGATGGTATGTCAAAATGTGAAAGGATAGCTGCATGGCAGGAGGCATCTGCACCAGTGTTTTGGACAGCACCTAGTAGAGGGGAAGAGGAAGTGGTGTAACCCTATGGCACTAATGTGGATCCAGGCCTTTGACCCACTGAGTCGGGTGCTTAACCCCTTCCCGACATTTACCATACTAGTAGCCTCACGTTGAGTGTTGCAGCAATCGGGTGCGGGTGACAGCTTTATGTGACAGCTGACACCCCGCAGCAATGCCCACGATCAGTGCTAGCATTTAATCACTCTGATGCCACTGGAGGAGGCTCCCTACTTGCTTCAGTCAGGACATTGTGATACGACTGCATTGGCCTGATGGTCTGCATGGAGACCACGGCACCAAAATGACCACGGGGTCCTTCCGGGTCCTGCAGGGAGGTGGCTTGTGAGCGCCTGCTCTCCTCCAGGCACTTGCATGCCTCTTTCCCCGCCAATCAGATCGCTTATCTGATACTCAGCAGTGCAGAGTGTCAGATCAGTGATCTCACATTATATAGTGATATCCCATTCTGGAACAGTGTAAAAAAGTAAAAAAAAAAAAATATTAGAATGTGTAAAAATATATTTTTTTAAATTCCTAAATAAAGAAAAAAATATATATATTTTTCCAATAAATACATTTATTTATGTAAGTAAAAAAAAAAAGAGTACACATATTTGGTATAACCGCTTCCGTAACGACCTGCTCTATAAAACTATCCCACTAGTTAACCCCTTCAGTGAACACCATAAAAAAATGAGGTAAAAATTAATGCTTTATCATCATACCACTGACCACAAAGTAAAATGAACCGCGATCAAAAAGACAGATGTAAATAAAAATTGTACTGCTGAAAACGTCTTCTTGTCCTGCAAAAAACAAGCTGCCATACAGCTCTATCAGCAGAAAAATAAAAAAATTATAGCTCTCAGTATAAAGCAATGCAAAAGTAATTTTTTTTTATATAAAATTGTTTTTATTGTGTAAAAATTCCTGAATTGCTGGCTGTTGTTCATTCTATCTCCCAAAAATCAGAATAGAAAGCGATCAAAAAATGTCATGTGCCCAAAAATGATACCAATAAAAACTTCAGCTCGTCCTGCAAAAAACAAGGCCTCACATGACTCTGTCTGCTGAAATATGAAAAAATTATAGCTTTCAAAATATGGTGATGCAAAAACTAGTTCTCTCTAAAAAAAAGCATCTTTTAGGGTATGTGCACACGTTTGCAGTGCAGAAACGCTGCAGATCCGCAATTGATTTACAGTACAATGTAAATCAATGAGAAAAAAAAATGCTGTGCACACTTTGCGGAAAATCCGCTGCGGAAACGCTGCGGTTTAAAAGAAGTAGCATGTCACTTCTTTTTTGTGAATCTGCAGCGTTTTTGTACCCATTCCATTATAGAAAACTGCAGGGGTAAAAAACGCAGCAAATCCGCAAGAAAACCGCAGCAAAAATGCACAAAAAAACGCTGCGGAACCGCACAAAAAATCAGGTGCGTTTTCTGCCAGGAGAGACAGAATCCGCACCAGAAATTCCTAAGCCTAATCCACAACGTGTGCACATAGCCTAAGTGTGACGACTGTCAAGCATAAAAACCCAATATAAATCTGGTATCGCTGTAATCGTACCGACCCGAAAAATAAAGTCGCCTAATCACTTATACCGCATGAGGAATGGTGTAAAAAATAAAATCAATTCTTCACATGCTGTTAATGTTTTTCATGCTGCCTCCCAAAGACTGCAGTAAGGCTTGGTGCACATTTATCCTGCACTCTGCACTGATCGCTTACATCGGGGTTTCTGTGTAAATCTCTGAAACACGTGATTCAGACAGAACCCCTGGCGGAAGATTGCCTATAAGAAGTCAGATGGTGCCATAGGACCTGTGATCCGTCACTGTCAGTCTTTTTAGGCGGGCATAAAAGTGCCGTCGGCCACAGTTTTTTGCTCTTTACAGTAAAAAGGACACTTAAAGGGCACCTGTCACCCCGTTTTTTCCGTATGAGATAAAAATACTGTTAAATAGGGCCTGAGATGTGCATTACAACAGTGTATTTTGTGGACCCCGATTCCCCACCTATGCTGCCAAAATACGTTACCAAAGTAGCTGTTTTCGCCTGTCAATCAGGCTGATCTGGTCAAAAGGGTGTGGTCGTGTCTTCCCCCAGATCTTGCTTAGTTTTCCGTTGGTGGCATAGTGGTTTGGGCATGCCCAAGGTCCCGAATCCACTGCACAGGGGAGTGAAAAGAGCGCGATGTGCGTTATTTCCCTGTTGATCGGTGGGGGCGGCCATCTTCCTTTGGCCGCGCGTGCACAGATGGAGCGCTCTGCTGCCCGCGGCTTCAGGAAAATGGCCGCGGGATGCCGCGCGTGCGCAGATGGAGATCGTGGCGGCCATTTTCCTGAAGCCAAGATGCGAATTCTGCGTAGTACTCAGCGTAGAGCAATGGATAAATGTGATCCCTAACGTTTCTTTAAATGTTCCCAATAAAAGCTTCAACTAAAACAATTAAAGAGAAAGACCCACTCAGGTCCATCATCTGTTAACAGAAATATAGGGGGCTTCCACATTACTGGTAGCACAAAGGCTATGGAAAAGCTAAATGGCTTCACGCTCCCCAAAAGAAATTCAGCAAATTCTGTGCTCCCAAATCCAAATGCCCCTCTCCCTTCTGAGCCCCAGTGTGCATAAACAACATTTAGCATCCACATGTTTGGCATTTCTGTAGTGATGAGAGTCCGCCTAATTCACAGGTGCGTGTTTCCATAAGCATGAGCTGGTTATAATGTCCTGGTCACTACAACGGCAGTTTGTAATTTTCACTCAGTAACATCCACTGCTTCTGGAAAACACCCATGGAGTCAAAATCATCACTACATTGGTAGATAAATTCCCAAAGGGTTATAATTTCCAGAATGTGGTCACTGGGGGGGGGGGGGGAGTCCACTGTTTAGGCATATCAGGGGCTTTCCAAATGCTACATGGCATCCACTAATTATTCCAGTAAATTTTACATTCAAAAAGTCAAATGGCGCTCCTTCCCTTCCAAGCCCTGCAGCGCACCCAAACAGTAGTATACCTCCACATATAGGGTATCGGTGTACTCAGGAGAAATTGTACAACAAATTTTATGGAGCAATTTCACCTGTTACCCTTATGAAAATGCAAAAAATGGAGCTAGAAAAGATTTATTTTGGAAAAATTTGATTTTTTTATTTCCACGGCTCTACGATAAAAGCTACTGTGAAGCACCTGTGGGTTCAAGATGCTCAGTCCACATCCAGAAAAGTTCCATAAGGGGTCTAGCTTCCAAAATGGTGTCACTTGTTGGAGGTTTCCACTGTTTTGGCACATCAGGGGCTCTCCAAACACGACATGGCATCTGCTAATTATTCCAGCATATTTTACAATCAAAAAGTCAAATGGCGCTCCTTTCCTTCCAAGTTCTGCCATGCACCCAAACAGTTGTTTTCCTCCACATATTGGGTATTTGCACACTCAGGAGAAATTGCACAACAAATTTTATGGAGCAATTTCTTTTTTTACTCTTATGAAAATGCAAAATGTGGAGCTAAAAAAGCTTTATCTGGGAAAAAATGTGATTTTTTTTATTTTTATGGCTTAACGTTATAAAATTCTGTGAATCACCTGTGAGTTCAAGGTGCTCAATACACATCTAGATAAGTTCCTTAAGGGGTCTAGTTTCTAAAATGGTTTCACTTGTGGTGGGTTTCCACTGTTTACGCCCATCAGGGGCTCTCCAAAAGCAACATGGCAACCGCTAGTTACTCGAGCATATTTTACATTCAAAAATTCAAATGGCGCGGTGGTGCACCATATTATGGGCGTCAGGTCCGAGCATTCCTACGTGAACAGTTTCCTGGAAAGTGGATTGGCCATCATGGGCCAACTGAATAGCCACCAAGGTCTCCCGATCTGACCCCCTTAGACTTTTATCTTTGGGTCATCTGAAGGCTATTGTCAATGCTGTGAAGATACAAGATGTGCAGCATCTGATACAACGGATACTGCAAGCCTGTGCTAGAATTTCTTCTGTTGTGTTGCCATCAGTGTGTCAAGAGTGGGAGAAGAGGTTTGTATTGACAATCCAACACAATGGGCAGCAATTTCAACACATTTTATAAGTGGTTATAAACTTGTAAATAACTCATGAAAGAATAAAGTTACGTTAAAACCAAGCACACAATTGTTTTTCTTGTGAAATTCTCAATAAGTTTGATGTGTCATGTGACCCTCTTCCCATTGGAAAAAATAAAGTTGGATTCAAAATGGTCACCATGGTCACCACTCATCTGGAAAAGTTTTCCCCCTCCCACATACTAATGTGCCACAGGCAGGAAGTTGATATTCCCATTTTATTTAGGTGTATCTGTATAAATGGCCCACCCTATAGAGAGGAATACGGACGATTGCTATGTGGGAAAAAATCGCATAGCACTCAAACCACTGGTAATCTTTGGGGCATCTCCCATCACCATTTTTTTCTCGGCTGTATTATATGTGCGAGTGAAATTGCAGCAAGCTGTGATTTGCAGCGTATATCGGCTGAGTCTCACCAAACTGACCATCCGTGTAACTTGCGAGAAATACGCAAGCATTTTCCAGGTGAAAGGAAATTGAACCATCCATTATCAGAAAGCTTTCGCATGCAAATTTCCCTGGCAACCTCTAGAAAAATCCAGGAACACACCCCTACGGAGTCCAGCAGCATGGCCTCATGCATAAACATGGAGTTGTTCATAGTTCTGGCTCAGGAGAGGCCAGAACTATGGGACCAATGTGTGAGGCACATTATGCAGACTGCGCACGTAAGGATGCAGCATGGAGGCAAATCTCCACCCAAATGTTCCCCGACTTTGAGGAAAGACCTCGTGAGACCCAGCAACAAATTTGTAAATGCAATCATGAAAAAAAGTACTATTATGGCTATGTGCACACATTGCAGATTTGCCTGTGGAATTTTCTGCCCAGAGATGCAGCTCTTGGCAGAAAATGCAGGCAAAAATCAATGCGGATTTGATGCAGATTTTCATGCGTTTTTTTCATGCGGATTTGTATGCATTTTTATAGGCTAAATAAAGATCTATTATTTAACAACAAAATTGTCATAATTTCCTTGTCCAACCTCTTCTTTTACATACGTCATTGAATAATAATGTTTACACACACAGATAGATAGATTAGATAGATTAGATATATCTATAGATAGATAGATTTATAGATAGTGTGAAAGACTGGTGGAAAGCATGCCAAGTAGCATGAAAGCTGTGATTAAAAATCATGGTTATTCCACAAAATATTGATTTCTGAACTCTTCCTGAGTTAAAACATTAGTAATTAGTAATTAGTAATATGTTGGCGCTATTTAAATAAAAATAATAATAATTATTATTATTATTATTATTATTATTATTATTATTATGAACTTGTTTTCTTTGCATTATTTGAGGTCTGAAAGCACTGGGGTTTTTTCAATTTTGACCATTTCTCCTTTTCAGAAAAAAAAATAGAAAATGTATTACTTGGAAATTCGGAGACATATCGACAGAAGTTTATAGAATAAAAGAACAATTTACATTTTACTCAAAAATGTACCTATAAAAGAAAAATCAGACAAACTGAACATTTTGCAGTGGTCTCTTAATTTTGGCCAGATCTATCTATCTATCTATCTATCTATCTATCTATCTATCTATCTATCTATCTATCTATCTATCTATCTATCTATCTATCTATCTATCTATCTATCTATCTATCTACTGTATCTATCTATAGATATATCTATCTTTTTATATATATATATATATATATATCTATCTATCTATGTAGATAGAAAAAATAGGAATAGCACCCAACAAAATACCTTATTAAGTGAACGTATCCCTGACCAGCAGTCAAATGGCTTCTCAGATAATAAGCAAAAAAGGGAAACAGCACAAAAAAATAAAAAAAATTGGACTTTAATGCCCAGTGGCGTGGCAACTTTTCAGACAAAACAAATCCTTTCTCAAGCCTATCTATGCAGACAGCTGCGGACTGATATTCATAGTCTGGGAAGGGGCCATTGGTATTGGCCCCCGCAGCTACAAACACCAGCTCTCAGAAAAAAACAAAAAGAAGAAGATATGCACACAATGGGATCAACCATTTGTAATAAATTTTATTATAACATGTCACTATACATCAAGGCAAAAGAGGAGTCAAACATTTAAAAACATTTAAAAACTAAACGGACCAACCCACATCCCCCAGGACACAATAACAGGTATCCACGCAAAATATGTGCAAACAATATAGAGGACATCACATCCGGCAACAAAATAATGCAATAATAGTACACATACTTAGTACCCTGTGCTGCCAGCTGAACAAAGCCCCAATATCCCAGATCCGAATTGTGACCGGCACTCCCTAATCAAGCAGCAGGCATAAAATCAGTATCTAAACCATACAAATAAATGGTATACCTGTCTGCAGCCTTCCTTAATACTAACACCCCACACTATACATTACCAAATACAAGGCAAAGTCCTAGCCACTGAGGAGCCGGTGCACCATTAGTAAAAGTTAGTGGGTATGTCCTCAGGAGGGGTATAGAAATAGCAGGCACAAAAGAAGTGCCCTTAAATCCAGCTGGGGTGTGCAAGGAGTAAAGCCGAGACACAGGAGGTCCAAGAGGGGGGATGGAGGCCCCACGCGTATCGACGCTGCTAGAGCGTCTTCATCAGGGGAAGGTAGTAAAGACCTCCCAAACATGCCCCGTAAATGTACAACATAATTAAACTAAGATTAACGTCACCTGTGAGGCTTACGGCGGCGTTCTAGTGACTTGTTGGTGTGCGGCGCTGAGTAAAGCTTCCGGACATGCGCATATAGGAGATGCCGATCGGCGCCTGTGCACCAGCCTACTTACTACAATACACGGCATTCCACTGCGCACGCGCTGTATCAGTCCACAACGTGGACACCGATTAGTCTGTAACAGCCATAGGGCTTGTACGCAGGCGCACAAGTTACCATGGGAAGGACGCCCAGGCATGCGTAATAAAGATCCAGGACACTACCTAGAGTATGGGCAGTCTTACACCACACGTGCACGGCAGATGATCTATAATATAATAATAATAATCTTTATTTTTATATAGCGCTAACATATTCCGCAGCGCTTTACAGGTTGCACACATTATCGTCGCTGTCCCCATTAGAGCTCACAATCTAAATTCCCTATCAGTATGTCTTTGGAATGTGGGAGGAAATCGGAGTACCTGGAGGAAACCCACGCAAACACAGAGAGAACATACAAACTCTTTGCAGATGATGTCCTTAGTGGGGTTTGAACCCAGGACTCCAGCTCTGCAAGGCTGCTGTCCTATCCACTGCACCACCGTGCTGCCTCGATATTTTTAATTATTAGTAGTGTTGAGCGATACTTTCCGATATCGGAAAGTATCGGTATAGGAAAGTATCGGCTGATACTGTCAAAATATTGGATCTAATCCGATACCGATACCCGATCCCAATGCAAGTCAATGGGACGAAAATATCGGAATTAAAATAAACCCTTTATAAACTTGTAGGTTCATTCTACATGAAGGAAAACAACTAAGAATAATGTAGGATGTATTGGGGGACGTGGCGGAGACATTAAAGGCACAGAGGTTTAGCCCAATGTAATAGAATAGCAGGATTTTGTTTTTTTTTATGACGTTCGGCGGTAGAAAGATTTTGACTATGTTAATTTTTTTTTTATTTTGTCAGATATTGATGTTTCACTACTTCCACGCCCTTCACCTTCTTTTTTACTTCTCCCACACTTTCTTCTTCATTATCCTCATCATCAGCTTCTTTGACATCAACTTCTTCACCTTATTCATCTTCTTCTTCATCTTCTACCTATTATTTTTTTGGTTACATTGTTCATATTCTTTCTATTTTACTATTATCTTCATCATATTCTACTTCTTCATCATATTCTTATTTGTGACAGGCATTCCCGTAGTTGTTATCTATAAAAGTTTGAAGATTACACCTTCCGTTCTGCCTGTCACAAAAGAGTTACATTTGTCCGCGTTCAGTTTGGCCTGCAGCATCAGGCTTTATCCAGGGGCACCACGAGGAGGAACGGACTCACCCCCATACACTGCTTAGTCTTCTTCTGCTTATAATTTAGATAATATTTTTTGCTCTGATATTTAGTGTTATGCTTAATGTTCTTCTGCTCTTTGTTCTGCAGCCTCTTGTTCTTCTGCTTCTCGGTCTTCCAGGTCGTCGTCGTCTCCAGGGTCGTCGTCTCCGGGGTCGTCGTCATCGGGGTGGTCTTCAGGGTCGTCGTCTCCGGGGTCGTCGTCATCGGGGTGGTCTTCAGGGTCATCGTCTCCAGGGTCGTCGTGATCACGGTGGTTGTCGTCTCTGGTGTCGTCGTCATCTTAGGGGTGGTCTTCCGGGTCATCGTGTTTAGTCTCTTGAACTTGGAAATGTAGCAGAAGGTACAAGAAGGCTGAGAAAATGCCGAGAACCAGCTGATGGAACTGGAACTCGGATGGCTACCCGAAGGTCCAAGAGCCAATGGAACTACCGAGGACCAGCTGACGTTACTGGAACCCGGTTACTAAGCAGGAGGTACCCGTGCCTGAAAGCACTACCAAGGACCACCTGACGTTGGTGGAACTCGGATACCCAGAGGGAGGCACCTAAGCCAAAGGCTCTGCCTGGAACCAGCTGACGGTACTGGAACCAGGATGGGGAGCAGAAGGTACAAGAGCAAAAGACACTGCCGAGAACCAGCTGACGGTGCTGGAACCCGGATGGGTAGCCGAAGGTCCAAGAGCCAATGGAACTACCGAGGACCAGCTGACCTGATGGGGAGCAGAAGGTACAAGAGCAAGTGTCTGCGTGGCTTTTGCAGGACACGATGCCGGCTGCACAGCAGGGGAACAGCTGGCGGTGCTGAACCCCACTGACACATTGGCTGGTGTTTTTCTCTGTGCAGCAGCAGTACCGGGCCCCAACTGGCGGTGTTAGAGCCCGGGGTCAGCAGGAGGAGGAGAGGGAGCAGAGTGTAGGCCGAAGCCTGCACTGGCGGCAGCTTTGGGTCTGTTGTGCCTGCGTGGCAGTTGCAGGACATGTTGCCGGCTGCACAGCAGGGGAACAGCTGGCGGTGCTGAACCCCACTGACACATTGGCTGGTGTTTGGCTCTGTGCAGCTAGCAGTACCGGGCCCCAACTGGCGGTGTTGGAGCCCGGGCTCTGCAGGGGGAGCAGAGTGTAGGCCGAAGCCTACTTGAACCAATTTCAAAGGTAACCTTTAACCCCCCCTCAGGGGTTACAAAGTAGAAGAGCCACAGCTTATGCAGCAGTAGTGCTGCACAAGTCAAAGGTTGCTCTTTTAATTTTGCTCCTTGCACACGCTGAATGAAACACGTATAACATTTAGCCCTTTATACAGTCAAACTGTGTTGGAGGCGCGAGTTCCCTTTGTAATGAGACGCAGCACAGATGTCAAGAATCCCACCTTGGTGCTGGGTGCAGCCTCCTGAGCGTTGTTATTTGCTGTACAGGAGTCTGCGCTGTCGTGTTATCCCCTGGCCTAGCGCTGTTAGCGCTGCCCATCTTCTGACCTCATTTAATGTCGGCCGGTGCGGTTCGCGATGACCATGAATCCCAGCCCCGCAGTGTCTTAACATTGTTAAAACACTGCGGGGCTGGGATTCATGGCCTGGCACAGCACATATGTTCGCCTCTCGCACTCGGGTCCTTACACCCGCTTCAGACTGTGCGGCGTCAGCTGATCCCTTATCGCATGCCACGGCCATGAAGCCGCACAGTCCGAAGAAGGCGGAAGGAGATGAGGGACAGGCGAAGAAATGCACCGTTCATGCCCATCAATCACACCCTCGCAGTCCAAATAAATAAGACACCGAGGGGCATTGTGTGGGACAAGGCGGCCGCAGAGGCGCAGGCAGCCAAACAATGATGCCAGAAGACGGGCAGCGCTACCAAGGAGCTTGTTGCGTGTCAATACAAAGGAAAATCACACCTGAGGGACGTTTTAATGGTCGCAGAGGACTCATTTTAGACGTGTTCAGTTCAACATGGGCAAGGAGAATAAGTTTCTGAGCCACCTTGCACACATGCAGCATTACTGTCGTACAAGGTGGCTGTAAAACGTAGAAACACCTGGGGGAGGGGGGACAGGTTTCCTTCAATTCCAGTTCTTGTGTCTGCGTGGCTGTTGCAGGACACGTTGCTGGCTGCACAGCAGGGGAACAGCTGGCGGTGCTGAACCCCACTGACACATTGGCTGGTGTTTTTCTCTGTGCAGCTAGCACATCTGGGCCCCAACTGGCGGTGTTAGAGCCCAGGGTCAGCAGGAGGAGGAGAGGGAGCAGAGTGTAGGCCGAAGCCTGCACTGGAGCAAGTTGAAAGGGAAACTTTAACCCCCCCCCAGGCGTTTGTAGCTGAAAGAGCCATCGTGTACAGCACTAATGCTGGAAAAGGTAAACTTAGCTCTTTTAATTATGGTCCTTGCACATGCTGAACCTAACACTTATGAAAAGTGTCCCCTCCTACCGTGATACCGTCCGGTAGGTGGAACTTTCCTTTGTGATGTGACGCAGCACAGCCGTCATTTTTACCCCCTTGGCGCCGTGCGCCGCCTCCTCAGCGTTGTTTGAATCAGTCCCGGAGCCTGCGCTGTTAGGTTAGCCCTTGGCCATGCACACATTTTGCGCTGCCCGTCTTCTGACATTATTTGGTGTCAGGCTGGCTGCGCCTGTGCGGCCGCGCTGGCCGAGATCCCGCCTCGTACTGTCTTCTGATTTTTTAATCCCACTGGGGGCCTGAGATCCGTGGCCATGCGCAGTGCATATCCTCGCCTCTCACTCCCCTCCCTACGGCTTCTTCAGACTGTGCGGTGTCACGGCCGTGGCATGCTATTAGGGACCAGCTGACACCGCACAGTTTGAAGAAGCCGTAGGGAGATGAGTGAGAGGTGGAGGTTCAGATATGCACTGCGCATGTCCATGGATCTCAGGCCCCCAGTGGGATGAAATCAGAAGACAGTACGAGGCGGGATCTCGGCCAGCGCGGCCGCACAGGCGC
The DNA here is from genome assembly GCF_051348905.1 of Ranitomeya variabilis. Classification (NCBI taxonomy): domain Eukaryota; kingdom Metazoa; phylum Chordata; class Amphibia; order Anura; family Dendrobatidae; genus Ranitomeya; species Ranitomeya variabilis. The sequence continues at coordinate 620,951,844 of NC_135236.1, read as the reverse complement.
AGCCAGCCTGACACCAAATGATGTCAGAAGACGGGCAGCGCAAAATGTGTGCATGGCCAAGGGATAACCTAACAGCGCAGGCTCCGGGACTGATTCAAACAACGCTGAGGAGGCGGCGCACGGCTCCAAGGGGGTAAGAATGATGGCTGTGCTGCGTCACATCACAAAGGAAAGTTCCACCAACCGTACGGTATCACGGTAGGAGGGGACACTTTTCATAAGTGTTAGGATCAGCATGTGCAAGGAGCACCACGAAAAGAGGCACTTTTTCCCTTTGCATCATTACTGCTGCACAAGGTGGCTCCTTCAGTAACAAACGCCTGGGGGGGGACAGGTTCCCTTAAATTTAACTTGTTGTGCCTGCGTGGCGGTCGTAGTACACGTTGCCGGCTGCACAGCAGGGGAACAGCTGGCGGTGCTGAACCCCACTAACACATTGGCGAGGTGTTTGGCTCTGTGCGGACAGCACTTCTGGACGGCAACTAGCGGTGTTGGAGCCCAGGGACAGGTGGAGGAGGAGGAGGTGGAGGAGGTACGAGGGATTGCCACACACACAGCAGGGGAACAGCTGACGTTACTGAACCCCAATAACAGAGGAGGGACTGTTGGGACTGTGCGTACAGCACTACCAGGCAACAACTAGCGGTGTTGGAGCCCAGGGACAGGGGGAGGAGGAGGTGGAGGAGATAGGAGGGATTGCAACACACACAGCAGGGGAGCAGCTGACGTTACTGAACCCCAATAACAGAGGAGCGACTGTTGGGACTGTGCGTACAGCACTACCAGGCAACAACTAGCGGTGTTGGAGCCCAGGGACAGGTGGAGGAGGAGGTGGAGGAGATAGGAGGGATTGCCACACACACAGCAGGGGAACAGCTGACGTTACTGAACCCCAATAACAGAGGAGGGACTGTTGACTGTGCGTACAGCACTACCAGGCAACAACTAGCGGTGTTGGAGCCCAGGGACAGGTGGAGGAGGAGGAGGTGGAGGAGGTAGGAGGGATTGCCACACACACAGCAGGAGAACAGCTGACGTTACTGAACCCCAATAACAGAGGAGCGACTGTTGGGACTGTGCGTACAGCACTACCAGGCAACAACTAGCGGTGTTGGAGCCCAGGGACAGGTGGAGGAGGTGGAGGAGGTAGGAGGGATTGCCACACACACAGCAGGGGAACAGCTGACGTTACTGAACCCCAATAACAGAGGAGGGAATGTTGGGACTGTGCGTACAGCACTACCAGGCAACAACTTGCGGTGTTGGAGCCCAGGGACAGGTGGAGGAGGTAGGAGGGAGTGCCACACACACAGCAGGGGAACAGCTGACGTTACTGAACCCCAATAACAGAGGAGGGACTGTTGGGACTGTGCGTACAGCACTACCAGGCAACAAGTAGCGGTGTTGGAGCCCAGGGACAGGTGGAGGAGGAGGTGGAGGAGATAGGAGGGATTGCCACACACACAGCAGGGGAACAGCTGACGTTACTGAACCCCAATAACAGAGGAGGGACTGTTGACTGTGCGTACAGCACTACCAGGCAACAACTAGTGGTGTTGGAGCCCAGGGACAGGTGGAGGAGGAGGTGGAGGAGATAGGAGGGATTGCCACACACACAGCAGGGGAACAGCTGACGTTACTGAACCCCAATAACAGAGGAGGGACTGTTGACTGTGCGTACAGCACTACCAGGCAACAACTAGCGGTGTTGGAGCCCAGGGACAGGTGGAGGAGGAGGAGGTGGAGGAGGTAGGAGGGATTGCCACACACACAGCAGGGGAACAGCTGACGTTACTGAACCCCAATAACAGAGGAGGGACTGTTGGGACTGTGCGTACAGCACTACCAGGCAACAACTAGCGGTGTTGGAGCCCAGGGACAGGTGGAGGAGGAGGAGGTGGAGGAGGTAGGAGGGATTGCCACACACACAGCAGGGGAACAGCTGACATTACTGAACCCCAATAACAGAGGAGGGACTGTTGACTGTGCGTACAGCACTACCAGGCAACAACTAGCGGTGTTGGAGCCCAGGGACAGGAGGAGGAGGAGGAGGTGGAGGAGGTAGGAGGGATTGCCACACACACAGCAGGGGAACAGCTGACGTTACTGAACCCCAATAACAGAGGAGGGACTGTTGGGACTGTGCGTACAGCACTACCAGGCAACAACTAGCGGTGTTGGAGCCCAGGGACAGGTGGAGGAGGAGGAGGTGGAGGAGGTAGGAGGGATTGCCACACACACAGCAGGGGAACAGCTGACGTTACTGAACCCCAATAACAGAGGAGCGACTGTTGGGACTGTGCGTACAGCACTACCAGGCAACAACTAGCGGTGTTGGAGCCCAGGGACAGGTGGAGGAGGAGGAGGTGGAGGAGGTAGGAGGGATTGCCACACACACAGCAGGGGAACAGCTGACGTTACTGAACCCCAATAACAGAGGAGCGACTGTTGGGACTGTGCGTACAGCACTACCAGGCAACAACTAGCGGTGTTGGAGTCCAGGGACAGGTGGAGGAGGAGGAGGTGGAGGAGGTAGGAGGGATTGCCACACACACAGCAGGGGAACAGCTGACGTTACTGAACCCCAATAACAGAGGAGCGACTGTTGGGACTGTGCGGACAGCACTTCTGGACGGCAACTAGCGGTGTTGGAGCCCAGGGACAGGTGGAAAAGCAGAGGAACATAATGTAGGCCGAAGCCTGAGAAAGTCGAAAGGGAACCTTTAACCCCCCCCCCAAGGCGTTTGTAGCTGAAAGAGCCAGCTTGTGCAGCACAAAAGATGCAAAAGGAAAAGGTGGCTCTTTTCATCATGCTCCTTGCAAACACAGAACTAAACACTTATAAAATGCGTCCCCTGAAACCGTGAAACCGTCCCGGAGGTGGGACTTTCCTTCATAATATGACGCAGCACAGCCGTCATTCCTCCCCCCCGGGCGCCGCGCCCCGGCTCCTCAGCGTAGTTTGATTCCATCCCGGAGCCTGCGCTGTTATGTTATCCCTTGGCCAGGCACACTTAGCGCTGCCCATCTTCTGACATCATTTGGTGTCATGCTGGCTGCGCCTGTGCGGCCGCGCTGGCTGAGAGCCCGCCTCGCAGTGTCTTCTGATTTTATCCCACTGGGGGCCTGGGATCCATGGCCATGCGCAGTGCATATCCTCGCCTCTCACTCCCCTCCCTACGGCTTCTTAAGACTGTGCGGTGTCACGGCCGTGGCATGCTATTAGGGACCAGCTGACACCGAACAGTCTGAAGAAGCCATAGGGAGATGAGTGAGAGGTGGAGGTTCAGATATGCACTGCGCATGTCCATGGATCCCAGGCCCCCAGTGGGATTAAATCAGAAGACACTGCGAGGCGGGCTCTCGGCCAGCGCGGCCACACAGGCGCAGCCATCCTGACACCAAATGATGCCAGAAGACGGGCAGCGCTAAGTGTGCCTGGCCACGGGATAACATAACAGCGCAGGCTCCGGGACGGAATCAAACAACGCTGAGGAGCCGGGGCGCGGCGCCGGGGGGGAGGAATGACGGCTGTGCTGCGTCATATTACGAAGGAAAGTCCCACCTCCGGGACGGTTTTACGGTATCAGTGGACACATTTTATAAGTGTTAAGTTCTGCGTGTGCAAGGAGCTAAACCAAAATAGCTACCTTTTCCTTGTGCAGCATTACTGCTGCACAAGGAGGCTCTTTCAGTAACAAACGCCTTGGGGGGGGGGGACAGATTCCCTTACATTTCAGTTGTTGTGTCAGCGTGGCGGTCGCATGACACATTGCCGGCTACACAGCTGGGGATCAGCTGACGTTACTGAAACCCAATAACACTGGGTCGTATGTTTTGACTGTGCAGACGGCACTTCTGAGCCTCAACTGGCGGTGTTGGAGCCCAGGAATTTAAGTTCAGGTGGTAGAAAGATGAACACAACAGGAGACCTGGATAACGTATACAGTGACCTAATTATTTAATCAGGAGGAGGAGTGGCAAATTCCTGCGAGATCCAGGCCTTGTTCATTTTCAGGAAAGTAAGCCGGTCAACCTTATCGGAGGATAGTCGCATGCGACGGTCAGTTAGTACACCACCTGCAGCACTAAAGACACATTCCGATAATACACTGGCCGCAGGGCAAGACAGCACCTCCAATGCATACTGGCTTAGCTCTGGCCATGTATCCAGCTTTGAGACCCAAAACTTGAAAGGGGAAGAGCCGTCTGGGAGTACAGCAAGAGGGCAAGACATGTAGTCTGTCACCATCTGACGGAACCATTGCCTCCTGCTGACTGGAGCCGTCTGTGATGGTGTAGACTTTTGTGGGGGGCACAGAAAACTGTGCCACAGTCGGGCCATACTGGTCTTGCCTTGGGCAGAGGCACTGCTTCTGCTCCCTCTTTGTGCAGAGCCTCCACCACTGCCTGGACGCACTGAGCTGCTTTGGAATGCACTAGCAGCACTTCTCTCAGTTGGAATGGAGAAGATGATGGAATTGACCAGTGTGTCTTGGTACTCCCGCATTTTTCGCTCCCGGTTCAACGGTGTGATGAGGCTTTCTACGTTGTCCCGGTAGCGAGGATCGAGGAGGGTGAACACCCAATAATCAGACATGTTGAGAATGTGGGCGATGCGGCGGTCGTTTCTCAGGCACTGCAGCATGTAATCCACCATGTGCTGCAGACTGCCAACTGCCCAAGAAACGCTGTCCCCTGCTGGAGGCGTGATATCTGCCCGCTCGTCATCACCCCACCCTCGCTGTACACACTGAGTACTGGACAATTCGGTAACTCCCTCCTCTGGACGGATGTCTTCCTCCTCCATTGACTCCTCCTCATCCTCCTCACAAACTGTCCCCTGCCTACGCGTTTCTGAGGAACCACGTGGCGCTGACTGTCCAGAAGATGATGGAAATGGTGAATCCTCATCCTCCACCTCTTCCACAACATCATCCCTTAGCGCTTGCAGTGATTTTTCAAGCAGGCAGATAAGGGGGACAGTCATGCTGACTAGTGCATCATCTGCACTCGCCATCCGCGTGGAATAATCAAAGGGACGCAAAACCTGGCAGACGTCATTCATAGTGGCCCACTCTGTGGTTGTGAAGTCTGTACGGCGCTGACTGCGACTTCTTTGCGCCTGAAGCAGCTGGTACTCCATTACAGCTTGCTGCTGCTCACACAACCGCTCCAACATATGTAACGTGGAATTCCACCTGGTAGGTAGGTCACATATGATGCGATGTTCCGGCAGGCGGTGTCGGCGCTGCAGAGCCGCAATGCGCGCTTTTGCCGTGCTGGAACGCCGCAAGTGAGCACACTCTAGGCGGACCTTGTGCAGCAGTGCATCAAGATCCGGATAGTCCCTCAAAAAGCTCTGCACGACCAAATTGAGCACATGTGCCAGACATGGGATGTGAGTGAGGTTGCCGAGGCCCAGAGCTGCCACCAGATTTCGGCCATTATCACACACTACCATGCCTGGCTGGAGATTCGCTGGCACAAACCACACATCGCTCTCCTGCTTGATGGCATTCCAGAGCTCCTGCGCTGTGTGGCTACTATTCCCCAAAAAAATTAATTTCAAGACGGCCTGTTGACGTTTGGCCACGGCTGTGCTCATGTCGGTCGTAACAGGTACACGTTCATCACGGGTCCATGTGGAGGTGGACTGTGATGGCTCCTGCAGCGATGATTCTGAGGAACTGGTGTAAGAGGAGGAGTCAATGCGTACAGAATGGATTCCTGCAATCCTTGGAGTGGGCAGGACACGTCCTGCGCCACTCGCACGGTCTGTACCCGGCTCAACGACATTAACCCAATGGGCAGTGAGGGAAAGGTATCGCCCCTGTCCATGTTGACTGGTCCACGCATCGGTGGTGAGGTGGACCTTGCTACTGACGGCGTTCAGTAGCGCGTGTTTTATGTGTCCCTCCACGTGCTTGTGCAGGGCAGGGACGGCTTGCCTGCTGAAGTAAAAGCGGCTGGGCACATTGTACTGTGGGACTGCCAATGACATCAAGTCACGGAAGCTGTCAGTCTCCACCAGCCTGAATGACAGCATTTCCAGTGACAGAAGTTTGGCAATGCCTGCAGTCAGAGCCTGTGCTCGTGGGTGGTTTGACGAGAAAGGCCGCCTTTTCTCCCATGCCTGTACTACCGATGGCTGTAGACTGGGCTGGGAGTGTGTGGATGACTGGGAAAGTGGTGCTGCGGGTGGAATTACAGCGGGTCTCTGGACAACAGGGCCAGAGGTTCTTCCACGGCGATCCTGGGAGGAAGCCGAACCAGCTGCGTGTGAGCTAGAGGAAGAGGCAACACGAGCTGAAGAGGTGGTAGCTGCCGCTGTTGGTTGGCCTAGCTCTTCAGTGTGTTTTTCTAACTCCGCCGGGTGCCTGTTGCGCACATGTTTCCACATGTTGGAGGTATTGAGGTTGCTGACATTTCGACCTCTTTTGACTTTTTGATGACACACCTTGCATCTGACATAGCAAATGTCATCTGCAACTGTGTCAAAAAAGGACCAGGCACTGCAAGTCTTGGGAGCGCCCTTTTTGGCTTTTGGAAGAGACATGCTCCTAACGGGTGCCAAAGCGGAGGCTGCAGGATCCGCAGTCTTCCCCCTCCCTCTCCCTCTTTGGGCCGTACGGGGAATCTCTTCCTCAGAGCTGCTCCCACCACCTTCCTGTCCCTCACGCCAAGATGGGTCAAGGACCTCATCATCTACACTACCCTCTGCCCCCAACTGCTCCTCCTGGGTAGTCTCAGCAGCAGAGCACGCACCAGTAAGTGGCACCTGAGTGTCATCATCAGCTGATGCGGCCTGCGATGTGGTGACCGGAGCCACTGGCCCACCCGCCTCTTCAGAGGAAGAGAGAAAAAGCTGTTGGGCATCACTGCACCCTGCCTCTTCTTCCATTTCTCCAATGCTGCTTGGCTGGCCCCCTGTTTCCAAGCCAAGAGATTCAGAGAACAGAAGTAGAGACGGCTCCTGTCCTGGGCTCTCTGTCTGCCTGGGCAATTTGGCAGGTGGTGAAGAGACAGATGGCTGCTCTCCAGTGCTCTGTGTCTGAGAGGATGTGGCACTAATTGAAGTTGATGCATTAGCTGCCATCCATCCGACAACGGCTTCAATTTGTTCTTCACGCAGCAGCGGTGTACGGCGCTCTGACACAAAGCTGCGCATGAATGACTGTTGCCTGGTGAAAGTGGGTGCTGATGAGTCACCGGTGCCCGCAGCAGGCACAGAATCCCCACGTCCCCTCCCTGCTCCGCGCCCACGCCCACGTGCCTTACTCACTGCCTTCTTCATCTTGGTTGACTGATAAAGATAAGCAGAAAAGTACTAACGGCTTTGTGTGCTTATTCCTGAGCAACTCCTCCTAACAGGTATAAGAAACACTAATTTTCTAAAGTGTGGACTAGACTTTAATATGAGCTAATGTGGCCTACACAAATGTAAAGTGGTGTAACTGGTGTGTTTGGTGAACTTTATTATTTATTTATTTTTTGGGGGCTGAACTGACAACGGATAGAGCTGCAGTCACACGGAGAACGTGCAGACAGACGTAAACGGCGCTGCAAGGCCCAAAAACCCTCCTCTACGTTATCCTATGTAGTGTTTTTCCACAAGTTAGCTGGAGACGGGTGGAAAGACACTAATAGGATTTTTTTGAAAAAATGTGCAGCAGCCTGCACTACTTAAAACAAAATGAAAATTGATTTGGCGGTATGACGCAGTGAAGAACCCTGAGCTGGAGACAACCAGGCTATGGCTGCTCACAGACTACAGGGCGAGCTGCCGTCACACGGAGACCGTGCAGACAGCCGTAAACGGCGCTGCAAGGCCCAAAAACCCTCCTCTACGTTATCCTATGTAGTGTTTTTCCACAAATTAGCTGGAGACGGGTGGAAAGACACTAATAGGATTTTTTTGAATAAATTAGCAGCAGACTACACTACTTGAAAAAAAAAAAAAAAAAGAACAGTATGAGGCAATGAACCACCCTCCCTGAACTGAATACAACCAGCTATGGATGGCCTATGTGGCTGCACTCAGACTAGAGAGTGGGCTGCACTCACACACACACACACACACACAGACCTTGCAGATCGCTGTGAAAACAGCGCTACAAGGCAAAAGCAAGGTGACTAGTAGGTGAACACAGCGGTTGCTAAATTAGCCTTTGGAAAGCACAAAGAAGCAAATCGCTATCTCTAAACTGTCCCTCAGTCAGCAAACAGCGTCCTGTCACTACACTAACTGAATTCACAGCAGAGTGATCGCAAAATGGCGCCAGCGACTTTTAAACTGCATCATGACATCATTTCAGCAGCCAATCACAGCCTTGCCAGTAGTTTCATGCCCTCCATGCTAAACAGGATGTGCCCACACTTGGAATCATTCTCATTGGCTGAATTTCTGCATTTTGAATCTTGGAACTTCCGATTCCGGTATCCGATACGCGGCAAGTATCGGAATCCCGGTATCGGAATTCCGATACCGCAAGTATCGGCCGATACCCGATACTTGCGGTATCGGAATGCTCAACACTAATTACTAGGCATTTATGAAAACATTGGATTATTCAGAGATCCAGAATGAACTACTGGAGTGAGTTTGCTGCACTGAACTTAAAGGAGCCAAATAATAATGCACGCCCCACTTTTCAGTCTTTGAATTTCCACACATTGTTCCTAGCGATGACTATGCAAGGAGGAAGTGGTGAGAGCATCTTTTCGATGCGCAGTCACTGAAGCAGAAGTCGCAGTGACTCGCAGGCACCTGCCCATAAGAAGCACGAAAACATTGTCCACCGTGTTACATGCATGGGAGGGGGGTGGTATGTTAATGAAAACTGGAGACAGATTTCTTCCAGGCACTGTACGCCTCATTAACCCCTTCAAGGCAGAGCCCTTTTACTTTTTTGTTTCGGTTTCTCGATCCCCTTCTTCCCAGAGCCATAACTTTGTTGTTTTTCTGTCAATATGGCCATGTGGGGGCTTGTTTTTAGCGGGACAAGTTGTACTTTTGAACGACAACATTTGTTTTACCATATCATGTACTCAAAAACAGGAAAAAAAATTCCAAGTGCAGTGAAATTGCAAAAAACCAAACTGAAATTCCACAACAGTTTTTTGTATTTTTTTTTTAACATGTTCACCAAATGCTAAAACTGACCTGCTATTACGATTCTCCAGGTCATTACGAGTTCATAGGAACCAAACATGTCTAGGTTCTTTTTTATTCAACCCCTTCACACCGCAGCCCTTTCGTTTTTGTGTTTTCGTTTTCTCTCCCCTTAATCCCAGAGACATAACTATTTTATTTTTCCATCAATATGGCCATGTGAGGGCTTGTTTTTTGCAGGATAAGTTGTAATTTTGACAAACCATCGGTTTTACCATATCTTGTACTAGAAAACGGGAAACAAAAAAAAAAAGAAAAAAAAAATTGTCCGTTCTCTATGTAACTGAATTGCTGACTTGCATAGAGCGCCGACCATAATATGCAGAGTTCTATGCGCAGGCGCCCAATTCATCATAGTAAGAACGCTTGAGATCTACAAAGTAGGTACACAGATAACGCGTAGTGGCGTAAGTGATCACAGTATCGCCCCATGCCGCGCCCTTGTCCCAGACCAAATTGCCACATATGCAAGCCTAATAAAGAGAAGTATACATATACAGGTAATAGGTAAAGATGCATAAAGTCAAATACTCTTAATAGAGTTTTGCGCGGGCTAGGTATATCCATACCTTGAGAGCTAGTCCTAATTACACCAAGTCCTTGTTTGTTTGGCGAACCCCATGTACCACTTGGAATTTCAAGGTATAAACAAACAAGTGTGAAAGGTGACCGCCGGCAATAATCAAACGCAAGTCTGAAGGCCATATGGGCGACCGCCCCAAGAGAACTTAGACCTATAGCAGGGGTGTTTTTTCCACCCATATAGTTAGTAGAAAGATTTTACATGGGGAAAAAAAAAAAAAAGGAATAAGAAATGACTATCAACGTTCCAAGACCAATGTGGAACATGACTATCAATGTTCCAAAACCAATGTGGAAGATACAAAAATTCCACCACAGACAAAAAATCTGTATCTACAGGATCAGGTGCATATACTCAAATAATTCTAATTATAAACGGACATTTTTTATCTCTTATGGTTATCTTTATTATCCATTATGCAAAGGGAGTTATAAATGGGCATATGAAGCTGGCCAAAGATGTGAGCTATTGCCCAACGTCAATGTACACATCACTCACGTGCTAAACCCCCTCCAAACTAGAATTTTTATCTCAGATTACATCCCTGCAAAAATGGCACCCCAAATGACAGACCCCTAGCTGTCTGACCCAGCCGCTAAATATGGACGTGCTGAAAAGTAAAACACCTAAGCACCATCATATGGGTGGGAAGGGTGTACACATGAAGAAGGCCTAGTGGCAAATATAAAAGGGGGGGGGGAATTTTTTTTTTTTTAATACAACTGGCAGCACAGTGGAGACATAATAACTCTATAATTAAGTATACGAGGAGTACAGTTGATGACAATCAAAGAGTCCACAAGATTCTTCTATCAGTTCCATTGTCCTTCAGGAAGAACAACCCTCATCGACGTTGTAACTGTGGGAACAAATGATATAAATCAACCAACACCAGATGTATATTTCTGAGACTAGATCTGCTTGCAGAAGCCAGTGAATAAAAGTTCTTCATTGATGCCTGCCGGGGCCCGACTGTTCAAGTTGTAATTCCACTTGGATTCCCTCCTAAGCAGATCCAGCTTAATATTGCCACCCCTTATATCCAATTTCACCCCCTCCAACCCCATCACCCTAATACCCCCGACGGAGCCCCCATGTGCAAAAAATGTCCTGCCACCGATGAAAGTTTCTTCCCTTTCTCCAAATCTTTCTTGGCTGTGTTGATATTAGAGAGGTGTTGTTGCACCCGGCGTCTCAACTCCTGTGTCGTATATCCCACATATACTTTAGGGCACCCACACACCAGGGCATATACCAAATTCCTGGTGCGACAATTGAAATACGCTGGCGGCTCAATCCTACTTGGGATATGTGGGAGTGTTAGACCCGTATCAGAGATCATAAAACTACAGACGTTACAGCCACCACACGGGTAGGAGTCAAAAATACAGCCACCAGTGCCGCTCCTAACGGATGCCCATTTAAAGTGGCTGGAGACCAATTCATCCTTGAAATTCCGTGACCTCCTAGCCACCATCCTGGGAGTGGGGGTCAGCCAGGGATGGAGTTTGGGTTCCGTGAGTAAGATGTTCCAATTTTTCTTTAGGATCTCATAAACATCCCCCCACTGATTGTGGTACACAGTAATTAAATCAATTGTCCGTGCACTCTTCTTCTGTCTCGGTTTGAGTATGTCCTCACGTTCACACCGCTGAGAATGTTGGAACGCTCGTGAAATGACTCTGCGTGGATACCCCCTGGATTGAAACCTATCCGTAAGCTTCCTAGATTCCACCCAAAAGTCCACCTCAGCCGAACAGTTCCTCCTAACTCACAAGAACTGTCCTTTGGGTATGCTGTTGCGAAGATGAGTCGGATGTGCACTGTCATAGTGGAGTAGGCTATTCGTAGCCGTTTCCTTCCTGTGTAGATTTGTGATGATACGATTGTCCTTCAAAATGATGTTAAGATCCAGGAAGTCCACCATGGTGGGGGATATCTGTTGTGAACTCTGTTTCCGGGCTCCCTCCTGTGGTCATGAGTGGTACTGTGTGAGTTCTCTCTTTGGGCTCCTCCTGGTGGCTCTTTTTGTTATTTTGCAGGTTTCTGGCAGGATCAGCTGTCTCGTCATCTGCTAAATAGGTTTCCTATTTAATCCACCTGGTCCTTCATTCCTTGCCTGTTGCCGTTGTATTCAGTGCTATTCTGATTGCTCCTGTCTACATCCGTTATCAGTCTCTCCAAGAGAAGCTAAGTTCTGTTTGCTTATTTTTGCTGATCTGTGTTCAAGATGTTGCCTAGTATATGATGAGTTTTTGTCCAGCTTGCTAATATGTGATTTCCCTGCTTGCTGGTGCTCTGGGGTGCTGAGTTGCTCCCCCCACATCGTTAGTTGGTGTGGGGGTTCTCGCATTCTCTGCGTGGATATTTTTGCATAGGGTTTTTTACTGACCGCACAGATCCCTTGCTATTTTCTGCTATCTAGCATTAGCGGGCCTCATTTGCTTAACCTGTTTCATCTCTGCATTTGTCTTTTCCTCTTAACTCACCGTTATTATTTGTGGGGGGCTTCTATATCTCTGGGGGATTTCTCTGAGGCAAGTGAGGTCTTTACTTTCTCTTTAGGGGTAGTCAGTTTCTCAGGCCGTGAAGAGACGTCTAGGATTTCAGGAAACGTTCCACGGCTGCCTATAGTGTGTGCAGTTAGGATCAGGTTTGTGGTTAGTCCAGTTACCACATTCCCAGAGCTCGTCCTATTATTTTCTACTTAGCTGGTTAGATTTGTGATCCTAAGCCACTAGGATCATAACAGTGCAACAGGCCAAAAGTGTTAAATGCATCGCAAAAGTGGGATAAGAGAAATCCTGAATTCAATTTTTTTTTTCTGCTCTGCAGTCTGTCCTGCTTCTCTCCTCCCCTTAATCTCTGGGTGGCTTTGAGTTCTGCTGCAGACATGGATATTCAGAGTCTGACTTCTAGTGTGGATCATCTTGCTGCAAGGGTGCAAAGCATTCAGGATTTTGTTGTTCACAGTCCTATGTCTGAGCCAAAAGTACCTATTCCTGAGTTTTTTTCTGGAGATAGATCTAGGTTTCTGAATTTTAAGAATAATTGTAAATTATTTGTTTCTTTGAGACCTCGTTCCTCTGGTGATTCCGCTCAGCAAGTTAGAATTGTTATCTCTCTGTTACGCGGCGACCCTCAAGATTGGGACTTTTCCCTGGCGCCAGGAGATCCTGCATTGCTGAATGTGGATGCGTTTTTTCTGGCGCTTGGATTGCTTTATGAGGAACCTAATCTGGAGAACCAGGCAGAAAAGGCCTTGCTGGCTCTCTCTCAGGGTCAGGATGAAGCTGAGGTGTATTGTCAAAAATTTCGGAAATGGTCGGTGCTTACTCAATGGAATGAGTGTGCCCTGGCTGCAAATTTCAGAGAAGGTCTTTCTGAAGCCATTAAGAATGTTATGGTGGGGTTCCCCACGCCTGCGAGTCTGAATGAGTCAATGGCTTTGGCCATTCAGATTGATCGGCGTTTGCGGGAGCGCAAACCTGCACACCATCTGGCGGTGTTTTCTGAACAGAAACCTGTTATGATCCTTAGTGGTTGAGGATCACAAATTACTCCAGCTAAGTAACAAACATAAGACAAGCTCTAGGGAGGTGGCAAACTAGACTGACCGCAAATCTGAACCTATCCAAACACACTAGAAGTAGCCGGTGAACGTGCCTAAAAAATCCTAGATGTCTCGAGCCAGCCTAAGGAACTAACTACCCCTAGAGAGAAAGAAAGACCTCTCTTGCCTCCAGAGAAATAATCCCCAAACATATAGAAGCCCCCAACAAATAATAACGGTGAGGTAAGAGGAAGGCACATACATAGGGGTGAAAGCAGATTCAGCAAATGAGGCCCACTAATACTAGATAGCAGAAAATAGAAAAGGGAATCTATGCGGTCAGTAAAAAACCCTTACAAAATATCCACTCTGAGATTTCAAGAACCCCCGCACCAACTAACGGTGTGGGGGGAGAAACTCAGTCCCCTAGAGCAACCAGCAAGCGAGGAAATCACATTTTAGCGAGCTGGACTAAAAACATAATGAACACTGATAATCAAAAAATGATCAACAAAAACTTAGCTTGTCTTGGAGAGACTGGGAGCAAGGTAGACACCAGGAATCTGAAGAGCACTGAATACATTGATAGCAGGCAAGGAACTGAGTATCCAGGTGAGTTAAATAGGAAACCAACCAAGGATAACGAACCAGCTGATGCTGACAACCTGCAGAAAGACAACACTACACAGTACCGCTTGTGACCACTAGAGGGAGCCCAAAAATAGAGTTCACAACAGTACCCCCCCCTTGAGGAGGGGTCACCGAACCCTCATCAAGACCCCCAGGGCGATCAGGATGAGCCGCGTGGAAGGCACAAATCAAATCGGCCGCATGAACATCAGAGGCGACAACCCAGGAATTATCCTCCTGACCATAGCCCTTCCACTTAACCAAATACTGAAGCCTCCGTCTAGAGATACGAGAATCCAAAATCTTCTCCACCACGTACTCCAATTCGCCCTTGACCAGCACCGGAGCAGGAGGCTCAACAGAAGGAACCACAGGTACCACATACCTCCGCAACAAAGACCTATGGAACACATTATGAATGGCAAACGATGCTGGGAGATCCAAACGAAAAGACACCAACGGAGTATCGCCATGAATTCCCTGACAACCCCAACTTGACACAGACATAGCTTTCCAATCTAAAACTGGATTATGAGCTTGCAGCCATGGCAGACCCAAAACGACAATATCATGCAAATTATGCAGAACAAGAAAGCGAATCACCTCCTGATGTACGGGAGTCATGCACATGGTCATTTGCGTCCAATACTGAGGCTTATTCTCAGCCAATGGCGTAGCATCAATTCCCCTCAGAGGAATAGGAAATTCCAAAGGCTCCAGGACAAAACCACAGCGCCTGGCAAACGACAAATCCATCAGATTCAGGGTAGCACCCGAATCCACAAAAGCCATAACCGGGTAGGACGACAAAGAACAAATCAAAGTAACAGACAAAATAAATTTAGGCTGTATAGTACCAATGGTGACAGGTTTAGCGATTTTTTTTAAGCGTTTAGAGCATGCTGAGATAACATGAGTAGAATCACCACAGTAAAAGCACAACCCATTTTGACGTCTATGACTTTGTCGCTCAATTCTGGTCAGAGTTCGGTCACATTGCATAGACTGCCAACCTGCAGAAAGGCAACACTACACAGTACCGTTTGTGACCACTAGAGGGAGCCCAAAAATAGAGTTCACAACAGAAACCTGAGTCTATGCAATGTGATAGGATTCTGACCAGAATTGAACGGCAAAATCATAGACGTCAGAATGGGTTGTGCTTTTACTGTGGTGATTCAGCTCATGTTATCTCAGCATGCTCTAAGCGCACAAAAAACTTTGCTAGATCTGTCACCATTGGTACTGTACAGCCTAAATTCATTTTGTCTGTTACTTTGATTTGCTCTCTGTCATCCTACTCAGTTATGGCTTTTGTAGATTCAGGTGCCGCCCTGAATCTGATGGATTTGTCATTTGCCAAGCGCTGTGGTTTTCTCCTTGAGCCATTACAGTTCCCTATTCCATTGAAGGGAATTGATGCTACACCATTGGCCAAGAATAAACCTCAATACTGGACTCAAGTGACCATGTGTATGACTCCTGCACATCAGGAGGTGATTCGCTTTCTTGTGTTATATAATTTGCATGACGTTGTCGTGTTGGGTCTGCCATGGTTGCAGGCTCATAATCCAGTCCTGGATTGGAAAGCTATGTCTGTTTTGAGTTGGGGTTGCCAGGGAATTCATGGTGATGCTCCCTTGGTATCAATTGCTTCCTCTACTCCTTCTGAAGTCCCTGAGTTTTTGTCGGACTACCAGGATGTATTTGATGAGCCCAAATCCAGTGCCCTACCTCCTCATAGGGATTGTGATTGTGCTATAAATTTGATTCCTGGTAGTACGTTCCCTAAGGGACGACTGTTTAATTTGTCTGTACCAGAGCATGCCGCTATGCGGAGCTATGTAAAGGAGTCTTTGGAGAAGGGACATATTCGCCCCTCCTCGTCCCCTCTTGGTGCGGGATTCTTTTTTGTGGCCAAGAAGGATGGTTCGTTGAGACCCTGTATAGATTATCGCCTTCTAAATAAAATCACGGTCAAATTCCAGTATCCCTTGCCATTGTTGTCTGATCTGTTTGCTTGGATTAGGGGGTCTAGTTGGTTCACCAAGATAGATCTTCGCGGTGCGTATAATCTTGTGCGTATAAAACAGGGCGATGAATGGAAAACAGCATTTAATACGCCCGAAGGCCATTTTGAGTACTTGGTGATGCCTTTTGGACTTTCTAATGCCCCTTCTGTGTTTCAGTCCTTCATGCACGATATCTTCCGAGAATATCTGGATAAATTTATGATTGTGTATCTGGATGATATTTTGGTATTTTCGGATGATTGGGAATCCCATGTGAAGCAGGTCAGGATGGTATTTCAGGTCCTGCGTGCCAATGCCTTGTTTGTGAAGGGTTCCAAATGTCTCTTCGGAGCCCAGAAGGTTTCCTTTTTGGGCTTTATTTTTTCTCCTTTTTCTATTGAGATGGATCCCATTAAGGTTCAGGCTATTCATGATTGGACTCAACCTACATCGGTTAAGAGTCTTCAGAAGTTCTTGGGTTTTGCTAATTTTTACCGTCGCTTCATTGCTAATTTTTCTGGTGTGGTTAAACCTTTGACGGATTTGACCAAGAAGGGTTCTGATGTTACTAATTGGTCTCCTGCGGCTGTGGAGGCATTTCAGGAGCTGAAGCGCCGGTTTTCTTCGGCTACAGTTTAATGTCAGCCAGATGTCTCTCTTCCCTTCCAGGTCGAGGTTGATGCTTCTGAAATTGGAGCAGGGGCTGTTTTGTCACAGAGAAGCTCTGATTGCTCTGTGATGAAGCCATGTGCCTTCTTTTCAAGAAAATTTTCGCCGGCTGAACGAAATTATGATGTTGGTAATCGGGAGTTGTTGGCAATGAAGTGGGCATTTTAGGAGTGGCGACACTGGCTAGAGGGAGCTAAGCATCGTGTGGTGGTCTTGACTGATCATAAAAATTTGATTTATCTTGAGTCGGCCAAGCGGTTGAATCCTAGACAGGCTCATTGGTCGTTGTTTTTCTCACGTTTCGATTTCGTGGTCTTGTACTTTCCTGGTTCGAAGAACGTGAAGGCTGATGCTCTTTCTAGGAGTTTTGTGCCTGACTCCCCTGGAGTTTCTGAGCCGGTTGGTATCCTCAAAGAGGGGGTAATTTTGTCTGCCATTTTCCCAAATTTGCGACGGGTGTTACAGGAATTTCAGGTGGATAGACCTGACCGTTGTCCATCAGAGAGACTGTTTGTCGCAGATAGATGGACCAGCAGAGTTATTTCCGAGGTCCATTCTTCAGTGTTGGCGGGTCATCCTGGGATTTTTGGTACCAGAGATTTGGTGGCTAGATCCTTCTGGTGGCCTTCCTTGTCGCGGGATGTGCGTTCCTTTGTGCAGTCCTGTGGGATTTGTGCTCGGGCTAAGCCTTGCTGTTCTCGTGCCAGTGGTTTGCTTTTGCCTTTGCCGGTTCCTAAGAGGCCTTGGACGCATATTTCCATGGATTTTATTTCGGATCTTGCGGTCTCTCAGAGAATGTCTGTCATCTGGGTGGTTTGTGATCGTTTTTCTAAAATGGTCCATTTGGTGCCCTTGCCTAAGTTGCCTTCTTCCTCCGATTTGGTTCCGTTATTTTTTCAGAATGTGGTTCGTCTGCACGGCATCCCTGAAAACATTGTGTCTGACAGAGGATCCCAGTTTGTGTCCAGATTTTGGCATTCCTTTTGTGCTAAGATGGGCATTGATTTGTCTTTTTCGTCGGCCTTCCATCCTCAGACGAATGGCCAAACCGAGCGAACTAACCAGACCTTGGAGACTTATTTGAGATGTTTTGTTTCTGCTGACCAGGATGATTGGGTGACTTTTTTGCCATTGGCCGAGTTTGCCCTTAATAATCGGGCTAGTTCGGCTACTTTGGTTTCGCCTTTTTTTTGTAATTCTGGTTTTCATCCTCGTTTTTCCTTGTTGAGTCCTCTGACTGTCCTGGGGTGGATTCTGTGGTGGATAGGCTGCAGCAGATTTGGAACCATGTGGTGGACAATTTGATGTTGTCACAAGAGAAGGCTCAGCGCTTTGCTAACCGTCGTCGCTGTGTGGGTCCCCGACTTCGTGTGGGGGATTTGGTGTGGTTGTCTTCTCGTTATGTTCCTATGAAGGTTTCTTCTCCTAAGTTTAAACCTCGTTTTATCGGTCCTTTTAAAATTTTGGAAATCCTCAACCCTGTGTCATTTCGCTTGGACCTCCCGGCATCGTTTACCATCCATAATGTGTTCCATAGGTCTTTGTTGCGGAGGTATGTGGTGCCTGTGGTTCCTTCTGTTGAGCCTCCTGCTCCGGTGCTGGTTGAGGGAGAATTGGAATACGTGGTTTTTGTCCAGCTTGCTAATATGTGATTTCCCTGCTTGCTGGTGCTCTGGGGTGCTGAGTTGCTCCCCCCACATCGTTAGTTGGTGTGGGGGTTCTCGCATTCTCTGCGTGGATATTTTTGCATAGGGTTTTTTACTGACCGCACAGATCCCTTGCTATTTTCTGCTATCTAGCGTTAGCGGGCCTCATTTGCTTAACCTGTTTCATCTCTGCGTTTGTCTTTTCCTCTTAACTCACCATTATTATTTGTGGGGGGCTTCTATATCTCTGGGGGATTTCTCTGAGGCAAGTGAGGTCTTTACTTTCTCTTTAGGGGTAGTCAGTTTCTCAGGCCATGAAGAGATGTCTAGGATTTCAGGAAACATTCCACGGCTGCCTATAGTGTGTGCGGTTAGGATCAGGTTTGCGGTTAGTCCAGTTACCACATTCCCAGAGCTCGTCCTATTATTTTCTACTTAGCTGGTTAGATTTGTGATCCTAAGCCACTAGGATCATAACATATATCTTAGACGTGAGTCTAATGTTCCATGGGTTCCTGTTGAGGAGATCGATAAAGTTATTGCACTCATCCAGGGTCCCAACCCAGAAAAAAAAGAACATCATCGATAAATCTGTGCCATTCTAGCACATGCTCACGGAACAGTTGAAGCTCATAAACATGGGTCTCCTCCCACCACCCCATGTAAAGATTGGCATACGATGGTGCGCACCTGGCACCCATGGCGGTGCCAGATGCCTGTCTGTAGAACGTACGATCAAACGTAAAATAATTCTTCTCCAGAACTATCTTAAGCAGATCCAATACAAAACAGTCATGGTCCCTGTCCTTACTAGATTTCTTATCCAAGAAGTACGTAATTGTCTCCAGACCAAGCTTATGGTCAATATTGGTGTAGAGGGACTCTACATCGAGTGTGACAATCAAGGTGTCTCTCGGTGTCTCCAGCTTACCAATTATTTCTATCAAATGCATAGAGTCCCGGATGTATGACCCCAAGGAGAAAACCAAGGGCTGCAGGAAATAATCCAAGTATATGCACGGCCTCTCAAATAACCCCCCAATCCCTGATATTATAGGCCTACCTGGGGGGTTATCCAGACTTTTGTGCACCTTGGGAAGCATATAGTACGTGGGAACTCTTGGTGTCTCAATGATCAAGAAATCCTTCTCCCTCTTGTTGATGATACCTAAACTGTGGGCGGTCAAGACCAGTCCATCAAGATGTTTCTTAAAGATGTCCGTGGGATCCGAGGGTAGGACCTGATAATGAGAGATGTTAAGTAGTTGCCTTTTGGCCTCAGCCACGTACATATCCTTGGGCCAGATCACAATATTGCCCCATTTGTCGGCCTCCTTGATCACAAAAGAGTCCTGTTTTTTAAGATGTTTCAAACAATGTGCCTCCTCCCTGGTAAGATTTCTAGTACCCATATTCCTTATTTTGAGCTTTCAGATATCCCTGCTCACAGTTTCAAAAAATATCTGTATTACCGGAAAAAGGGAAAAGGGTGGAGAAGCCTGGGACGGAATACGTCCCATAAACCTATGTGACTTACCATCATCCAATTCATTTTCATCAAGGAGCTCCAATAGGTCCCGAAACACCTGTCTGTCTTCATCTGGCATTGTGTCAATCACTGATGGTTTATGGTAGAGCAATTTAAACATGAGCTGCCTACAAAATAGGTACAGATCTTTGGTCAGTTCGAATTTATTAAGCGGGTTAGTGGGAGAGAAAGACAATCCCTTAGAGAACAGAGAAATCTCCCCTGATGACAAAGGATATGATGACAGGTTAACAATCTGTAGCTTACCCGGCCCATTCTCACGTACATTGTCCTGTATTAAAATCTTCTGTTGTTCTTCCTCGTGGTTCTCTTGCGGCCCACTGTCCAATCTCAGAGGGGTCCACCCCTCGGCCTCAGATTGATGGCATTTATGCCTCCCACTCCTGCTCCGCCTTCTTGGTCGCTCATGTCCGATGATAAAAAATCACTAGAGATGGGTTCAATCTGTTCAACTTGTGCTCTGTCCCCCTGTGTTGTCAACACCACCCTCCTGTTGTTACCATGATGTGACCATTTATAAGCTCTCAGGTTATCAAAGTCCAGCTTGTCACGCTGGAATTTATGTTTCTAGTTTGGAGGGGTTTAGCACGTGAGTGATGTGTACATTGACGTTGGGCAATAGCTCACATCTTTGGCCAGCTTTATATGCCCATTTATAACTCCCTTTGCATAATGGATAATAAAGATAACCATAAGAGATAAAAAATGTCAGTTTATAATTAGAATTATTTGGGTATATGCACCTGATCCTGTAGATACAGATTTTTTGTCTGTGGTGGAATTTTTGTATCTTCCACATTGGTTTTGGAACATTGATAGTCATGTTCCACATTGGTCTTGGAACGTTGATAGTCATTTCTTTTTCCTTTTTTTTTTCCCATGTAAAATCTTTCTACTAACTATATGGGTGGAAAAAACACCCCTGCTATAGGTCCAAGTTCTCTTGGGGCGGTCGCCCATATGGCCTTCAGACTTGCATTTGATTATTGCCGGCTGTCACCTTTCACACTTGTTTGTTTATACCTTGAAATTCCATATGTGGCAATTTGGTCTGGGACAAGGGCGCGGCATGGGATGATACTGTGATCACTTACGCCACTACGCGTTATCTGTATACCAACTTTGTAGATCTCAAGCATTCTTACTATGATGAATTGGGCGCCTGAGCATAGAACTCTGTGTATTATAGATCATCTGCCTTGCACATGTGGTGTGAATGTGGTGTAAGACTGCCCATACTCTAGGTAGTGTCCTGGATCTTTATTACGCATGCCTGGGCGTCCTTCCCATGGTAACTTGTGCGCCTGCGTACAAGCCCTATGGCTATTACAGACTAATCGGTGTCCATGTTGTGGACTGATACAGCGCGTGCGCAGTGGAACGCCGTGTATTGTAGTAAGTAGGCTGGTGCACAGGCGCCGATCGGCATCTCCTATATGCGCATGTCCGGAAGCTTTACTCAGCGCCGCACACCAACAAGTCACTAGAACGCCACCGTAAGCCTCACAGGTGACGTTAATCTTAGTTTAATTATGTTGTACATTTACGGGGAATGTTTGGGAGGTCTTTACTACCTTCCCCTGACGAAGACGCTCTAGCAGCGTCGATACGCGTGGGGCCTCCATCCCCCCTCTTGGACCTCCTGTGTCTCGGCTTTACTCCTTGCACACCCCAGCTGGATTTAAGGGCACTTCTTTTGTGCCTGCTATTTCTATACCCCTCCTGAGGACATATCCACTAACTTTTACTAATGGTGCACCGGCTCCTCAGTGGCTAGGACTTTGCCGTGTATTTGGTAATGTATAGTGTGGAGTGTTAGTATTAAGGAAGGCTGCAGACAGGTATACCATTTATTTGTATGGTTTAGATACTGATTTTATGCCTGCTGCTTGATTAGGGAGTGCCGGTCACATTTCGGATCTGGGATATTGGGGACTTGTTCAGCTGGCAGCACAGGGTACTAAGTATGTGTACTATTATTGCATTATTTTGTTGCCGGATGTGATGTCCTCTATATTGTTTGCATATATTTTGTGTGGATACCTGTTATTGTGTCCTGGGTAGTGTTGAGCGATACCGGCCGATACTTGAAAGTATCGGTATCGGAAAGTATCGGCCGATACCGGCAAAGTATCGGATCTAATCCGATACCGATACCCGATACCAATACAAGTCAATGGGACACCAAGTATCGGACGGTATCCTGTATGGTTCCCAGGGTCTGAAGGAGAGGAAACTCTCCTTCAGGCCCTGGGATCCATATCAATGTGTAAAAGAAAGAATTAAAATAAAAAATAGGGATATACTCACCCTCTGACGCGCCCTGGACTTTACCGCCGTAACTGGGAGCCGTTGTACCTAAGAATGCGCGCTTGAAGGGCCTTAGATGACGTCACGGCGCTCTGATTGGTCCGTAGCGGTCGCGTGACCGCTACGCGACCAATCACAAAGCAGTGACGTCACCTAAGGTCTTTCAAGCGCTTAAAAGACCTTAGGTGACGTCACGGCTTTGTGATTGGTCGCGTAGCGGTCACGCGACCGCTACGGACCAATCAGAGCGCCGTGACATCATCTAAGGCCCTTCAAGCGTGCATTCTTAGGTACAACGGCTCCTGGTTACGGCGGTAAAGTCCAGGGGCCGCCGGAGAGGTGAGTATATCCCTATTTTTTATTTTAATTCTTTCTTTTACACATTGATATTAATCCCGATACCGATTCCCGATACCACAAAAGTATCGGATCTCGGTATCGGAATTCCGATACCGCAAGTATCGGCCGATACCCGATACTTGCGGTATCGGAATGCTCAACACTAGTCCTGGGGGATGTGGGTTGGTCCGTTTAGTTTTTAAATGTTTTTTAAATGTTTGACTCCTCTTTTGCCTTGATGTATAGTGACATGTTATAATAAAATTTATTACAAATGGTTGATCCCAATGTGTGCATATCTTCTTCTTTTTGTTTTTTCTGGTATTCTACATATGCACGTGGTTGATCCCTTTTTACATATTGTGTGCGGTGCCCGCCTTCCTTTGTTTTTGTAATTGAACACCAGCTCTCAGCCACCACAGAAAAGGGCGTATCTCTAAGATGCGCCAATTCCGACACTTAGCCTCTCTCTTCCCACTGTCCTGTAGTGGTGGCATGTGGGGTAATATTTGTGGGGTTAATGTCACCTTTGAATTGTAAGGTGACATCAAGCCAGCTTAGTAATGGAGACACCTATCCATTACTAATCCTATAAATGTTAAAGGGTTAAATAAACACACAGCCAGAATAAAGTAATTAAATGAAATAAAACACTAAACACATTTTTCCCATCTTTACTGTACACCTAATTCCTGCGATGCTCTCGATCTCCTGCAAAAAAAAAAAAATAAATAAACCAACACAAATACTCCCTGGTCCGATGTAGTCCATTTAACGAGTGTCCCATGACGATCTTACCTATAGAGCAGTCACACCAGGAGATGTGACCACTCTACAGGGCTTCCAGTGACACACTGACAGGAGATAGTGGCTACTGCACTGTTATCACTGAGGGTTCATGCTCTCACTTTACGGCACTGCTGCGTGAACATTTTCTAACACAGAATTGCTGGTGACAGCATGAATTCCAGTGACCTCTGACGGCGGAGTGATCCACTGCAGGAGGATACCTGCCATCAGTGTATCACCAGAGCACCTGGAGAGCGGTCACATCTTCCGATGTGACTGCTCTACATGGGAGATCATCATGGGACACTCATTATTAAATGGATTACATCAGATTAGGGAGTATACTGTTGGATTATTATTTTTTTTTTTTACAGGTGATTGAGGGTGTCGGGAATTAGCTGTATGGTGAGTATGTACTATACATGTGCGTATGTGTTTTGTTTTTTCTACACAGTAGCCGGATGCTGGAATTAAAACTGTCCCATTTTCGGCTAGCTGTCACTGTAGCAGGCATAGCTGGTTGGGACTAGTAGTCCCATCGCACGATGCCTGCCTACATACAGACCCGCACACACACACACTTACACACAGCCCCGCACAAACCCGCACACACACACATCTTCTCCTCCACACACCCTTCCTCCTGAAGGAGCAGCATTTTTCACAGGCAACTCCACAGCAAAACCGCAGATCTTTTTAAACCTGCGGGTTTGCTGCGGTTTTGCCTGACTCAATGGTAGTCAATGAGTGCAGAAGCGCTGTAGATACACAAAAATAATTGACATGCTGTGGAAAATAAAACACTGCAAATCTGCATGTATTTTTCGACAGCATGCGCACAATAATTCTCAATTTCCCATTGACTAACATTTGTGGTGCACTGCACTGCGGATTTGATGCAATTCTGTGCATCCAAAAACACTACGAAAATGCATTAAAATCCACAACGTGTGCACATAGCCTAAAAGTTCAACATGAGGTAACAAATGAACAACATCATCATATGTGATGATGTTTGTAATATATGGCTTACTAGCTGAAGAGCCCGGCATTGCCTGGGCATAGTAAGTATCTGTGGTTAGTTATAGCACCTCACTTCTCTTATTTTCCCATCACGCCTCTTATTTTCCCCCTCACATCTCTCATTTTCCCCCTCACATCTCTCATTTTCTCCCGCACATCTCTCATTTTCTCCCTCACACCTCTCATTTTCCCCCTCACACCTCTCATTTCCCCCTTCACTCCTACCATTCCCCTCTAACACTTGTCACTTTGACCTCACATCTGTCATTTTCCGATCACTCCACTATTTTCCCTCACTCCTCATTTTGCACTCATACCTCTCATTTTCACCTCAAATTTTCACCTCACACCTCTCATTTTCACCTCACACCTCTCATTTTCCCCTCAGTATTTTCAGGTTTGTCATCTCCCTTATATATAGTATACATCTGTATGTCATCTCCTGTATATAGTATATACCTGTATGTCATCTCCCCTGTATATAGTATATACCTGTATGTCATCTCCCCTGTAAATAGTATATACCTTCTGTATGTCATCTCCTCCTGTATATTGTATATACCTGTCATCTCCTGTATATAGTATATACCTGTATGTCATCTCTTCTGTATATAGTATATACCTGTAAGTCATCTCCTCCTATATATAGTATATAGCTGTATGTCATCTCCTGTATATAGTATATACATGTATGTCATCTCCCCTGTATATAGTATATACCTGCTGTATGTCATCTCCTCTATATACCTATGTATCATCTCCTCTTTTATATAGTATATTCCTGTGTGTCATCTCCCCTGTATATTGTATATACCTGTAAGTCATCTCCTCCTGTATATAGTATATACCGGTGTGTCATCTCCTCCTGCATATAGTATATACCTGTAAGTCATCTGCTCCTGTATATAGTATATACCTGTGTGTCATCTCCACCTGTATATTGTATATACCTGTAAGTCATCTGCTCCTGTATATAGTATATTCCTGTGTTTCATCTCCCCTGTATATAGTATGTACCTGTATGTCATCTCCTCCTGTATATAGAATATATCTGTGTGTCATCTCCTCCTGTAATAGACCTCTATCACACGTTATTTGGTCAGTATTTTTACCTCAGTATTTGTAAGCTACATTGGCAGCCTGATAAATCCCCAGCCAACAGGAAACCCTCCCCCCTGGCAGTATATATTAGCTCACACATACACATAATAGACAGGTCATGTGACTGACAGCTGCCGTATTTCCTATATGGTATATTTGTTGCTCTTGTAGTTTGTCTGCTTATTAATCAGATTTTTATTTTTGAAGGATAATACCAGACTTGTGTGAGTTTTAGGGCGAGTTTCATGTGTCAAGTTGTGTGTGTTGAGTTGCATGTGGCGACATGCATGTAGCGACTTTTGTGAGATGAGTTTTGTGTGGCGACATGCGTGTAGCGACTTTTTGTGTGTCGAGTTGCATGTGACAGGTTAGTGTAGCAAGTTGTGTACAGCAAGTTTTGCGCATGGCGAGTTTTGAGCGTGGCGATTTTTATGTGTGGTGCATTTTGAGTATGTGCAAGTTTTGTGTGAGGCAAGTTTTACATGTGTTGCAACTTTTGCGCATGTGGCAATTTTTCCGCGTGTGCAAGTTTTACGTGTGGCGAGTTTTCCATGAGAAGAGTTTTGCATGTGTGGTGAGTTTTGCGTGAGTCTGGTTTTGCATGTGGAGAGTTTTGCATGTGGCGAATTTTGAGCATGGCGAGTTTTGAGCGGTGACTTTTGTGTTTCGACTTTTATGTGGTGAGGTTGGTGTATGTGTGGTGAAATGTGTGCTGAGGGTGGTATATGTGTTCAAGCACGTGGTAGCGTGTGGCGCATTTTGTGTGTGTGTTCATATCCCCGTGTGTGGTGAGTATCCCATGTCGGGGCCCCACCTTAGCAGCTGTATGGTATATACTCTTTCGCGCCTTCGCTATCACTCTTTAAGTCCCACTTGTTCATATCTGGCAGCTGTCAATTTGCCTCCAACACTTTTCCTTTCACTTTTTCCCCCTTTATATAGATAGGGGCAAAATTGTTCGGTGAATTGGAACGCGCGGGGTTAAAATTTCACCTCACAACGTAGCCTATGACGCTCTCGGGGTCCAGACGTGTGACTGTGCAAAATGTTGTGGCTGTAGCTGCGACGGTGCTGATGCCAATCCCGGACATACACACACACATACACACACATTGAGCTTTATATATTAGACTAGTTGAAGAGCCCGGCGTTGCCTGGGCATAGTAAATATCTGTGGTTATAGCACCTCACTTCTCTTATTTTCCCATCACGCCTCTTGTTTTCCACCTCACATCTCTCATTTTCTCCCTTACACCTCTCATTTTCCCCCTCACTCCTCTCATTTTCCCCCTCACTCCTCTCATTCCCCCCTCACTCCTCTCATTCCCCCCTCACTCCTCTCATTCCCCCCTAACACCTGTCATTTCGACCTCACATCTGTCATTTTCCGATCACTCCACTATTTTCCCTCTCTCCTCTCATTTTGCACTCACACCTTTTCATTTTCACCTCACACCCCTCATTTTCACCTCACACCTCTCATTTTCACCTCACACCTCTCATTTTCCCCTCAGTATATACATGTTTGTCATCTCCCTCATATATAGTATACACCTGTAGGTCATCTCCTGTATATAGTATATACCTGTATGTCATCTCCCCTGTAAATAGTATATACCTGCTGTATGTCATCTCCTCCTGTATATAGTATATACCTGTGTGTCATCTGCTCCTGTATATAGTATATACCTATGTGTCATATCCTCCTGTATATAGTATGTACCTGTATGTCATCTCCTCCTGTATATAGTATATATCTGTGTGTCATCTCCTTCTGTATATATCTGTGTGTCATCTCCCCTGTATATAGCATGTACCTGTATGCCATCTCCTCCTGTATATAGTATATACCTGTGTGTCATCTCCTCCTGTATAAATCTGTGTGTCATCTCCCCTGTATATAGTATGTACCTGTATGTCATCTCCTCCTGTATATAGTATATACCTGTGTGTCATCTCCTCCTTTATATAGTATATACCTGTTTGTGATCTGCTCCTGTATATAGTATATATCTGTGTGTCATCTCCTCCTGTATATAGTATATACGTGTGTCATCTCCCCTGTATATAGTATGTAGCTGTATGTCATCTCCTCCTGTATATAGTATATACCTGTGTCATCTCTCCTGTATATAGTATATACCTGTGTGCCATCTCCCCTGTATATAATATATACTTGTGTGTCATCTCCCCTGTATATAGTATATACCAGTGTGTCATCTCCTCCTGTATATAGTATATACCTGTGTGTCATCTCCCCTGTATATAGTATATATGTGTGTGTCATCTCCTCCTGTATATAGTATATACCTGTATGTCATCTCCTCCTGTATATAGTATATACCTGTATGTCATCTCCTCCTGTATATAGTATATACCTGTGTGTCATCTCCCCTGTATATAGTATATATGTGTGTGTCATCTACCCTGTATATAGTATATACCTGGGTGTCATTTCCTCCTGTATATAGTATATATCTGTGTGTCATCTCCTCCTGTATTAGACCTCGTTCACACGTTATTTGCTCAGTATTTTTACCTCATTATTTGTAAGCTAAATTGGCAGCCTGATAAATCCCCAGCCAACAGTAAGCCCTCCCCCCTGCCAGTATATATTAGCTCACACATACATATAATAGACAGGTCATGTGACTGACAGCTGCCGTATTTCCTATATGGTATATTTGTTGCTCTTGTAGTTTGTCTGCTTATTAATCAGATTATTATTTTTGAAGGATAATACCAGACTTGTGTGTTTTAGGACGAGTTTCATGTGTCAAGTTGTATGTGTTGAGTTGCGTGTGGCGACATGCTTGTAGCGACTTGTGAGATGAGTTTT
The DNA here is from genome assembly GCF_051348905.1 of Ranitomeya variabilis. Taxonomy (NCBI): domain Eukaryota; kingdom Metazoa; phylum Chordata; class Amphibia; order Anura; family Dendrobatidae; genus Ranitomeya; species Ranitomeya variabilis. The sequence goes on along the minus strand of NC_135236.1, from coordinate 620,923,626 downwards.
GTGTGGTGACATGCGTGTAGCAACATTTTGTGTGTCGAGTTGCATGTGACAGGTTAGTGTAGCAAGTTGTGTGCAGCAAGTTTTGCGCATGGCGAGTTTTGCGCGTGGCGCGTTTTATGTGTGGTGCATTTTGAGTATGTGCAAGTTTTGTGTGAGGCAACTTTTGCATGTGTTGCAACTTTTGTGCATGTGGCAATTTTTCCGCGTGTGCAAGTTTTGCATGTGGCAAGTTTTCCATGAGGTGAGTTTTGCACATGTGGCAAGTTTTACGTGAGCCTAGTTTTGCATGGTGCGAGTTTTGCATGTGGCGAGTTTTGAGCGGCGACATTTTTTTCGACTTTTATGTGGCGAGGTTGGTGTATGTGTGGTGAAATTTGTGCTCAGGGTGGTATATGTGTTCAAGCACATGGTAGTGTGTGGTGCATTTTGTGTGTGTGTGTTCATATCCCCATGTGTGGTGAGTATCCCATGTCGGGGCCCCACCTTAGCAACTGTATGGTATATACTCTTTGGCGCCATCGCTATCGCTCTTTAAGTCCCCCTTGTTCACATCTGGCAGCTGTCAATTTGCCTCCAACACTTTTCCTTTCACTTTTTCCCCATTATGTAGATAGGGGCAAAATTGTTTGGTGAATTGGAACACGCAAGGTTAAAATTTCGCCTCACAGCATTGCCTATGACGCTCTCGGGGTCCAGACGTGTGACTGTGCAAAATTTTGTGGCTGTAGCTGCAACGGTGCAGATGCCAATCCCGGACATACACACACATACATACACACACACACATTCAGCTTTATATATTTAACCCCTTCACCCCCAAGGGTGGTTTGCACGTTAATGACCAGGCCAATTTTTACAATTCTGACCACAGTCCCTTTATGAGGTGATAACTCTGGAATGCTTCAACGGATCCTGGTGATTCTGACATTGTTTTCTCGGGACATATTGTCCTTCAATGATAGTGTTAAAATTTCTTTGATATTACCTGCGTTTATTTGTGAAAAAAATGGAAATTTGGCAAAAACTTAGAATTTTTATGCAATTAAATCACAGTGATATGTCACACAAAATACTTAATAAGTAACATTTCCCACATGTCTACTTTACATCAGCACAATTTTAGAACCAAAATTTTTTTTGTTAGGGAGTTACAAGGGTTAAAATTTGACCAGCAATTTCTCATTTTTACAACACCATTTTTTTTTAGGGACCACATCTCATTTGAAGTCATTTTGAGGGGTCTATATGATAGAAAATACCCAAGTGTGACACCATTCTAAAAACAGCACCCCTCAAGGTGCTTAAAATCACATTCAAGAAGTTTATTAACCCTTCAGATGTTTCACAGGAATTTTTGGAATGTTTAAATAAAAATGAACATTTAACTTTTTTTCACACAAAATTGACTTCAGCTCCAATTTGTTTTATTTTACCAAGGGTAACAGGAGAAAATGGACCCCAAAAGATGTACAATTTGTTTTGAGTACGCCGATAACCCATATGTGGGGGTAAACCACTGTTTGGGCGCATGACAGAGCTCGGAAGCGAAGGAGCGCCATTTGACTTTTCAATGCAAAATTGACTGGAATTGAGATGGGACGCCATGTTGCATTTGGAGAGCCCCTGATGTGCTTAAACATTGAAACCCCCCACAAGTGACACTATTTTGGAAAGTAGACCCCCTAAGGAACTTATCTAGAGGTGTGGTGAGCACTTTGACCCATTAAGTGCTTCACAGAAGTTTATAATGCAGAACCGTAAAAATAAAAAAATCATATTTTTTCACAAAAATTATATTTTGCCCCCAATTTTTTATTTTTCTAAGGGTAAGAGAAGAAATTGGACCACAAAAGTTGTTGAACAATTTGTCCTGAGTACGCTGATAGCCCATATTTGGGGGTAAACCACTGTTTGGGCACATGGGAGAGCTCGGAAGGGAAGGAGTGCTGTTTGACTTTTCACTGCAAAATTGACAGGAATTGAGATGGGACGCCATGTTGCGTGTGGAGAGCCACTGATGTGCCTAAACATTAAAAAAAAAACAACAAGTGACACCATTTTGGAAAGTAGACCCCCTACGGAACTTATCTAGAGGTGTGGTGAGCACTTTGACCCACCAAGTGTTTCACAGAAGTTTATAATGCAGAGCCATAAAAATAAAACAAAAATTTTTTCCCACAAAAATTATTTTTTAGCCCCCAGTTTTGTATTTTCCCGAGGGTAACAGGAGAAATTGGACCCCAAAAGTTGCTGTCCAATTTGTCCTGAGTACGCTGATACCCCATATGTGGGGGAGAACCACCGTTTGGGCTCATGGGAGGGCTCGGAAGGGATGGAGCGCCATTTGGAATGCAGACTTAGATGGAATGGTCTGCAGGCGTCACATTGCATTTGCAGAGCCCCTAATGTACCTAAACAGTAAACCCCCCCCACAAGTGACACCATTTTGGAAAGTAGATCCCCTAAGGAACTCATCTAGATGTGTTGTGAGAGCTTTGAACCCCAAGTGTTTCACTGCAGTTTATAACGCAGAGCCGTGAAAAAAAAAAAAAATTCCCCCCAAAATTATTTTTTAGCCCCCAGTTTTGTATTTTCCCAAGGGTAACAGGACAAATTGGACCCCTAATGTTGTTACCCAATTTGTCTTGAGTACGCTGATACCCCAAATGTGGGGGGAACCACCGTTTGGGCACATGGGAGGGCTCAGAAGGGAAGGAGCGCCATTTGGAATGCAGACTTAGATGGAACGGTCTGCAGGCGTCACATTGCCTTTGCAGAGCCCCTAATGTACCTAAACAGTAGAAACCCCCCACAAGTGACACCATTTTGGAAAGTAGACCCCTAAGGAACTCATCTAGATGTGTTGTGAGAGCTTTGAACCCCAAGTGTTTCACTACAGTTTATAACGCAGTTATAACGCAGTTGTTTCGGCGCACGGGAGAGCTCGGAAGGGAAGGAGCACTGTTTTACTTTTTCAACGCAGAATTGGCTGGAATTGAGATCGGACGCCATGTTGCATTTGGAGAGCCCCTGATGTGCCTAAACAGTGGAAACCCCCAATTATAAAACTGAAACCATAATCCAAACACACCCCTAACCCTAATCCCAATGGTAATCCTAACCACACCTCTAACCCAGAAACACCCCTAACCCTAATCCCAACCCTATTCCCAACCGTAAATGTAATCCAAACCCTAACCCTAACTTTAGCCCCAAACCTATCCCTAACTTTAGCCCCAACCCTAACTGTAGCCTTAACCCTAGCCCCAACCCTAGCCCTAACCCTAGCCCTAAACCTAGCCCTAACCCTAGCCCTAACCCTAACCCTAGCCCTAACCCTAACCTTAGCCCTAACCCTAGCCCTATCCCTAACCCTAACCCTAACCCTAGCCCTAACCCTAGCTCTAACCCTAACCGGAAAATGGAAATAAATACATTTTTTAAATTTTTTAATTTTTCCCTAACTAAGCGGGTGATGAAGGAGGTTTGATTTACTTTTATAGTGGGTTTTTTAGCGGATTTTTATGATTGGCAGCCGTCACACACTGAAAGACGCTTTTTATTGCAAAAAATATTTTTTGCATTACCACATTTTGAGAGCTATAATTTTTCCATATTTTAGTCCACAGAGTCATGTGATGTCTTGTTTTTTGCGAGTTGACGTTTTTATTGGTTATATGTTCGGGCACGGGAGATATTTTGATCGCTTTTTATTCCGATTTTTGTGAGGCAGAATGACCAAAAACCAGCTATTCATGAATTTCTTTTGGGGGAGGCGTTTATACCGTTCCGCGTTTGGTAAAATTGATAAAGCTTTGGGTCAGTACAATTACAGCAGTACCTCATTTATATCATTTTTTTAATGTTTTGGTGCTTTTATACGATAAAAACTATTTTTTCGCTGATGATGCTGTATTGTGGCTTGTTTTTTGCGGGACAAGATGACGTTTTCAGCGGTACCAAGGTTATTTATATCCTTCTTTTTGATCGCGTGTTATTCCACTTTTTGTTTGGCGGTATGAGAATAAAGTGTTGTTTTTTGCCTCTTTTTTTTTTTTTTTTACGGTGTTCACTGAAGGGGTTAACTAGTGATATAGTTTTATAGGGGGGGTCATTACAGACTTGTGTGCTTTCATTGTTTGATTTTTTTATTTAGATAAAGAAATGTATTTATGGGAATAATATATATATTTTCTTTATTTAGGAATTTTTTATTTTTTTTTTACACATGTGGAAATTTTTTTTTTTACTTTTTTACTTTGTACCAGGGGGGACATCACAGATTGCTGATCTGACAGTTTGCACAGCACTCTGTCAGATCGGCGATCTGACTTACAGTGCTGCAGGCTTACCAGAGCCTGGTCTGCACCCGGAAGTAATCCCTGCAGGACTTGGATGCAGCCATGTGGCCATTTTGGATCCGGGGCCTGCAGGGATAGGAGGTAAGAGACCCTCGCAGCAACGCGATCACATCGCGTTGCTCCGGGGGTCTCAGGGAAGCCCGCAGGGAGCCCCCTCCCTGCGCGATGCTTCCCTGTACCGCCGGCACACAGCGATCATGTTTGATCGCGGTGTGCCGGGGGTTAATGTGCCGGGGGCGGTCCGAGACCGCTCCTGGCACATAGTGTTGGATGTCAGCTGCGATAGTCAGCTGACACCCGGCCGCGATCGGCCGCGCTCCCCCCGTGAGCGTGGCCGATCGCGCTGGACGTACTATTCCGTCCTTGGGAATTAGGGCCCACCCCACATCGACGGAATAGTACGTCCAATGACAGAAAGGGGTTAATATTTCAGACTTTACACATGCTAAGTAGCAGGCCACATTACACTGGTGCCTACATTTTGGAAGCCAAACTCTGTGATTAAAAGTTAATACATTTTTTGTGTTACTTTGCAGTCACTGATGTCACTAGACAGTGGCTCAGTTGCCGAGACAGTACCAGCGGGAGCAACAGTAGCGGGTCAGGAGTGGCAATGCAGCCCCCCAAAAAAGAAGATACATCTATTATGATAGATTTAATTTTCTTGCTTCCGTTATGGATGTCAGACCGTAAGTGCATGCATGACACCACATTTTATACATGCTTTTATGGAATCTTAATAGTTGTTTTTTCTACTTTGTGTTTAAAAACAGAACTGAGTCAATCCTTACAGTGAGGGAGACAACTTCTGACTCAGAGGTCAACATAGATCCAGTGGGCGAAGGTGAAGAAGTGACTGACCCATCTTCGGCACCATCAAGCAGCAACCAACAACCACCACCCCCAGCTGCGGCTTCTGCCCCACCGGAGGCAAATCCAGAATGGGAGGACTGGGGCCACAGTAGCAGCCAAACCTTGCCACTGGATATGTCACCCGAGGCTGCTGTCATCCCACACCGCGGCCGGTGCAGGAGGGAGCTTATCACCACAGGCAGCAGGAGGCAAGTAGACACTGGGGTGTTGGACTATCTTTCCAGGACTGTCAATGACGATGGGGAGGAAGCAAACACAAGCAGTCTGGCATGCTACTTACATATCATTCCCTGTAAGGTGAAGCTGCGGGCCAGAGGGGACATACAAATTCTCATTGATGCATGCACACCCCCAAACAATCCCAACCTGGTATTTGTTTTTCTGGAATGGTGGCAAATGCCAACCAGTTACCTACTGCAAATGCCAGGAATCCCAGAAGAGCCAGCTGCATCACTTTCTGCACAACCTCCCCATGTATGCCAACACCTCAGCCAAAGCCCGCCCCAACCCAACATCCACAACGTGCAATATTATCAGCATACAGCACCTGCCCAATATGGCCACTTGAGTAGACCCACTGTTGGAGGCCGGTCCCAACATGGGTATGCTCGACATGCCCATATCGGGGGTTTGAACAAATGGGCCACCAAATGGGACAAGCACTACCATGGAGTACCAACAGCCATACCATCCACCCCCTACTATGCTCCCCAACAGGATCCTTCCTTGCTCTCAAATCCTGGGTCAGCATCATCCATCACACAGGGTGTAAGTCAGGTTGACCAACAAACTAGGCCTACCTCACATGCTGGCCTTCCGCCATCACCACCACCATCCTACCAGAACTTGTAACGTTAATTGTAAACCTCACAATTTTTTTTATTTTATTTTCTATTATATAGGCCCAGTTTTGTTGGCCAAAATGCAATATGATACAAATATGGTTTATTTAAAAAAAAAAAAAAAAACATGTTTGAATTAAAACAAGGCAAACACAACACACCCTTCAAACATTAGCGTTACTTTATGTTGGTCCCTCAAAGCCAAATAATTACAACATAGAAACAGCATTGTCTTGCCATGGAGTAGATCCCTCTGGTGAAACAAAAAAAATGGTAAACATATCAAGCACTTTAAGTCCAGAGTGCTGATGACATGGATGAAGTACATGTGTAGTAGCCATTCCATTATTTGCATAGGCAATTTCATCACCAGCATTTGATGTACAGTCATGGAATCTGGTGAAGTTATGAAGTACAACACAGGTTTTTATAACCTCATTCACATTTCCCTCACTAAGTTGAATGGCTGACTGGAGTAACCGCCATTTGCCACAGAGTCGTTATGCGCGTGATAGGCGAAAATTAAAGATTCTGTGCCGGTGCTCCAGGCCTCATGACGTTGTGTGTTAATTGAAAGGCCTCATCAGAAACCATCACATAAGGCACTCCTTCCATAGTAGACCCTGGTAGCTGACGTGGGGGTGGAAGTTCCAACTCATTATTGCATAGCCACCAACCCATAATTGAAGATTTAAAGGCTCTGGAGACTCCAGTTCTTCCATAGGCCCCAATATTTACAATTAAAAACCTGTAGGCACTGTCGACCAGGGCCAAGAGCACTACAGAAAAATACTGTTTATAATTATAATATTGGGAGCCTGAGTTTGGCAGCTTGCACACACGAATGTGCTTCCCATCTAGGGCTCCAATACAGTTTGGAAACTGGCACGTTTCCTCAAACCCATGGGCTATCCGCAGCCAGTCTTCTATTTTGGGCTCAGGCATAACTGATTGATGCAGTTTTGACCATATTTCACAGCATGGAGAACGGACAATGCCTGAGATGGCGGATTTGCCTATTAAGAACTCAAGATGCAGTGCCGTATAGGAGAGCCCAGTGGAAAGGAATCTATAAGAGAATATAAAAAAAATACAAATCCATGCCTCAAAAAAAAAGATTAGGCCTTCCTAAAAGTTATGGGCAATAGAAAATAAGCTCCGCCTTCATAAGAAAAAACACAATTCAATGACTGCATTTCAATAAAACACAAATAAAATACATCATCAACATAGAGGATGAATACATACCGTAGTGTATGTAAAAGGCGCTCCTCTGCTGAAATACACTTGCGCATCTTGGGGTCCTTGAAGGTGAGCCCAGGGAGCACAATCTCTATCAGAATGTCAAATGTGGGCATGCTGTTCTGACAATACTGGAAGAACTTGTCAGGATGGCTGCGTAGAGAAACATACAGACGGTGGAAATGGCCTTTAGTCAGCCGTCACCTCAAAAACAGATGTACCGCTGGGTTTGGCTCCCCAAAATGTTGGGACAAAACCCAGTGGAAAAGCACCCACTCAGTAATGTTGAAAATAAGCCTGTCTGACATGTTTGACACAAAGCAGCAATACCACAAAAACAAGCACCGACTCTAATGCAAAGATTAGAGGGTGTCACCTTTTGTTGAGGCAATAAATAGGGATGCTGATTATGATTTTAATTAATTTCAGGCCATGGATCTGTTAAATGTCCATTTTGCAAGTGTGCGAGAAAATAACGGCATACACATGCCATACGGATGTCTGTTATGAACTGGTGGCCTAGGAGCAGCATGGATGAGCTCTGGAGTAGGTGGCCTCTATACTGACCGCAGACCCTGAACTTAACACATCAACTAGAAGTAGCCGTGGGATGTTCCTGTCACTCCCTAGACACCTCTTCACGGCCGGAGGACTAATTACACCTAAAGAAAGAAACAGGAATACTATCTTGCCTCAGAGAAAATTCCCAAAGGAAAGGCAGCCCCCCACAAATATTGACTGTGAGAGGAGAGGGAAATTACAAACGCAGACTGAAAACAGAATTTAGCAAAGGAGGCCACGCTACCTAGAAAGAAAAGACAGGAAAGAGTACTGTGCGGTCAGTATAAAAAGTACTACAAAATCCACCACAGAGAATACAAAAATCTCCACACCTAACTAAAGGCATGGAGGGTAACTCTGTGACTCCAGAGCTTCCAACTTGGCTGAGTAAATCTTAACACAGACAAAGCTGGACAAGAAAAAACATAGCAATTCACAGAACTATTAAGTCCACTGCATGTGGACTGCAAAAACAGAGCCAGGACTTATCTTTGATGATTTGGACAATCCAGAAGGAGAAACCAAGCAGAGATGTGGATCCCTAGAAAACAATGGACAACTGGCACTCACTAAAGGAAGGAGCCAGACTAAATAGCCCCGTCCAAAGTGGAAGCAGCTGATGACTGTTGTGAAGGACAAAGAGCAGCACTACCACTTATAACCACCGGAGGGAGCCTAAGAGCAGAACCCACAACAGAATTCTCAACAGATGTCATACGGATGTCACATAGATACTTAGGTGCGAGGAAATCACATCCTCGCATTGCAAACAGATTACACACGGATCACCGTACAGAGAACATTGGGGTGATTCTCAGCTGTCAAAATCAGACCAATTTTTTATACGTTAAGTGTGACTCCAGCCTTAAAGGCATAAAAATTACAATTTTAAAATTGGTAAATTTTAAATTTTTTGTCAAATTTCCATGTTTTTAACATATAATCAAAAGTCATATCAAAGAAATTTTACTTCGATAATAAAGTTCAACATGTCACGAGAAAACAGCCTCAGAATCAGCAGGATCCATTGAAGCGTTCTTGAGTTGTGACCTCATAAAGTGACTGTGGTCAGAGTTTTAAAAATTGTCCTGTCAGGAAGGTGAAAACAGGCTTCGGCGTGAAGGGGTTAAATACCTCTTGTCTGATTATGCTGGTGGTGGTTACACCACTGCTGATCTTTGCATGGCACAGGTTGCAAATGGACATTTTATTGGTCTCAGAATTCTCTTTTGAAAAGTCCCAGACTGGTGAACACCTAACTCTTTCATAGAGAAATTCAGGACTGTCGGTGCTCTGCGGAACAGTCACCCACCTTCTCTCTCTGGCCACCCCATTGCCTCTTCCTATCTGTTTTTTGGTGTTGCTGATCCCGCTCCCTCAGCACTGCTGGCCTCAATCTGCATGCAAGCTTCCCAGGTTGGGTCGGTGACTTTGTCATCCAACACCTCGTCTTCCACCCCTGCACCCTGGTCCTCCTGACTTCGTGACTTAACAACAACAATATGCAGTGGCAATTATTACTCATCATCATCATACTCCTTAGCCATTCCCCACAGTCGTCTTCATGTGGTAGTGGCTGTTGTAAGTGTTGTGAATCACTAAACAGCATGTCCTTTTTTCTCTCTTGGAGCATGCAGTTTGAGAGGCCACGATCCAGAAATATTGTTTAAAGTTTGCAACAAGCCACCTGGGAGACACACCAAACATGGAAGAAGGTGCTCTGGTCAGATGAAACCAAAATTTAACATTTTGGCAACAATGCCAAACGATATGTTTGGCGTAAAGGCATCACAGTTCATCACCCTGAACACACCATCCCCACTGTCAAACATGGCGGTGGCAGCATTGTGGTTTGGGCCTGCTTTTCTTCAGCAGGGACAGGGAAGATGGTTAAAATTGATGGGAAGATGGATGAAGCCAAATACAGGACCATTCTTGAAGAAAACCTGTAGAAATCTACAAAAGACCTGAGACTGGGACGAAGATTTGTCTTCTAACAAGACAATGATTCCAAGCATAAAGCAAAATCTACAATGGAATGGTTCACAAATAAACATACCCAGGTGTTAGAATGGCCAAGTCAAAGTCCAGACCTCAATCCAATCGAAAATCTGTGGAAAGAGCTGAAAACTGCTGTTCACAAACGATCTCTATTAAACCTCACTGAGCTCGAGCTGTTTGCCAAGGAAGAATGGGCAAGAATTTCAGTCTCTCGATTTACAAAACTGATAGAGACATACCCCAAGCGACTTATAGCTGTAATCACAGGAAAAGGTCGCACAACAAAGTATTAACCCCTTTCTGACCTCGGACGGGATAGTATGTCCGAGGTCAGATACCCCGTTTTGATGCAGGGCTCCGGCAGTGAGCCTGCATCAAAGCCAGGACATGTCAGCTGTTTTGAACAGCTGACATGTGCCCGCAATAGTGGTGGGTGAAATCGTGATTCACCCACCGCTATTAACTAGTTAAATGCCGCTGTCAAACGCTGACAGCGGCATTTAACCGGCGCTTCCGGCCACGCGGCCGGAAATGAGCGCATCGCCGACCCCCGTCACATGATCGGGGGTCAGCGATGCTTCTGCAGAGTAACCATAGAGGTCCTTGAGACCTCTATGGTTACTGATCCCCGGTAGCTGTGAGCGCCACCCTGTGGTCGGCGCTCATAGCACACCTGCATTTCTGCTGCATAGCAGCGATCTGATGATCGCTGCTATGTAGCAGAGCCGATTGCGTTGTGCCAGCTCCTAGCCTCCCATGGAGGCTATTGAAGCATGGCAAAAGTAAAAAAAAAGTAAAAAAAGTAAAAAAATATAAAAGTTTAAATTACCCCCCTTTTGCCCCATTCAAAATAAATCAATAAAAAAAATCAAACCTGCACATATTTGGTATCGCCGTGTTCAGAATCGCCTGATCTATCAATTAAAAAAGCAGTAACCTGATCGCTAAACAGGATAGCGAGAAAAAAATTTGAAACGCCAGAATTACGTTTTTTTGGTCGCCGCGACATTGCATTAAAATGCAATAGCGGGGGATCAAAAGAACGTATCTGCACCGAAATGGTATCATTAAAAATGCCAGCTCGGCATGCAAAAAATAAGCCCTCAAAGATCATGAAAAATGGAGACGCTATGGGTATCGGAAAATGGCGCAATTTTTCTTTTTTTTTTCTTTTTTAGGAAAGTTTGGAATTTTTTTTCACCACTTAGATAAAAAATAACCAAGTCATGTTAGGAGTCTATGAACTCGTACTGACCTAGAGAATCATAATTGCAGTCAGTTTTAGCATTTAGTGAATAGTGAACTTAGCAAAAAAGCCAAACAAAAAACAAGTGTGGGACTGCACTTTTTTTACAATTTCACGGCACTTGGAATTTTTTTCCCGTTTTCAAGTACACAACATGCTAAAACCAATGATGTCGTTCAAAAGTACAACTTGCTTTGCAAAACATAAGCCCTCACATGGCCATATTGATGCAAAAGTAAAAAAGTTATGGCTCTGGGGAGGGGAGCGAAAAACGAACAAGGAAAAACGGAAAATCCCAAGGTCATGAAGGGGTTAAGTTAAAGGGGCCGAATAATATTGCACGCCCCACTTTTCAGTTTTTGAATTTCCACAAAAATGTAAAATAACCAATAAATTTAGTTCAACTTCACAATTGTGTTCCACTTGTTGTTGATTCTTCACCAAAAATTTACATTTGGTAGTTTAATGTTTGAAGCATGATATGTGGGAAAAGGTTGAAAAGTTCCAGGGGGCCGAATACTTTCACAAGGCACTGCATATGCCACAGAAATGTACCCCAAAGCACGTAATACTATATGGGTGAGAAATTTAAACCTGCAAAATTTTTTAATGCCTTACCAGTTTTATATACAACAGTAAATATACCCCAGACCACATAATACTGTATGGCTGAGAAATATAGCTCTATAAATAAATATATATTTTTATTTAACTGTGTTTATTTATTTTAAAATGTTTTAAAGGGGAGGAATGAGGATGGGAAAAGGAAGGAAACAAGGAATTAGGAGGGGTAGGTAGGGGAGGTATAACTAGAGGGGAGGAAAGGGAAAGAGAGAGGGGAAGGGGAAAACAATAAAACTAGAAAACTCCGTAGATACAAAGTTCCATCACATTTATATATGGAATTAAAACAATTGTAGAGTGTATCTACCTTAAAGTTATATTACGATTTGGAAGTTCTTAGTGACCAGTATATAAAGGTAAACCAAGAAGAATACAAAAATTGTGTGTTAACCAGATCGGCAAGTAAAACCAATCAGTCAGATATTGACTCCAAGAGTCAAGAATCAGTTTAAGCACCAAGATATTTCTTGGATTTAGGAAATAGCAGAAATTGATTTCCATTTATCCCATTTCTTAGAGTGTTTTTTTAAGTTGCCATTAATAATGGCAAAGCATAGTTCTACTGAGTAGTGCAATTATATTTTTTCCAAAATATCTGAAAATTTAGGTAGATCTACTCTTTTCCAGTACAATGCCATGGAATTCCTAACCACCAGGATAATCTACCATATAATTGTCTAAGGGTCACTTCCATCTGTCTGTCTGTCTGTCTTTCTGTCTGTTTGTCATGGATATTCATTGGTCGCGGCCTCTGTCTGTCATGTAATCCAAGTCCCTAAAACAGCCATGACCAATCAGCGATTGGCACAGTCCGGCGGAAAAATGGCTGCTCCTTGATCCCCTAGTCAGTGCCCGCTCCGTACTCCCCTCCAGTCTGCCCTCACACAGGGTTAATGGCAGCGGTAACGGACCGCGTTATGCTGTGGTGTAATGCACTCCGTTACCGCTGCTATTAACCCTGTGTGACCAACTTTTTACTATTCATGCTGCCTATGTAGCATGAATAGTAAAACGATCTAATGTTAAAAATAATAAAAAAAAAAAAAAATCGTTATATACTCACAGTCCGTCGGCCCCCGGATCGACAAAAGGCCTTACCCGCTCGTGACGCTCTGGTAACCGGTCCATGCTGCGATCTCGTGAGATGATGATGTAGCGGTCTCTCGAGACCGCTATGTCATCATCTCGCGAGACCGCAATGCACTCTTAAGACCGGAGCGTACGAGCAGCGTCGGTAACCGCTTCGCTTGGATCCGGGGGCTCCGGGAAGGTGAGTATATAACTATTTTTTATTTTATTTATTTTTATTAACAGGGATATGATGCCCACATTTCTATATACTACGTGGGCTGGGCAATATACTACGTGACTGGGCAATATACTACATGGGCTGTGCTATATACTACGTGGCTGGGCAATATACTACATGGGCTGTGCTATATACTACGTGGCTGGGCAATATACTATGTGACTATACAATGTGGGCTGTGCAATATACTACGTGGACTGCGCAATATACTACGTGGGCTGTGCAATATACAATGTGGGCTGCGCAATATACAATGTGGGCTGCGCAATATACAACATGGGCTGCGCAATATACTACGTGGGCTGTGCAATATACTACATGGGCTGTGCTATATACTACGTGGCTGGGCAATATACTATGTGACTATACAATGTGGGCTGCGCAATATACTACCTGGACTGTGCAATATACTACGTGGGCTGTGCAATATACAATGTGGGCTGCGCAATATACAATGTGGGCTGCGCAATATACAACAGGGGCTGCGCAATATACTACGTGGGCTGTGCAATATACTACATGGGCTGCGCAATATACTATGTGGGCTGCGCATTGTACAACGTGGGCTGCACAATGTACAAGTGGGCTGCGCAATGTACAATGTGGGCTGCGCAATGTACAACGTGGGCTGCGCAATGTACTACGTGGGCTGCGCAATGTACTACGTGGGCTGCGCAATATACTATGTGAGCTGCACAATGTACTACGTGGGCTGCGTAATGTACTACGTGGGCTGCGCAATGTACTGCTTTGGCTGCGCAATATACTGCGTTGACTGCGCAATGTACTGCATTGGCTGCGCAATGTACTGCGTGGGCTGCGCAATGTACTGTGTGGGCTGTGCAATGTACTGCATGGCTGTGCAATATACTATGTGGGCTGTGTTATACACTACGCATACATATTCTAGAATACCCCATGCGTTAGAATCGGGCCACCGTCTAGTATGAATGATAACCAGTCATGTCGAAGGATCCAACTCTTCCAGATCGATTGAGAGAAGAGCAGCTTGTGGGGTTAACAGAAAATGTATCTTAAGAAGAGAATCAATGTATAGCGATACCTGTTTCCATAGACATTTGATTTTAATGCAGCTCCAAAAAATGTGGAGTGGGTTACCAGGTAGTCCACAGTCTCTCCAACATAAGGACGAGTTCTTTGGGTCAATGTGAGATAGGTGAGAGAGGTTGTAATACCATCTAATGAGGGTTTTGTAGTAAGCCTCATGAAGGATCATGGAAATGTTGGATGACTAAGAGTTTCTGATGGCATTTTCCCATTGTTTGGGGCTTACTGAAGTATTTAATTCCGATTCCCATTTTTTCATATACGCATTTTTATGGAAAACATTATCTTTATTAAATTAACTGTAAAGGTTTTTAGTGCTCCATAAAAATTTATTGTTAGGATTGTTTAATAATAGTGAAACAATTTCTGCCTTTGCCAGCTAATCCAATTATCCGCTACAATTTTTTTTACCATTTTTTCCTCAGTTTTATAGATCACAGAAATGTACTCCACACTACGGTATAGTGTAAGGGTGAGAAATTTAACCCAGTAAAATGTTTCAATGGTTTTTGAGGGTGTTATATAACAAAAAAGGACCTCAAAGCACATAACTCATGATGGATCAAAATATATTAATTTTTTTTCGCCCCCCCCCCAAAAAAAAAAGCTACAGTTACAGTATATATTTGCCAATGGGCTACACAGCCCCAATCACTGTCTACAGACTGAATTCTGTCACTCTCTCTTCTGTCTCCCTCCCTATGCTAAATGCAGATTGTATGTGATAAACACAGAAAAACAATTAGCCCTTATAAAGATTTTCAGTATGATGTCTTAGCTTCAGCACCAGTATCAACACTATAGCCTGTGATTCATTATACTGTGCACACACAGGATTAGACAAGTACTCTCTCCCTCCAATATGAAGTGTCACAGAGCTGTGCAATGGCATCAGTGTGCCAAGCCGGGCGATTTATGTTCTTTTATAACCCCTTGATGATGTCACACAGCCAGCTAATCATAGTAATGCCAACAGATGGCTACGGCATTACAGTGATGCACAAGCAATCTTCACATGCTTACTGGCTGTGTAACAGGCATCAAACATGCGGGGTGGGGGATTTGAGTTTTACATACAGCACTGACCAATACTCTGAGTAATTCTGAGCACCATGTAGCACCAAACACGTTCGCTCATCTAGACACCAGAAGAAAAAAAAATGCATAAAAAACCCCACAACATTTAAGGCTGCAGCAATATATTTTTATTACAGTTTTTGTGGGTTTAATAGAGAACAAATATCAATGACACCTTTTTTATGCCATTTACCAATCCCCATAAATATTTTGATTGCTGTGTTGTGAGGGTCGTTATGATTACAGGGACACTAATATGTTATAATATTTGCTCATTTGCAATGCTATTTTTTTTTTTAAAGTGCATTAAAAATAAAATTAGTGTTTTTCATTTTTTTTAGTAATTTCATGGGAAGAGGAAAAATCTGATATTCTCCCTCTAGAATATGGGGGACATAGAAATACACTGTTATATGCAATGTATCTTTGGGTATCTGTGTGAACTGCCTGTGGGGTCACTGCCTGCAATACAGATCAAGTACACAAAATTCTCAGGGAAATGTCAGCAGAGCCTGTGGCTCACTAGTTTTTGCTGCTGCCGGCAATGTTGTAGATTATGTGTTGAAGTCCCAGTGAGACTCACAAAAAAGTGAAAATTACATTATTGCAATTGTGTTTCATTAAGTTTTAAAGATTTCATAAGAAAAAAAAAAATATATATTTTAGTTTGGAGTTAGAAGTTTGTATGCTTTCTTTAAAATCTAAAAACTGTAATTTCTATACAACTGCAGAGAGGAGTTCAGAGTGCAGGTGTAATTGCTCTCATACCAGTTTTATGCTATACAGTGTGTCCGTAAAGTCATGGTGCACTTTTGACCAGTCACTGGAAAGCATAAAGAAATGACACAAATGTGAAATCTGTTCCAAATAAAAGAAAAACTCTCCCAGTTTCATACCTATTCAGTGCAGTTCGATGTGGGCTCTATTTGTTGCCCTACACACATCCAAACAATAGTGAAGTTCTTGCCACACACGGGTAAGGACGTCTGGTGTAACAGTGAATAACGTCTGTGATTCTCTGTTTTATGGAAGGTTGCCTCATCGCTAAACACAATCTTCTGCAAAAATCTTGCATCATTGTTGATCTCATGAAGTATATCTCTAGCAAGCGCATATCGTTTGGGTCTATCCACCGGTTTGATAGTGTGCAACAGCTGTAATTTGTACGCCGCAAAACTGAGATGTTTCTTTAACACCTTATGAACTGTAGTCTTGCTTAGGTGTAATTGTCGAGCACACGCATGCACAGATTTTTTAGGGCTCCTTAGGTAGCTATTTCATATTGCCTCTACAGACTCATCACTGACTGATGGCCTACCAGGACGGGGTTTCTCCACCAAACTGCCAGTTTCCTTCAACTTATCCCACTGAGTAATGTTATTCCTATGTGGTGGCGCTTCGTTCTAAAAAACGCCGATATTCACGTAGCACTTTGGTCACGGATTCAAGTTTAGCGAGCCACAGAACACACTGAATTTTCCTCTGCACCGTCCACATCTTGACTGGCATGGAAAACCACACAGCTGGCATAAGCTTGTGATTGCATGATGTCACAGACCTGGCAGTGTATTAATCAGAGTTCAGTTTATCAGGGGCTAATCTGACTGGGGGCTCAGCAACAGCTTAAATGAGTTTGTGTTGTTTGATTGGTTCTTGTTATCTCTCCTCATGAACAGGTCTGATATGATTGGGCCAGAAAAAGGGCACCAAAATGTAAACTATAAATAGATCCTGCGACTGGTCAAAAGTGCACCATGACTTTACGTACACACTGTATATTGTGATACTTAAGCTATGTGAGAGAACAGACATCGTTTTTGTGTTTATTGTATCTATCTTGTCTCATTCTCTGAATGCATGGTAATCAATCAGTTCACACTGCTGGGCACTGAATTTACACATTTATATTCACTCCCCTGAACTCCTATTTGAAATTCAGAAGGCATAGTTGAGAGTGTATTTCACCCACAGCCAGAACCTCTGTACAACAAAGAAACTGTACTAAATACATGTTATGACTGATACATATTACTTGATGCTTTGTTCAAGATGTTTAGTAAAAGAGTTTGTAGTTTTGTAACACGGAGTGAAACTTTTTGAATCATAATACATTAGTGGGGTCCCCTTGTCGTCTGCTAGTATGTGGCCCACATGTTATCCTACAACCGTTTACATCAATAAAACAAACCCAAGAAGAAAAATAACCATTTACAGTTCACCCTCATGCTCACAGCCCCAGTGGGGGAGCCTATAGAAAGGGGGGACACAGAGTAATTGAAAGAGGACACTCCTGCTACATAAAGAACCAGAAAGAATTGGAGTACATGTCCAGAAAAATATAACAAGTTTTATTAAATTACACAGATGACATTGACAAATATATCACAACACTTAAGAACATGAGTATATGGTTTCAGACAAGGTGGGTAGCACAGACCAAACAACCCCTGACGAAGCTGACGCGAAACGCGCGTTGGGGCAACGGTGCTGTCCAGGTCTGACGCCAGCACTGTGGTAAGAGCACGGGGAGGGGTTTTAACATATAGCCATTGGGTATTAGCCTGTGTACAGGGCTGTTCTGTGCTTTCATATACGACCCAATATATTTTCGCTTTGACCCTGTGCCCTTCCTATATTTTGCATTATGCATGTGATTTTTTGTATACATATGGCGTTGGTGATGGACAGCACCGGTTGTTTGGTCTGTGCTACCCACCTTGTCTGAAACCATATACTCATGTTCTTAAGTGTTGTGATATATTTGTCAATGTCATCTGTGTAATTTAATAAAACTTGTTATATTTTTCTGGACATGTACTCCAATTCTTTCTGGTTCTTTAACCGTTTACATCAAGCCTGGTGTTTGGAGACAAGGGTCACAGTAACACAACCCAGTGTGATAGATCAGCTCACTCGAATGCATAATGAGGTAGTCAGAGCAATGATTTGCATTTAATTTCTTCAAATGGTTTAATAAAACATGCTACATAATCCAGTCCAAAATAAAGTAAACATAAGCAGTCTTGATGGCACAACACAAAAAAAAACCAAAACAGCACTCCTTACAATCCATATAACTGCAGGGTCCACCCACTCAGAAACAGAGTTCAGCTCTGTTTAACCCAAGTACAGCTCTGGAGGTTTGCCCCTAAACCAAACTCCAAGGTGGAGATATTGTGAACAGTCATCCCACCCATCTCTTTAGCTGTTTACAAAAACCCAACCCATCATGGTCGATAAACCCTTCTCAGTACACAACAAGCTGGACAATGCCTCCGGGTTCTTATCACTGAAGTCAAAAACCTCAGTGAAACATATCTCCACTCCAGTATTTTACCAGTGACCCTCTTACACCAGCCAGAGTGTTCCCCTATCCAATGCTAAAAAAGTAAACTGCATAATGACTCTGTATGGAATAACAAAGCAGAATACACTGTTTCAAACAACATCAAAAGAGATACCAATAAACACCAGCCTGGCGCAAACCAAAAAGAATAAAATTTGGCTTCCGTTGAGTGAAATAGATAGGAATATGTATATCATATGAACTGGGAGAAATAAATATGGCATACCAGTAAAGTAAGTATGGCATACCAGGTCATATGTTGATACATTTGAGATAGGATAGGAAAGTGATGTGGTGACAATATCAATTAGTAAATATGCCAGTTCACTTCAGTGAGGACTAAATTATAATGGCATTGCCTAGTTAAATGTTATTTTAAGATGTGTAAAACTAAATCTTAACAAAAGGAAAGCAAACATTTAGTCACACTTAAAGTAGATATAGAGAAGATAATTACTACTGGGAATGTGAGAGTCAAAACAACGGCTTTTATTACTGCGTAAACAGATACACAAACAATCATCAGATTCATCGAAAGTGCATATAGCTTGTTGCAATTTCCAAAAAGGGTTGTTTTTATCTTTCTCTTATTGTCGGTGGAACTTCATTGCTGCTTTTTAGTGTTCCTCATTGAAAGGCAATCCATTTCTAACTGTGTGGCTCCCACTGCGCTACGCAGCAGAGGACATCTTTATGGTTTTATGTATGTAAAACTTATTTAGGCTTAACTTAGCAAATACATAAAAGCTGAGTTTTTCGGATTTAAAATTGTAACAAACAAAAAGTCACCTCCGTTTTGTAGATTAGTCAATTTAAAAATTAATGCATTGTGGCTCTTTTTGTTAAAGGCCCAGGGATGTTATTTTTATTTATTTTGTAATTTTTTTTTCTCTTTAAAAAGGACACATTTAAAATTTGAATATCTTTTCTATACCCCACAACCATATTACAAGTTGTTAACTCTTGCATCAATGCAACATTTTAGGGATAGTTTACATTTCTGGTTGAGAGTACATTAATTTAGAAGAAAAAGAATACAAATATTATAAGATTTTGCAATTGTTTTACTAGTTTGTTTTTACATGCATATGCGCCACAATAATAGTGCTGGCTAGTGATGAGTGAGCGTTCTCAGCACTCATCAATACTCTATTGAGCATCGAGGTGCCCGGGCATGTTCATTAGTGGATCAAGATTTGCGGGTGCTCGAGCACAAAGATCGAATTCCCCACCCCCACATGTTTTGTAACTGTAATTTAATGCACTTGCTTTTTACTTATTTATTTTCATTAGGGTATACGCACATATTGTTTTTTCTTTGGTTTTGCTTGTTTCCATGGCCAGTGTGAACATGCTCTTACATCATGCATGTTTTCAAGTCATACTGCTGCTCAGTTTTCTTTTTTTTTCTTTTTTTTATTCAAATAAAGTATTTTTTCTCTGTATTTTTTTTTTTTCGATTATTGGGTTAGTAATAGGGTGTCTGATAGATGACTCTCCATTACTAACCCCTGGGTTTGATGCCAGCTGACATTCCCCAGTTGACATTGACCCCAATAAATATTATCCCCGACTGCCACCGCATCATGGCAATTCGAAAGAGTTGGTCAAAGCACCAGAGTTGGCGCATCTAATTTTTAGGAGGATGCAGTCTGATATTTTTAAGGTGGAAGGGCCAACGCTCATGGATGTTTCCAGCCTGATAATATCAGCTTTCAGTTATATGCGTTACCTTTGCTGGTTAACACAAATTGGGTGGGCCCCAAGTCATTTTTTTTATTTACTTATTTACTTCCCTGCCGTGATCTGGGAATCAGAGATGCATCCTGGCGTCTTCCCCATGTTGTTCCCATTCCATTTTAGCTTTATTTCTATCCATTTTAGCAATTCTCCCCCCAGCACTCTAGAGTCTGCCGTAAAAATGCTCATTTCCCATTGACTTCCATTATAGTCGTTACTCGAGTTGACTCCATCCGAGCGTCTGGCCTTTTGTATTCGAGTACTGAACATTCAAGCATGTTACTGCTTGCTCATCAATACTGCTAGCTGTTTCCACAACTTCCCTTCTGTGCCATTACATGACGTTACACAGCTGAAATCAACCCCAAACCCCATTACACCAATTGCCTTTGCACCAGGGCAGTCGGGAAGAGCAAAGGCAAAGCACCAGAATTGGCTAATCAAAGGTGATGCGCTACTTCTGAAGTGGCTGAAGGTTGGTATTTTTAGGCTGGGAAGGGCCTAAAAACCATGGACCTTCCCAGTCTGATAATTTAAGCTCGCAGTCGTCTGCTTTACTTTGGCTGATTATCAAAAATATGGGGGACACCTCGTAATTTTTTTTCCCAAATGATTTATTTATTTAATAGGTTAGATAAGGCTAAACACCCTTTAGTCACACATGAAAGGCACTAAAGGGTGAAAGTTTATTATATGCACGGGGCTTATGGCATTATTTGTCTACAGGATATCTATATAGTCTATCAATTAATTAATCTATCTACAGTGGGGGAAATAAGGATTTGATCCCTTTCTGATTTTGTAAGTTTGCCCACTGACAAAGACATGAACAATCTATAATTTTAAGAGCGGGTTAATTTTAACATTGAGAGACAGAATATCAAAAATAAAATCCAGAAAATCACATTGTAAAAATTATATAAATTTATTTGCATTTTGCAGTGAGAAATAAGTGTTTGATCCCCTACCAACCATTAAGAGTTCTGGCTCCTACAGAGCAGTTAGACGCTCCTAAACATTTGTTGTCTTACATAGCCACCTTTATAAAAGACTCCTGTCCACAGACTCAATTAATCAGTCAGACTCTAACCTCTACAACATGGGCAAGACCAAAGAGCTTTCTAAGGATGTCAGGGACAAGATCATAGACCTGCAAAAAGCTGGAATGAGCTACAAAACCATAAGTAAGATGCTGGGAGAGAAGGAGACAACAGACAGTTAATGGACATTGATCTGGGGCATTTTAATTCACATATAGCTAATGAAAAAATATTAAACAGTCTGCTGTATCCCAGATTGTCATTTAGTGCTGTGGTGATATAAAACTGTCTGCAGACGTAAGGCGCATTAAAAAAAAATATATATTTTTTTCTGTTTCTGAATTTTTTCAGTTGGAAAAAGTTAGACAAGCCGCCCTATCACACTTTGTCGTTTGGTTAGGTTGAAATTACTGTATATTCTCGAGTATAAGCCGACCCCCCCTAATTTTGCCACAAAAAACTGGGAAAACGTAATGACTCGAGTATAAGCCTAGGGTGGAAAATGCAGCAGCTACTGGTAAATTTCAAAAGTAAAAATAGATACCAATAAAAGTAAAATTAATTGAGAAATCAGTAGTTTAAGTGTTTTTTAATATCCATATTGAATCAGGAGCCCCATATAATGCTCCATACAGTTTATGATGGGCTCCATAAGATGCTCCATATTAAAATATGTCCCATATAATGCTGCACAAATGTTGATTATGGCCCCATAAGATGCTCCATACAGACATTTGCCCCGTATAATGCTCCACAAATGTGGATTATGGCCCCATAAGATGCTCCATACAGATATTTGCCCCCATATCATGCTGCACATGGCCACATACAGATGCCCCATACAGATATTTGCCCCCATATCATGCTGCACATGGCCACCTACAGATGCCCCAAAGAGATATTTGCCCCCATATCATGCTTCACATGGCCACATAAGATGCCACATACAGATATTTGCCCCCATATCATGCTGCACATGGCCACATAAGATGCCCCATACAGATATTTGCTCCCATATCATGCTGCACATGGCCACATAAGATGCTCCATACAGATATTTGCCCCATATCATGCTGCACATGGCCACATAAGATGCTCCATACAGATATTTGCCCCATATGCTGTTGCTGCAATTAAAAAAATAAAAAATTACATACTCACCTCTCAGGCCCCCGGCACTTGCTATAGTCACCCACTCCCCGTTCTACCGCTGACCACCGCTGTGTCTTCCCATCCTCTGCACCGACGTTCAGGAAGAGGGCTTCGTGCACTAATCGCGTCACCGCGCCCTCTGACCTGAGCGTCACTGCGGAAGACACAGCAGCGCCGACGGTGGAACGAGGACCAGGTGAATATCGCACACTGCCCCCATCATACTTACCTGCTCCTGGCGCCGTCGCTGCACGTCTGTTCCCTGGCGCCGCATTTTCTTCCTCTAGTGAGCGGTCACCGTTACCGCTCATTACAGAAATGAATATGCAGCTCCACCCCTATGGGAGGTGGAGCCGCATATTCATTACTGTAATGAGCTGTACCATGCGACCGCTCAACACAGGAAGAAACTGCAGCACCGGGAAGCCAGGGACCATGCCAGGAGCAGGTGAGTATTATTAGACAGCCCCCGCTCCCCTGCCGACCCCTGGGTATGACTCGAGTATATGCCGAGAGGGGGACTTTCAGCCCAAAAAAGTGGGCTGAAAATCTCGGCTTATACTCGAGTATATACGGTAAGCTGTAAAGGCCTGATCTATAGGCCACAAAAAATTCTTCAGTTATTAACGTCATACAGTAAGGGACCTGTCACCTAACTGTAAAATAGTTTGCAGCATCTAGTGTGTTATAAAGATCTAATACTTAGGCCACAAAAAATTCTTCTGTTATTAACGTCATACAATAAGTGACCTGACTGTAAAATAGTTTAAAAAACAAACAAATCGGAGTTCCATACACATAAATTAGGTAAAAAGATATATAAATTTTATTATGAATACCATTACATAATATATCACAAATTAACGTAATCAAAAGAACAAAAAAGAGACCCTAGTAGCAAACAAGTGGCACCCGGGCATGAAAAACAATTATGTGTATCACCATGGTGCTAGTAATATATCACATATATGCATCCAGCATCAAATGTAAACATAGTTTACGTAACCAGAGTGTTACTCCTAAAGCTAGATGTCCTAAATATAAAGAAAACCCCTCAGGCTATTATACAAGCCATTGCTATCACTGAGGAGAGAAAAAATAACAGTGCATCTAATAGCAGCAGAGCTTACCCATGGTGAGTGTAACACAATGCCCAGGGACCAGATCCACCCCTAATGCGCGTTTCGCGTAAGCTTTATCAAAAGGGAATATAAAATAGTTTGTATCATCTACTGTGTTAGAGAGGCCTGATCCATAGGCCACACAAATTCTTCTGTCCCTAGCGTTATACAGTATGGGACCTGACATTAGAATACTTTGTAGCATCTAGTGTGTCATAGAGGCCTGATCCATAGACCACAAAAAATTATTTTGTTATTAACATCATACAGTAAGGGACCTGACTTTAACCCCTTTCTGCCATTAGATGTACTATTCCGTCCATGTGGGGTGGGCCCTACTTCCCATGGACGGAATAGTACGTTATGCCCTTTAATGCGACACTGCAACTTAAGTCGCGGTGATCGCATTAAAATTCTGATGCCATCTTACCTGGAGGAAGATGGTGTTGGCATCCTGGGCTGTGACCTCCCCATCCGGCCTCCCAATCGCTGTGATTGGCTGTTCAAGTCTGAACAGCCAATCGCAGCCTTTCTCATTGTTTCAGCAAATCAGATTGGCTGAAACAGTGAGGTCCAAGGCTAGGATCGAGTACCGATATACTCAATCCTAGGTAAGTGCCTGGCAATGCCAGGCATCAGCCAAAACCCCCTGGATTGGCGCAATCGACGATCACATCGATCGCGCCAATCAAATCGATCACGTCTCTCGGTAACTTCCCGGATCGGTGTTATTACAGCACCGTTCCAAGTAGCTCCGATCCTACGCCAGAGCCTGCAGCTGATTGGCGCGATCAATGTGATCGCCAATCGCGCCAATCACAGGGCACAGCAGCGGTGGGACCGCTGGTGACCTGCCGGTGACCTGCCTAGGATCGGAGCTGTGAGCTCCGATCATAGGCTGGTGCCTAGCAACCCTGGCTTCACCAGGGCCACCTCTGATTGGTGGGATCAATGTGATCATCGATCCCACCAATGACAGGTCACAGCAGCGATGTCTAACCCATGCCTTCTGTTTTCTTTTTTTTGTGCACATCCCCCTGCGCGAACCCAGCAGCAGCGCCTAAACCGTGCCTTCTGGGTTTTTTTCTCCACTTCCCCGTGCGCGCACCCAGCAGCTGCGTCTAAACCGTGCCTTCTGTTTTCTTTCTTTTTTCCCCACATCCCCGTGCGTGCACCCAGCAGCCGCGTCTAACCCATGCCTTCCGTTTTCTTTTTTTTCTCCACATCCCCGTGCGCGCACCCAGGAGCCGCGTCTAAGCCATGCCTTCAGTTTTCTTTTTTTTTATTTCCCCCACATCCCCGTGCACGCACCCAGCAGCCGCGTCTAACCCGTGCTTTCCGTTTTCTTTTTTTTTCTCCACATCCCCGTGCACGCACCCAGCATCCGGGTCTAACCCGTGCCTTCCGTTTTCTTTTTTTTCTCCACATCCCCGTGCGCACAGCCAGCAGCCGCGTCTAACCCATGCCTTCCGTTTTCTTTTTTTTTTCTCTCCACATCCCCGTGCGTGCACCCAGCAGCCCCGTCTAACCCAAGCCTTCCGTTTTATTCTTTTTTTTTCTCCACATCCCCGTGCGCGCACCCAGCAGCCGCATCTAACCCATGCCTTCTGTTTTCTTTTTTTTTCACCACATCGCCTTGCACTCACCCAGCAGCCACGTCTAACCCGTGCCTTCTGTTTTCTTTTTTTTTCTCCACATCCTCGTTTGCACACCCAGCAGCCGCCGAACTTTGATAAGTGACACAGTTCACTTATCAGAGCTAAGGCCTGTGGTTTTATGGTACGTGTCCACTTTCAGGATGGCCGGCGGTTTGGACGGAGCGGCAAACCCGCTCCGCTCTAAGCTCCGCCCCTTCTGTGACACGATGATGCCGGATGTGTTCATTGCACACATCCGGCATCATCGCACCCCACACATAGGGCGCTGTGATTTACTTTGCGGTGGTGCAGCGTCGCCGCAAGGTAAACGGACATGCTGTGATCTTAAAAGACGCGCCGCATGTTCGGAAGGGCAGGGCCGCCGGGTGCATGTTACCACGCATAGTGGAGACGGGATTTCATAAAATCGCTTCCACTATGCTGTAACATCTGGACGCTGCGTGTTTGACTCTGAGGCTCTGCACAGCGTCAAACATGCAGCCTTTCCTGAAAGTGGACACGTACCCTTAGACTTCTTTTCACAGACAATTTTTTTCTCCCTATTTGCTTTTTTTCTTTTAGCTTTTTCTTTTTCAGACTAGTTTGAATTAATAGTTTGAATAGTTTGAAGTAATTACTATCCCCCTACACACACATACAGCTATAAATAAAGTACACCAAAGCACCATATTCTCACAAAAAAAGGCCCGCCCGTCACGTTCATCCCACCAGCGCTATTCATTGTAGGAGGCATATTCATTCATTGCCTCCAACACTGATAGTGAGGGAGAGGTTCCCACATTCCTATTCTCTTTAGATTCTTCCTCCTCCTCATTTTCCTACTCAGGTCCTGCGGAAACCGCCATGCAGGCGTCCCAGGACAGAAGCAGCACCCACCATAGATGAAGATGAAGATGAAGCAGTGCCCACTCCTGAAGTTGAACGAGCGCGCCCCTCTTCCGACCTGTATAGACCTCACCCCCCAGAAAATTACGAGCTACTGATTCCTGATTTTGTGGCAGAATCAGGAATCAAGTTTGCCACCACCGGCCTCACAGAAATAGACTTTTTCAAAGTCTTTTTCTCTGAGGATTTTGTTAACCTCATTATGGAGCAAACTAATTTGTATGCGTGTCAATTTTTGGAGCAAAACACTGGTTCATCATATTCTAACTGGTCTCCTGTAGATGCAGTTGAAATGATGCAGTTTTGGGGCCTGGTCCTTCATATGGGGCTCCTGAAGAAGCCAGAAATTCGGCAATATTGGAGTGTTAATATTTTATACAACACTCCAGTGTTCCGAAAGGTCATGGTCTGGACGCATTTTGAGGCCATCCATAAGTTCCTGCATTAGTCCGATAATGCACAGTGTCCCGCACGAGATGACCCCATCTTTGATCGTCTGTTCAAAGTTCGGCCTGTCATCGAACACTTCAACAAAAAGTTTGGTGAAGTGTACATGCCCAAAAGGGACATCTGCATGGATGAGTCCTTGATTCATTTTAAGGGGCAGCTCAGATTCCATCAGTACCTGCCCAGCAAGAGGGCCAAGTACGAAATCAAACTCTACAAGCTGTGTGAGAGTACCTCAGGGTGGGTACACCTACAGCTTTAGAGTCTACAAAGGAAAGGACACCAGGATTGAACCCCCTGAGTGTCCCCCTGTCCTGAGAGTGAGTGGGATAATTGTGTGGGATTTGGTGCACCCACTGCTGGATAAAGGTTATCACCTCTACACTGATATCTTTTGTTCCAGCATCCCACTCTTCAAATCTCTCTCTGCGTGAGGTACCGCTGACTGTGGTACTGTCTGCAAAAATCAGAGAGGCCTCCCGAAACTGCTACTTGGGCAGATGCTCAGAAGGGGTGACAGCAGAGCCCAATGTAGCAACCACCTGCTGATGGTCAAGTACAAGGACAAGAGGAATGTCCTTCTCTTGACCACCATACACAGTGATGGCAGTGCCCTCAGCACTGTACGGGGTACCTCTACACAGGTCAGCAAACCGGACTGTGTACCGTAGTACAACAAAAACATGGGGGGGGTGTTGGTCTGTCTGATCAACTCCTCCAACCGTACAATGCTTTGAGAAAGGCCAAGGTGTGGTACAAAAAGATGTCCATGTACATCATACAAATGGCAATGTTCAACGCTTTCCTGCTGTCACAATGTGCACGGCACACTGATACGTAGTTTCAGGAGGTAGTGATTAAGGCCCTGATATTTGGCACGAGGGATGGAGCGGGCCCCAGAACTTCCGGAACTGAATGTGCTCGTATAGTACCAGGTCAGCATTTCCCAGGGAAGGTCCCGCACACTGGAAAAAGAGGTGCCGAGTGTGTTACAAAAGGGGAATATGCAAGGACACCATTTATCAATGCGACACCTGCCCCGAAAAACCTGGCCTGTATAGGAAGGATTGCTTCAAATTTTACCACACCTCCATGTACTAATAATTTACTTTACAGGAAACAGTAGATTAGTTCCAAAAAGGGGGAACATCTATATAAGTTCAGTGGGGGTCTAGTTTACAAAATGTCACTTGTGTTTTTTTTTTACTGTTTAGGCACATCAGGGGCTCTGCAAATGGAACATGATGCCCGCAGAGCATTCCATCAAAGTCTGCTTTCCAAAACATCACTACTTCCTTTCTGAGCCCCGATGTGTGCCCAAACAGTATTTTTTCCCACATATGGGGACTAAAACATCATTTTTGTGGGAAAAAATTTGATTTTTTATTTTCACGCCCGGGCATTATAAACTTTAGTGAAACACTTGGGGGTTCACAATTCTCACCATACATCTAGATAAGTTCCTTAGTGGGTCTACTTTCCAAAATGGGGTCACTTGTGGGGGATTTCTACTGTTTAGGCACATTGGGGCTCTGCAAACGTAACATGAGGCCCGCAGACCATTCCATCAAAGTCTGCTTTTCAAAAAGTCACTACTTCCCTTCCGAGCCCTGAAGTGTGCCCAAACAGTAGTTTTCTCCCACATGTGGGGTATCAGCGTACTCAGGAAAAATTGGACAACAACTGTTGTGGTCCAATTTCTCCTGTTACCCTTGGGAAAATTAAAATCTGGGGACTAAACGATCATGTTTGTGGACAAAATATGATTTTTTATTTTCACGCCCGGGCGTTATAAACTTCTGTGAAGCACTTGGGGGATAAAAGTGCTCACCACACACCTAGATAAGTTCCTTAGGGGGTCTAGTTTCCAAAATGGGGTCACTTGTGGGGGGTTTCCACTGTTTGGGCACATTAGGGGTTCGCCAAATGTGACATGGAGTCTGATCTCAATTCCATCTAATTTTAGCTTGAAAAGTAAACGGCGCTCCTTCTCTTCTGAGCCCTGCCGTGCACGCAAACAGTGGTTCCCTCCCACATGTGAAGTATCGGCATACTCAGGACAAATTCGACTACAACTTTTGTGGTCCAATTTCTTCTGCTACCCTTGTGAAAATAAAAAATTGGAGACTAAACGATCATGTTTGTGGAAAAAATAGGATTTTTTATTTTCACGCACGGGCGTTATAAACTTCTGTGAAGCACTTGGGGAATAAAAGTGCTCAGCACACATCTAGATAAATTCATTAGGGGGTCTAGTTTCCAAAATGGGGTCACTTGTGGGGGGTTTCCACTGTTTAGGCACATCAGGGGCTCGCCAAACGCAACATGGTGTCCGATCGCAATTCCTGCCAATTTTAACTTTAAAAAGTCAAATGGCGCTCCTTCCCTTCCAAGCCCTGCCGTGCACCCAAACAGTGGTTACCCCCCACATATGGGGCATCAGTGTACTTAGGACAAATTGTTCAACAACTTTTGTGGTCCATCTTCTCCTTTTACCCTTGGGAAAATAGAAAAATTGTTGCTGCAAGATAATTTTTGTGACTAAAAAGATAAATGTATATACAAAGATAACCTCAAGCACTCACCCGAGAACAAAATTAGTCTTTATTAATGGTATCCACAGCCGATATAATAACAGAAAAACTTTTTCCAACGTTTCGGCCTACATCCGGCCTTTTTCAAGGGTAGTTTTCTACATATAAGCATAAAAAAATACACAAGAATACAAAAAAACATATAGATCCATCATATAATCAATGAGAACATCATGTCTATAAATGCTGAAAGGAAACATAATATGTCTACTTGTGGATAAACCTAGAACCCAGAAAGCTGGACTTATTTTCAACATCACAACACCAGTATGTAAATAAAAAGCATCCCAAAGCAAAAAGGAGAGAACATAGTAAATCAAATTGATATTCCAATAATGACTAAGAAGAAAACCAAACACCATTTGAGAGACAAGTACCAGAAAAAGCATAAGTAATGATATGCTGAACTATTATACTAAACACCTAGATATAGCAAGACTATTAGCTCCAAGAAGAAACGCCAGCTACTATACCTGTAAACATGAAAATCGGCAGGTGTGCTGTGCACCAAGTTCAGTGTGATACGGAGTGCACGCTATGCTGGGGAAAGCCCTTTTAAAGCGCCGCCACCGCTTCTACTTCCGGGTGCGTCATGTGATCCCAGGCAGCCGAGATCTACCAAGAAGAACCGAACATATATATATATACCGTTCAGACCAAAAGTTTGGACACACCTTCTCATTTAAAGATGTTTCTGTATTTTCATGACTATGAAAATTGTACATTCACACTGAAGGCATCAAAACTTTGAAATTACACATGTGGAATTATATACTTAACAAAAAAAGTGTGAAACAACTGAAATTATGTCTTATATTCTAGGTTCTTCAAAGTAGCCACCTTTTGCTTTGATGACTGCTTTGCACACTCTTGGCATTCTCTTGATGAGCTTCAAGAGGTAGTCACCGGGAATGGTTTTCACTTGACAGGTTTGCCCTGTCAGGTTTAACCCCTTTCTGTCATCAGACGTACTATTCCGTCCATGTGGGGTGGGCCCTACTTCCCAAGGACGGAATAGTACGTCATGCCCTTTAATGCGACACTGCGACTTAAGTCGCAGTGATCGCATTAAAATTCCGACACCATCTTACCTGGAGGAATATGGTGTCGGCATCCTAGGGCCTGTCGCCACCCCCCCGGCCTCCCGATCGCTGTGATTGGCTGCTCAATTCTGAGCAGCCAATCGCAGCCTTTCTCATTGTATCAGCCAATCAATTTGGCTGAAACAGTGAGGTCCCAGGCTAGGATCGAGTACCGATGTACTCGATCCTAGGCCAGTGCCTGGCAACGCCAGGCATCGGCTACAACCCCCCGGATTGGTGCGATCGACGATCACATCGATCGCGCCAATCGCAGGGCACAGTGGCGGTGTTACCGCTCTGTGCCCTGCCTGTAGCTGCGCGCTCTGCAGCCCCGTGTCTCCTGCCATGGCTCCGGATCCCCTGCCATGGATCTTTCCACTCCGATTGGCGCGATCGATGTGATCGTCGATCGCGCCAATCACAGGGCACAGCAGCGGTGTTACCCTGTAACGCGGTCCGCAGCCCCCTCTGCCCTGCCTCCTGTGCTCCGGATCCTCCAGCGCTCCCGTCCGGATCCTCCAGCTCTGATTGGCGCGATCGATGTGATCATCGATCGTGCCAATCACAGGGCACAGCAGCGGTGTGACCGCGCTGTGCCCTGATGGTGACCTGCCGGTGACCTACCGGTCACCTGCCGGTCATCTGCCGGTGACCTGCCTATGATCGGAGCTGTGAGCTCCGATCATAGGCTAGTGCCTAGCAACACCGGCATCACTAGAGCCTTCTCTGATTGGTGGGATCGATGTGATCATCGATCCCACCAATCACAGGTCACAGCAGCGGTGTGACCGCTCTGTGACCTGTCTCACCTGCCCCTGACCTGTGTAACTGCTCTGAAGGAATCCTCACACTTGGTGAGGATTCCTTCAGAGCGGTCACACTGAGAGATCCCCTCCTGTGCTGAGACTTGTGGTGCCACAGTAGCCTGTGACACCATAATTCTCGCTAAAAAAATAAAAGAAAGAAGACAGAAGAAAGAAGAAAGAAGAGAGACTGCGAACCGTAAGTGTTGATACCCCAATCCCGGCCCGATCTCTCTTCATCCCCCCCATCCCCCCCTGCCCCATCCCCCCTTCCCCACCTTGCGCCGTATCCGTGCCCAAATTTAGCAGCCGCCGAGCATTGATTGGTGACGCAGTTCACCTATCAACACTCGTGCTCGCTTTTTTTTCACCCCCTTAGCGTCGCCGAGCGTTGATTGGTGACGCAGTTCACCTATCAACACTCGTGCTCGCTTTTTTTTACCCCATCCCCGTGCGCTCCCCCAGCCGCTGCGTCTAATCTCTGCCTTCCCTTTTCTTTTCTTTTTTTTCCCCCATCCCCGTGCGCTCCCTCAGCCGCTGCGTCTAATCTCTGCCTTCCCTTTTCTTTTTTTTTTTCCCCCCATCTCCATGCGCTCCCTCAGCCGCTGCGTCTAATCTCTGCCTTCCCTTTTCTTTTTTTTTTCCCCCCATCCCCGTGCGCTCCCTCAGCCGCTGCGTCTAATCTCTGAATTCCCTTTTCTTTTTTTTTTTCCCCCCATCCCCGTGCGCTCCCTCAGCCGCTGCGTCTAATCTCTGCCTTCCCTTGTCTTTTTTTTTTTTACCCCATCCCCGTGCGCTCCCTCAGCCGCTGCGTCTAATCTCTGCCTTCCCTTTTCTTTTTTTCCCCCATCCCCGTGCGCTCCCTCAGCCGCTGCGTCTAATCTCTGCCTTCCCTTTTCTTTTTTTCCCCCATCCCCGTGCGCTCCCTCAGCCGCTGCGTCTAATCTCTGCCTTCCCTTTTCTTTTTTTTTTCCCCCATCCCCGTGCGCTCCCTCAGCCGCTGCGTCTAATCTCTGCCTTCCCTTTTCTTTTTTTTTTCTCCCATCCCTGTGCGCTCCCCCAGCCACCACGTCTATTCTCTGCCTTCCCTTTTCTTTTTTTTTCCCCCCATCCCCGTGCGCTCTCTCAGCCGCTGCGTCTAATCTCTGCCTTCCCTTTTCTTTTTTTTTTCCCCCATCCCCGTGCGCTCCCTCAGCCGCTGCGTCTAATCTCTGCCTTCCCTTTTCTTTTTTTTTTTCCCCCATCCCCGTGCGCTCCCTCAGCCGCCGCGTCTAATCTCTGCCTTCCCTTTTCTTTTTTTTTTTTCCCCCATCCCCGTGTGCTCCCTCAGCCGCCGCGTCTAATCTGTGCCTTCCCTTTTCACATCCCCGTTCGCACACCCAGCAGCCGCCGAAATTTGATAAGTGACGCGGTTCACTTATCAGAGCTAGGGCCTGCTGTTTTAGACTTTTCATTTCACAGGTATTTTTTTCTCCCCATTTGCTTTTTTTTTCCTTTAGCTTTTTCTTTTCAGAATAGTTTGCACCAAACACTATCCCCCCCACACGTACACATAGTTTTCAATAAAGTACACAAAAGCACCATTTTCACACAAAAAATGTCCCGCTCGTCCCGTTCGTCCCAACAGCGCTATTCAGCGGAGGAGGCATATTCTTTCCTTGCCTCCGACACTGATAGCGAGGGAGAGGATCCCACTTTTCTTTATTTTTCTGATTCTTCCTCATCCTCTTCCTCATCCTCTTCCCCCTCCTCTTCCCCCTCCTCATCTTCCTCCTCTGGCCCTGCGGAACCGCCACGCAGATGCCGCAGGACAGAAGCAGTGCCCATCATTCATGAAGATGAAGATGAGGCAGGGCCCACTCCTGAAGATGAACCAGCGCGCCCCTCTTCGGACCCCGTATGGACCTCGCCCCCCGAAAATTACGAGCCACTGATTCCTGATTTTGTGGCAGAATCAGGAATCAGGTTTGACACCACTGGCCTCACAGAAATAGACTTTTTCAAAGTCTTTTTCTCTGAGAATTTTGTTAACCTCATGGTGGAGCAAACTAATTTGTACGCTCGTCAATTTCTGGAGCAAAACACCGGTTCATCATATTCTAACTGGTCTCCTGTAGACGCAGTGGAAATGATGCAGTTTTGGGGCCTGATGCTTCATATGGGGCTCCTGAAGAAGCCAGAAATTCGGCAATATTGGAGCGTTGATATTTTATACAACACTCCAGTGTTCCGAATGGTCATGGTCCGAACGCGTTTTGAGGCCATCCATAAGTTCTTGCATTATTCCGATAATGCACAGTGTCCCGCATGAGATGACCCCAACTTTGACCGTCTGTTCAAAGTTCGGCCGGTCATCGAACACTTCAACAAAAAGTTTGGTGAAGTGTACGTGCCCAAAAGGGACATCTGCGTGGATGAGTCCTTGGTTCATTTTAAGGGGCGGCTCAGATTCCGTCATTACCTGCCCAGCAAAAGGGCCAGGTACGGAATCAAACTCTACAAGCTGTGTGAGAGTACCTCAGGGTACACCTACAGCTTTAGAGTCTACGAAGGGAAGGACACCAGGATTGAACTGCCTGAGTGTCCCCCTGTCCTGGGAGTGAGTGGGAAAATAGTGTGGGATTTGGTGCACCCACTGCTGGATAAAGGTTATCACCTCTACACTGATAACTTTTATTCCAGCATCCCACTCTACAAATCCCTCTCTGCGCGAGGTACCACAGCCTGCGGTACTGTCCGCAAAAATCAGAGGCCTCCCAAAGACGCTACTTGGGCAGATGCTCAGAAAAGGTGAGAGCAGAGCCCAATGTAGCGACCACCTGCTGGTGGTCAAGTACAAGGACAAGAGGGATGTCCTTCTCTTGACCACCATACACGGTGATGGCAGTGCTCTCAGCACTGTACGGGGTACCTCTACACAGGTCAGCAAACCTGACTGAGTACTGGGGTACAACAAAAACATAGGGGGCGTTGATCTCTCTGATCAACTCCTCCAACCGTACAGTGCTTTGAGGAAGGCCAAGGTGTGGTACAAAAAGCTGTCGGTGTACATCATACAAATGGCAATGCTAAACGCTTTCCTGCTGTCACGATGTGCACGCCACACCGATACGTCGTACCTTCAGTTCCAGGAGGTAGTGATTAAGGCCCTGATATTTGGCACGAGGGAACGAGCGGGCCCCAGTACTTCCGGAACTGAAGGTGCTCGTATCGTACCAGGTCAGCATTTCCCGGGGGAGGTCCCGCAAACTGGAAAAAGAGGTAAGTCGCAAAAAAGGTGCCGAGTGTGTTACAAAAGGGGAATACGCAAGGACACCATTTATCAATGCAACACCTGCCCCGAAAAACCTGGCCTGTGTATGAAGGATTGCTTCAAATTGTACCACACCTCCATGCACTACTAATTTACTTTACAGGAAACAGTAGATTAGTTCCAAAAAGGGGGCACATCTATGTAAGTTCATTGGGGGTCTAGTTTACAAAATGTCACTTGTGGGTTTTTTTTTTACTGTTTGGGCACATCAGGGGCTCTGCAAACGGAACATGATGCCTGCAGACCATTCCATCAAAGTCTGCTTTCCAAAACGTCACCACATCCCTTCCGAGCCCCGACGTGTGCCCAAACAGTATTATTTCCCACATGTGGGGTATCAGCTTTCTCAGGACAAATTGGACAACAACTTTTGGGGTCTAATTTCTCCTGTTACACTTGGGAAAATTAAAAATTGGGGACTAAATGATCATTTTTGTAGGAAAAAATAGGATTTTTTATTTTCACGCCCGGGCATTATAAATTTAAGTAAAACACTTGGGGGTTCCAAATTCTCACCACACACCTAGATAAGTTCCCAATTAGGTCTAGTTTCCAAAATGGGGTCATTTGTGGGGGATTTCTACTGTTCAGGCACATCAGGGGCTCTGCAAACAGAACATGATGCCCGCAGACCATTCCATCAAAGTCTGCTTTTCAAAAAGTCACTACTTCCCTTCCGAGCCCCGAAGTGTACCCAAACAGTAGTTTTCTCCCACATGTGGGGTATCAGCGTACTCGGGACAAATTGGACAACAACTTTTGGGGTCCAATTTCTCTGGTTACACTTGGAAAAATTAAAAATTGGGGACTAAATTATCATTTTTGTGGGAAAAAATAGGATTTTTTATTTTCACGCCCGGGCATTATAAATTTAAGTGAAACACTTGGGGGTTCCAAATTCTCAACACACACCTAGATAAGTTCCCAATTAGGTCTAGTTTCCAAAATGGGGTCATTTGTGGGGGATTTCTACTGTTCAGGCACATCAGGGGCTCTGCAAACGGAACATGATGCCCGCAGACCATTCCATCAAAGTCTGCTTTTCAAAACGTCCTACTTCCCTTCCGAGCCCCGAAGTGTACCCAAACAGTAGTTTTCTCCCACATGTGGGGTATCAGCGTACTCAGGACAAATTGGACAACAACTTTTGGGGTCCAATTTCTCCTGTTACACTTGGGAAAATTAAAAATTGGGGACTAAACAATCATGTTTGTGGAAAAAAAAATAGGATTTTTTTTTTCACGCCCGGGCGTTATAAACTTTTGTGAAGCACTTGGGGGATAAAAGTGCTCACGACACATCTAGATAAGTTCCTTAGGGGGTCTAGTTTCCAAAATGGGGTCACTTGTGGGGGGGTTTTCCACTGTTTAGGCACATCAGGGGCTCGCCAAACGCAACATGGCGTCCGATCTCAATTCCAGCCAATTTTAGATTGAAAATGTCAAATGGTGCTCCTTTCCTTCTGAGCCCTGCCATGCACCCAAACAGTGGTTTACCCCCACATGTGGGGTATCAGCGTACTCAGGACAAATTGGACAACAACTTTTGGGGTCCAATTTCTCTTGCTACCCTTGAGAAACTAAAAAATTGGGGACTAAACGATCATGTTTGTGGAAAAAATAGGATTTTTTTTTTCACGCCCGGGCGTTATAAACTTTTGTGAAGCACTTGGGGGATAAAAGTGCTCATGACACATCTAGATAAGTTCCTTAGGGGGTCTAGTTTCCAAAATGGGGTCACTTTTGGGGGTTTTCCACTGTTTTGGCACATCAGGGGCTCGCCAAACGCGACATGGCGTCCGATCTCAATTCCAGCCAATTTTAGATTGAAAATGTCAAATGGTGCTCCTTTCCTTCTGAGCCCTGCCATGCGCCCAAACAGTGGTTTACCCCCACATATGGGGTATCAGCGTACTCAGGACAAACTGGACAACAACTTTTGGTGTCCAATTTCTCTTGCTACCCTTGAGAAAATAAAAAATTGGGGACTAAACGATCATGTTTGTGGAAAAAATAGGATTTTTTTTTTCACACCCGGGCGTTATAAACTTTTGTGAAGCACTTGGGGGATAAAAGTGCTCATGACACATCTAGATATGTTCCTTAGGGGGTCTAGTTTCCAAAATGGGGTCACTTGTGGGGGTTTTCCACTGTTTAGGCACATCAGGGGCTCGCCAAACGCGACATGGCGTCCGATCTCAATTCCAGCCAATTTTAGATTGAAAATGTCAAATGGTGCTCCTTTCCTTCTGAGCCCTGCCATGCGCCCAAACAGTGGTTTACCCCCACATATGGGGTATCAGCGTACTCAGGACAAACTGGACAACAACTTTTGGTGTCCAATTTCTCTTGCTACCCTTGAGAAAATAAAAAATTGGGGACTAAACGATCATGTTTGTGGAAAAAATAGGATTTTTTTTTTCACGCCCGGGCGTTATAAACTTTTGTGAAGCACTTGGGGGATAAAAGTGCTCATGACACATCTAGATATGTTCCTTAGGGGGTCTAGTTTCCAAAATGGGGTCACTTGTGGGGGTTTTCCACTGTTTAGGCACATCAGGGGCTCGCCAAACGCGACATGGCGTCCGATCTCAATTCCAGCCAATTTTAGATTGAAAATGTCAAATGGTGCTCCTTTCCTTCTGAGCCCTGCCATGCGCCCAAACAGTGGTTTACCCCCACATGTGGGGTATCAGCGTACTCAGGACAAATTGGACAACAACTTTTGTGGTCCAATTTCTCTTGCTACCCTTGGGAAATTAAAAAAATTATTGCAGAAAGATCATTTTTGTGACTAAAAAGTAAAATGATAATTTTTTCCTTCCATGTTGCTTCTGCTGCTGTGAAACACCTGAAGGGTTAATAAACTTCTTAAATGTGGTTTTGAGCACCTTGAGTGGTGCAGTTTTCAGAATGGTGTCACTTTTGGGTATTTTCTGCCATATAGACCCAAAGTGAATTCAAATGTGAGGTGCCCCTAAAAAAAATGGTTTTGTAAATTTTGTTGTAAAAATGAGAAATTGCTGGTCAAATTTTAACCCTTATAACTTCCTAGGAAAAAAAAATTTTGTTTCCAAAATTGTGCTGATGTAAAGTAGACATGTGGGAAATGTTATTTATTAACTATTTTGTGTCACATACCTCTCTGGTTTAACAGAATAAAAATTCAAAGTTGGAAAATTGTGAAATTTTCGCCAAATTTCCATTTTTTTCACAAATAAACGCAAGTTATATCGAAGAAATTTTACCACTATCATGAAGTACAATATTTCACGAGAAAACAGTGTCAGAATCACCGGGATCCGTCGAAGCGTTTCGGAGTTATAACCTCATAAAGGGACAGTGGTCAGAAATGTAAAAATTGGCCCGGTCCATAACGTGCAAACCACCCTTGGGGGTAAAGGGGTTAATAAGTGGGATTTCTTGCCTTATAAATAGGGTTGGGACCATCAGTTGTGCTGTGCAGAAGCTTGGTGGATACACAGCTGATAGTCCTACTGAATAGACTGTTAGAATTTGTAATATGGCAAGAAAAAAACAGCTAAGTAAAGAAAAACGAGTGGCCATCATTATTTTAAGAAATGAAGGTCAGTCAGTCTCAAAAATTGGGAAAACTTTGAAAGTGTCCCCAAGTGCAGCGGCAAAAACCATCAAGTGCTACAAAGAAACTGGCTCACATGTGGACCACCCCAGGAAAGGAAGACCAAGAGTCACCTCTGCTTCTGAGAACAAGTTTATCCGAATCACCAGCCTCAGAAATCGCAGGTTAAAAGCAGCTCAGATTAGAGACCAGGTCAATGCCACACAGAGTTCTAGCAGCAGACACATCTCTACAACAACTGTTAAGAGGAGACTTTGTGCAGCAGGCCTTCATGGTAAAATAGCTGCTAGGAAACCACTGCTAAGGACAGGCAACAAGCAGAAGAGACAAGATTGAGCTAAAGAACACAAGGAATAGACATTAGACCAGTGGAAATCTGTGCTTTGGTCTGATGAGTTCAAATTTGAGATCTTTGGTTCCAACCGCCTTGTCTTTGTGCAATGCAGAAAAGGTGAACGGATGGACTCTACATGCCTGATTCCCACCGTGAAGCATGGAGGAGGAGGTGTGATGGTGTGGGGGTGCTTTGCTGGTGACACTGTTGGGGATTAATTCAAAATTGAAGGCATACTGAACCAGCATGGCCACCACAGCATCTTGCAGCAGCATGCTATTCCATCCGGTTTGCGTTTAGTTGGACCATCATTTATTTTTCAACAGGACAATGACCCCAAACACACCTCCAGGCTGTGTAAAGGCTATTTGACCAAGAAGGAGAGTGATGAGATGCTATGCCAGATGACCTGGCCTCCACAGTTACCAGACCTGAACCCTATCGAGATGGGTTGGGGTGAGCTGGATCGCAGAGTGAAGTCAAAAAGGCCAACAAGTGCTAAGCATCTCTGGGAACTCCTTCAAGATTGTTGGAAGACCATTCCCGGTGACTACCTCTTGAAGCTCATCAAGAGAATGCCAAGAGTGTGCAAAGAAGTCATCAAAGCAAAAGGTGGCTACTTTAAAGAACCTAGAATATAAGGCATAATTTCAGTTGTTTCACACTTTTTTCTTAAGTATATAATTCCACATGTGTTAATTCATAGTTTTGATGCCTTCAGTGTGAATTTACAATTTTCATAGTCATGAAAATACAAAAAAATCTTTAAAAGAGAAGGTGTGTCCAAACTTTTGGTCTGTACTGTATATATATATTGTAGGGGTGTTACTCGCTCAGGTGAGATGGCTGACACTCAGGAGGCACGTTCCATTAAAAGTTCAGAGGGTTTATTGCTCCATAAACCACAAAGCAAAAACAGAAAACAAATAGCCTTTAGCTCAAGAATAGAAAAACAAGTGTCCAGTCCTTCAGGCTCAGTCCTGGAGCCTTAACACACTCTGGATGCTTTCACCTCCACACACACACATCTCCTGTATTAAGCATTAGCCTTAATTTTATAGATCTAACCACACCCAGAAACCATCACATGATTAGACATGTGGTTGTGACATCACCACAGGTCCTGAAACACATATAGATAGGTATGGTTATGCCCCTTACCCAGGGGTGAGGTATATGGGTAGCCAGACCCTTCCATCTCTCATAGCTACCCATAACCTGGACCCAATTATACTAAACAATTCCTTATTGCTTTATGTGCATTAAAGAAAACACTCCGGGTTACATCACAGCGACAAGCCATCTATGTGACACATACCTCCCGTCGACTATACTACATTTAGCCACGCTACAATATATAAAGTGAGTCTCTTTAGAAGCTACCATGTAGGCATGAGTCAGGGAGGAGAACCTGATTTCGAGTCTCCCCTGTTAATCCATTCTAGGAACCCTCATAAATAAGAAACTTGGAGGTTTGTAACTCCAAAACATGTTGTTTTTTTTGTTACCTTATGAAGGCTGCACTGTAAAAATAGCAGCTGAAAGGCATTGTGCTTATCGCTCTCTATGGCGTCTCCAGACTCTGTCACATCTGTCACATATTATCAGTGAGAACCTGCTTTCATTTGTGAAGAGCACAGGGCGCCAGTGGCAAATTTGCCAATCCTGGTGTTCTGTGGCAAATGCCAAGCATCAGTTGTAGCGCCCCCACTGCCGCAGGGCCGAGGGGTACCCGGTACCGGGCCTCTGAGTCTCTGCTCTGGGATTGTCACGGTGGCTAGGCCCGGTCCGTGACCCTGCTGAGGGGCGTACAGTAAAAGATGTAGATGGTGGTAGTGGTGCGGTGTAGTGCCGGTCGCAGTAAATAACGAGGACACCAGGTTGCAGTCTCTTTACCTCTTTACTGAAGGTCTCTGGGTCCTCAGTCCGGAATACGGTTCACCAGGCTGCGCAAGTCCGGCCGGTCCGATGGCACCTCCAGAGTTCTCTTTGCAGGTGGAAATCTGTGCCTTCCTGCTAGCGCTATGTGTTGTGGTCCTCCCCTGCTGTGCTTACGGGATAGTCCCCACAACTGTTGTGTCTGTTTCTCGTGTTCCCTCACAACTCGATTAGATGATCTTCTGCTAATCCTCTGTCCCTCCCGGTGTTATGGTTGGGACGCACCCGTATGATGGGTAGGCTCGGAGCTCTTCCGGGACCCTAGAGTCGCCCCTCTCCACTGGTTGCCCCCTATGTCTTCTTAGGTGATTTAGGTGAGACAGCCCACCTGTGACTGACTGTCCT
This sequence comes from Ranitomeya variabilis, assembly GCF_051348905.1. Lineage (NCBI taxonomy): Eukaryota > Metazoa > Chordata > Amphibia > Anura > Dendrobatidae > Ranitomeya > Ranitomeya variabilis. The sequence goes on along the minus strand of NC_135236.1, from coordinate 620,883,024 downwards.
GCCGTTGGTTTGAAGTATTGCTTAGAGCTAGATATATAAATACTTCCTCGGCGTTCCGGCCGCCGGCTGTGCGCCTCAGTAGGATGTTGCCTCGGTCTTACAGCACGACTCCTACTAGTATTCTCCTTCTTGCTTTGATCTCGTTTCTCACTCAGCACAATATATCTCGCTTCTGATCCTTTCTTAGGGCACCGCTGCTATGCTGAGCAGGCACGGTCCCGTGACGTTCTCTCTGTTTGCCAGGCCTCTGTCAGGGTCCCAAACCTGACAGGGACCCTACCGAATCTTCCCCCACAACACCCTCTGCCACAAGGTGTTGCCTGGTTCCAACCCAGTCAGCTTTCTGACTAACTTCCTGCCTGACCCCCAGTTTATCCACACGGTGAGGAGTGGCCTAATAAATAGCACCCTTAGCTCCCCCTGGAGGCCCGACTGTGAAATGTATTGGTGTATGTGATACCTGGTCAGATGAACTCCTTCAGTGCCATCAGACGTACCATAGCCCCCCTTAGCGGCGGAGCCACAGTACTGCAATGACCAGGACTCTGGGGCGCTGCACTCCCCCCCGGTTAAATCCAGTACTCCGGGACTGGGAAGAAAACAACAATACATGTCAGCAAAAAGACATACAATTTTTGTGAGTGCAATAACAATAAGCATATTTGAACAGGCTTCCCTTTATGGGAGGTGAGGACACTTGAATGTTACAAACATGGTTAAATACTTTTAAATAACTTTTCTTACCCAACTGGGTATTCTACTAAGTGAAAAATTTTTAAACATTAATTCAACATTGCCTTTAAGGATGTACACCCTGAATCCACTAAAAACCTTCTTATAACACATTATAAGGCTTAAGCACCTGTGCTACATTCTCCTACTTTACGTCTGCGGGACCGCCTGTCCTAACTGCTCCAGACCTACTGCCTCTCCTTTCTGTTACAGGACCGCCCCATTCTGCCCGGGTCTACTGTCCTTCCACTACTATACACAGTATAGAACATATTTTTCCTTCAGTTTGAGATCACTGAGCCATCTCTATATGGCTCCTAAGAGGACTCACCACTAACCCCTACGGGTTCACTTCCTGTCCTCATTCTTCTATTAACATTATTGAACATTTCTTACAATCAACTAATTGGTTACATTTAACTTTTACATATCAACATCATTACTTCTTCTTTTAGAGCATCATCATTCCTTAAGTGTTATCGATGAACATCCCCTTTAAGAGGGGACCAAGTCTCTATGAGGTGGTGCAACTTCTCAAGCTGCAAGTCCGTATGCAGCAAGGACTCCAGTGCAGGTTCCAAGAACTGTATCTTCGCAAAGAGTCCGTCTTTTTTGTAAAACCAGTAGGGAGCAACTTTAAGAAGGTGCAAACTATATACAAGAAGTTTGTATCATGCACTGTTCATGATTCCAGCAGTTTTTTTGAGAACTTGTGCAAAAAGTAGAAAACAAACAAAATTAAGAAACAATAGGGATCCCGGGTCAACAAAGGGATCCCTTTAAGAGTTAACCCTGGAACGGTTTTAGCAGCAAATTCAGGAAAGTTAAACAGTTAACTATTTACAATCAATGAAGCGTTCTTGCTTACTCAGTTTCGTAGTGTAGGGGATGGTCTCCTATCCCCGGCCGAGGCAGCACCTGTGCTGGTAGTTGGTCTCTCAGGTGCCATCAGATCAGCCGGTGTCTGGATTTGAAGGCTAATCCTGCTTGCAAGCTCAGTAGCCGCTACAAGGCGTACGGTGGTGATAGTGACAAGATCTGGCAAATCTGGATCAGTCATGATCGGGGCAACAGGTGGCGCTCTCTCAGGCTCACACCGTCGAACGTTCCGGGCGCACCATCCTTGTGCATTCCGATGACGGGTGTAAGTCACCTGATCCCCTTTTTGCAATGGATCCCCATCTCGGCTGCAGCAGGGAGTTTTCACGTTGTAACTAGTAACAAAGACATCAGTTGGTAGCCCCGGTTCCTGTATGGAGCCCCATCCCCTCTTCGGGTGGTAGGCCATCACAGTTGCCCGCTTTACCACATCTTTCCTGCCGTGCGCAGACTTTCTACGTTGTGTATCATGTTGTTCGGTCTCGTCTCAATCTTTCCAGCGTTGGATTAGACATTGCTTATACTGTTCCCAGGTAAGTACCGCAAGGGTGAGGCTCTCCCCCGGAGCTCCATACGGCTCATTCCAGGGGGTGTCCCACCGGAGGATCACCCCATCTGGGCCCACTTCTATGGGTTCCCCCATCTTGGTCGATAGGGGAGGTACCAGCTTCCCCATCACGTCGGGGGTGAGGACCACCCGTTCCACCGTAAAGGCGCGGTTATTGTGGCTGGGGTGAGGAGCGGTCACAGGAGCGGGATCGGTCAGGAGAGCAGAATCGGCCGGGGGAGTAGGGGTGTCGTCCATACCTGCGCCTGATGTGATTCCACCGATGTCGATCTGTTCCGTTGACGAGGACACTGGAATCGGCTGCAGCCCAGACCGCAGCTCTTCCGGAGTGGCCTCTTGATGTGGCTCCGCCCTCCATGGCTCCGTGGCTGGGATAGGTAGGCTCGGCTCCTCCACTGGCGGCTCCAAGGAGTTCAGGTCCTTCACCGGCGGTGGACGCGAGTCCACCTCTGATGGGTGAGGGCAAGTCGGGACCACCTCGCCGCTGATCGGGCACTTGCTGCTCATCGTTGCTGTCTGGCATTCGGCGGCAACGCATGCATCTGGCTCCGCCATTTCTCCAGGGTCGGGCTCCTTCTTCACCTCGCTCCCGCCGTTGCAAATCAGGGAGCGGTTCTCCTCTGATGCTGGGTAGGTCGTCCTCTCGCAGCAGGAGTCGGAGGGGGTGGTCGCTACTTCTGGTGCCGCTTTGGTAGTCTCCTCCCATGGCACGCCCTTCTTCTTCCTGTGCGCTCCCTGTGGCGCTGCAATGGCGGCAACTTTTGGCGGGAAGTTTTGGCGGTAAATGGCGCAGCACAGACTTTACAATAAAGTACAGTCCAAGCACTATAAATCACAGTTCCAAGGCACACATGACCTGATTCCTCAGGCTTAAGTAGATCCTGTTCGTGACGCCAATTTGTAGCACCCCCACTGCCGCAGGGCCGAGGGGTACCCGGTACCGGGCCTCTGAGTCTCTGCTCTGGGATTGTCACGGTGGCTAGGCCTGGTCCGTGACCCTGCTGAGGGGTGTACAGTGAAAGATGTACAGGTCCTTCTCAAAAAATTAGCATATAGTGTTAAATTTCATTATTTACCATAATGTAATGATTACAATTAAACTTTCATATATTATAGATTCATTATCCACCAACTGAAATTTGTCAGGTCTTTTATTGTTTTAATACTGATGATTTTGGCATACAACTCCTGATAACCCAAAAAACCTGTCTCAATAAATTAGCATATCAAGAAAAGGTTCTCTAAACGACCTATTACCCTAATCTTCTGAATCAACTAATTAACTCTAAACACATGCAAAAGATACCTGAGGCTTTTAAAAACTCCCTGCCTGGTTCATTACTCAAAACCCCCATCATGGGTAAGACTAGCGACCTGACAGATGTCAAGAAGGCCATCATTGACACCCTCAAGCAAGAGGGTAAGACCCAGAAAGAAATTTCTCAACAAATAGGCTGTTCCCAGAGTGCTGTATCAAGGCACCTCAATGGTAAGTCTGTTGGAAGGAAACAATGTGGCAGAAAACGCTGTACAACGAGAAGAGGTGACCGGACCCTGAGGAAGATTGTGGAGAAGGACCGATTCCAGACCTTGGGGAACCTGAGGAAGCAGTGGACTGAGTCTGGTGTGGAAACATCCAGAGCCACCGTGCACAGGTGTGTGCAGGAAATGGGCTACAGGTGCCGCATTCCCCAGGTAAAGCCACTTTTGAACCATAAACAGCGGCAGAAGCGCCTGACCTGGGCTACAGAGAAGCAGCACTGGACTGTTGCTAAGTGGTCCCAAGTACTTTTTTCTGATGAAAGCAAATTTTGCATGTCATTCGGAAATCAAGGTGCCAGAGTCTGGAGGAAGACTGGGGAGAAGGAAATGCCAAAATGCCTGAAGTCCAGTGTCAAGTACCCACAGTCAGTGATGGTGTGGGGTGCCATGTCAGCTGCTGGTGTTGTTCCACTGTGTTTCATTAAGGGCAGGGTCAATGCAGCTAGCTATCAGGAGATTTTGGAGCACTTCATGCTTCCATCGGCTGAAATGCTTTATGGAGATGAAGATTTCATTTTTCAGCACGACCTGGCACCTGCTCACAGTGCCAAAACCACTGGTAAATGGTTTACTGACCATGGTATTACTGTGCTCAATTGGCCTGCCAACTCTCCTGACCTGAACCCCATAGAGAATCTGTGGGATATTGTGAAGAGAAAGTTGAGAGACGCAAGACCCAACACTCTGGATGAGCTTAAGGCCGCTATTGAAGCATCCTGGGCCTCCATAAGATCTCAGCAGTGTCACAGGCTGATTGCCTCCATGCCACGCCGCATTGAAGCAGTCATTTCTGCCAAAGGATTCCCGACCAAGTATTGAGTGCATAACTGAACATTATTATTTGATGGTTTTTTTGTTTGTTATTAAAAAACACTTTTATTTGATTGGACGGGTGAAATATGCTAATTTATTGAGACAGGTTTTTTGGGTTTTCAGGAGTTGTATGCCAAAATCATCAGTATTAAAACAATAAAAGACCTGACAAATTTCAGTTGGTGGATAATGAATCTATAATATATGAAAGTTTAATTGTAATCATTACATTATGGTAAATAATGAAATTTAACACTATATGCTAATTTTTTGAGAAGGACCTGTAGATGGTGGTAGTGGTGCGGTGTAGTGCCGGTCGCAGTAAATAACGAGGACACCAGGTTGCAGTCTCTTTACCTCTTTACTGAAGGTCTCTGGGTCCTCAGTCCGGAATACGGTTCACCAGGCTGCGCAAGTCCGGCCGGTCCGATGGCATCTCCAAAGTTCTCTTTGCAGGTGGAAATCTGTGCCTTCCTGCTAGCGCTATGTGATGTGGTCCTCCCCTGCTGTGCTTACGGGATAGTCCCCACAACTGTTGTGTCTGTTTCTCGTGTTCCCTCACAACTCGATTAGATGATCTTCTGCTAATCCTCCATCCCTCCCGGTGTTATGGTTGGGACACACCCGTATGACGGGTAGGATCGGAGCTCTTCCGGGACCCTAGAGTCGCCCCTCTCCACTGGTTGCCCCCTATGTCTTCTTAGGTGATTTAGGTGAGACAGCCCGCCTGTGACTGACTGTCCTGCCGTTGGTTTGAAGTATTGCTTAGAGCTAGATATATAAATACTTCCTCTGCGTTCCGGCCGCCGGCTGTGCGCCTCAGTAGGATGTTGCCTCGGTCTTACAGCACGACTCCTACTAGTATTCTCCTTCTTGCTTTGATCTCGTTTCTCACTCAGCACAATATATCTCGCTTCTGATCCTTTCTTAGGGCACCGCCCCTATGCTGAGCAGGCACGGTCCCGTGATGTTCTCTCTGTTTGCCAGGCCTCTGTCAGGGTCCCAAACCTGACAGGGACCCTACCGAATCTTCCCCCACAACACCCTCTGCCACTAGGTGTTGCCTGGTTCCAACCCAGTCAGCTTTCTGACTAACTTCCTGCCTGACCCCCAGTTTATCCACACGGTGAGGAGTGGCCTAATAAATAGCACCCTTAGCTCCCCCTGGAGGCCCGACTGTGAAATGTATTGGTGTATGTGATACCTGGTCAGATGAACTCCTTCAGTGCCATCAGACGTACCATAGCCCCCCTTAGCGGCGGAGCCACAGTACTGCAACGACCAGGACTCTGGGGCGCTGCACCTGCATGGTGTTGGGCTGTGAGCACAACCTCCATCTGTGGACATCAGGCACTCAGACTATCCTCATGGAGTCGGTTCCTAACCATTTGTGCAGACACATGCACATTTGTGGCCTGCTAGAGGTCATTTTGCAGGGCTCTGGCAGTGCTCCTTCTTGCACAAAGGTTAAGGTAGTGGTCCTGCTGCTGGGTTGCTGCCCTCCTATGGCCCCCTCCACACCTCCTGGTGTACTGGCCTGTCTCCTGATAGCGCCTCCAGCCTCTGAACACTACGCTGACAGACACAGCAAACCTTCTTGCCACAGCTCGCATTGATGTGCCATCCTGGATGAGCTGCACTTCCTGAGCCACTTGTGTGGGTTGTAGAGTCCGTCTCATGCTACCACGAGTGTGAAAGCACAACCATCATTCAAAAGTGACCAAAACATCAGCCAGAAAGCATTGGTACTGAGATGTGGTCTGTGGTCCTCACCTGCAGAACCACTCCTTTATTGAGTGTGTCTTGATAATTGCCAATAATTTCCATCTGTTGTCTATTCCATTTGCAGAACAGCATGTGAAATTGATTGTCAGTGTTGCTTCCTAAGCGGACAGTTTGATTTCACAGAAGTATGATTTACTTGGAGTTATGTTCTGTTGTTTAAGTGTTCCCTTTATTTTTCTGAGCATATATATAGATACAAAACAACACAACAGCACATGTGCATGAATCTAGGCCATGTGAAAATACAGACAAATATTCCATATGAATTATACTTCTCAAAAATATTTTTTCACAAATTTTTTTTTTTATTTATTTTTTCATAAAGCTTACAGTAATAGATGAAATGAAGGTTCTTAGCGCATAAATTCGCCAATTCATGTATGCCCATCAAACACGGCAAGGTGACCTCCCTCTGATGGGTCCTACTCTACCGTACATGCCACTTCTGGGCCACCACCCTACAACTATGGACAAAACATGTCACTCAAGGGCTAAGCCTACAATTTATGGGCAGGTAGAGCTGATTACAGCCACATGCAAGGTCAATGGGAGGAGTGCAAGATCAGCCTGGAGGCAGCCAGCATCCAGTGACTAAATAGAGAAAAAAAAACAACCAGCACTCCTAATGTGAACACGTGCACGCTACAAAACTGCATCATATAGAAAAAAAAGAACAGAGCAGCACATGTGCATGAATCTAGGCCGTGTGAAAACACAGACAAATAATCAATATAGATTATATTCCTCAAAAATATATTTTTTAAAATTATTTTTTTCATAAAACTTACAGCAATAAATGAATGAAGGTTCTTAGCGCATAAATTGGCCAATTCAGGTGTGCCCATCAACCACGGTAGGAGTGCTGGGTGATTTTTTTTCTCTATTTAGTCACTGGATGCTGGCTGCCTCCAGGCTGAACTTCCACTCCTCCCATTGACCTTGCAGGTGGCCGTAATCAGCTCTACCTACCCATAAATTGTAGGCTTAGCCCTAGAGTGATATGTTCTTGAAGCGATGGCCGGGGGACCACCACGGTGCAGAAAGACTACTGTACACAAGATGAGGTGCGAACAACAAAGGGTAGATTTATTGGGAGGCAAGGAATGAAGTGGGTGAGGAAGATGCAAACAGGGGTATGCAATGGCAAGAGACACTTTACAAGAGTTATAAATGTTATCTTTCCCGTAAAATAGCACGGTGCTCCAACTATTACAGACTCAAAATATGTCTCACAAGCAAATTTAAACAATAAACAAATAACGATGCTACTCTACATATTACCTCCCAGGCCTTTACTAAGCAGGCCACACGGCTCCCGTGTACTGACTACTGAAGCCTACACTGGGCCCTAACAGGTGCACCAAACTGGAACAGACTCACGGTGATGTTGGGAACTCAGGTCTAGTCCCAGGGGGGCCCCCAGCAGTCTAATATGATGGTGCGCAAGGCTTTCTGTCAACTCTGTGAAGCGTGGTCTTCTCCTTGGGATGCTCCTGGAGACTGTAAGTCCCTTTCTCAGTATCTTCATGGCTTCACAAACTAGCACAGAACAGCCACCTTTGCTGTACCCGGAAAAGTCTTGCAAATTTCACAAGTACACTCCGTCCCAGGCTGTGGGACCTTTCCTGTCGCAAACAGCACACAGTTCTCTCTGTAGCAGCTTCAGCTCACACACACAGTTCAGGCTCAACTCCTCCCCTAATTCTAGGGCAGTTTATCTTCACAGTCTATAGCAGGGGGAAGCAGAACATTCCATCACACCAGACAAGGGGGTGCTGTCTCTTAAAGTGGCAGCATGTTACTGTCCATAACAGCACCACCCTCTTACATTTTGCCCATAGTTGTGGGCTGGTGGCCCAAAAGTGGCATGTATGGTAGAGTAGAACAGCACCACCCTCTTACATGCCTACCTTCTTAAAGATGGTCATCCTCGGCCATCACAGAATCAGGGTTGAAGCGTAATGAAGGAACGTGCAATGCGGAAACAGCACTTAGAGGAGGCAACAAAGGTGTAAAAACAGACAGAGCACACTGTTCTACATATCGGACTGGTGGAACCCCTGCATTAGACCTCTGGGATCTCCGAAGCTCTTGGCTGTCAGGCAAGGCTTGACTATCTTCCAGAGGAACACTTGTTGCAGGAAACATTGTGAGCTCTTGTCTGGTCTCGTCCTCGCATGGCGGTACTGGTACATCCATGGGATTACCGTCTCTGTGTGGCTGAGGACCCCCTACTGTGTCAGGGACGGTCCACCACTCATCATCGATTTCACCATCAGGCATGACAGATTCAGGATGTGAAGTGGTGCCTTCAGGTGACAATGACGTAGAACAGACCTCAGACCGGCAAGGCCGCAACATATTTCTGTGAAGTACTCTAGGGGCAGATGCCCCATTCTCAATCTGTACCTTATAGACAGGGCCGTTAGCATACACTCGCTCGATAACCTTGTGCGACTGTACTTCCCATTTCTCACTTAGTTTTCCCTTAGGGCGTTTCTCTCTGACTAATACTCGGTCTCCAGGTTGGAGCGGTAACTCTTGAGTCAGTTTGCGGCCCGTATGTTCTTTTTCTTGCAGCTGCTGACCCGCCAACTGCCGTATAGTTTGCAATCATTGCCGATGCTCTTTCACCCATGAGGTGACAGTTCGCTCCATCAGCTCCTCTGGCTGTTCCAAATTCAGCTCAATGATCTCTCATCCAGCTCTTCCAAACAACAGTAGGTAGGGGGTATAACCCGTGTTGGAGTGGACCCGATTGTTGTAAGTCCAGACCAATTATGGCAGATAGTCTGGCCAACACGCCTTCTTATCCTCCTCCAACATTCTCAGCATTTGAAGTAAGGTTCTGTTGAAGCGTTCACAAGCTCCGTTGCCTTGAGGGTGGTAAGGGGTGGTCCGGGACCGCTCAATGCCATACATGCGATACAATTCTTTCATCACCTTGCCTTGGAAACATGCGCCTTGGTCGGAGTGGATGCGCTTTGGGCACCCATACACCCAGATGAAGTGTTGACAGATGGCTTGCGCCACCAATTCCGCAGTCTTATCTCTAGTCGGAGTGACTACTGCGAACTTAGAGAAATGATCGGTCTTCACCAAACAGTATTGCAGCCCCCGAGCCGAGTGTCCCACGAGGAGATAGTCGATCATCAAGACTTCTAGTGGTTCCTTAGTTTGTATGGTTTGGATGGGTGCCCTATGTTCAGTACTCTTAATGAGGTCACATACTCGACATTGCCAGCAAACCTCTTCCACCACAAGCTCCAACCGGGGGCAATACACATGCCGCTGTAACAATTGGTAGGTCTCTGTGGGGCCAAAGTGCGCTCCAAATTCTTGAGCTTCTTTAGCTACTTCTTGAGCCATTCTTCCTGGGATGACCACTTGCCACCTTACTTCCATATCTTTTGGCTGTTGCCTCTTACGATATAGAACTGACTCTCGCACTTCCAGTCTATCACACTGGTGCAACACACTCCTCATTTCAGAGTCCACATCATCTTTCTCTTGTTTGCCAGGCTTCCGCTTTTGCGTTACCCACCATTTCATCTGTCTCAGACCTTCGTCTTCATCCTGAACGTGTCCCCATTCCTCATTGGTTCTCCCCAGGGACCGGGGTAATGCGCAGGCCTCCCTTCTTGACTTCTTGGTCCACTCCTCCACCTACCACAGGCTGAACAAACACTTCCAACCCATCAAGGTTGCGGTGAGTCCCCACTGGAAGGTATACTATAGTTTCTCGCTCGGGAGGTAGGATTGCAGGTTCTTTACCAGGAGCCCTGATGACCCCTACCATCTGATAAGATGGCACACTCTTCTGCGTCCCACAGACGCGGATCAGTCGTTGAAGGGCTTCTTGAGTAGGCTTATGTGTAGTAGCCTTCTTCCAATATCCAGGTCCCCGTTTGGTAAACATAATCTGATCGAGTTCACGTAGGATATTCATTCCCAGTACTACAGGCACATCTTCATTGATAGGCTCAGGGACTAGCAGGATCCCTTTTCTCCCAACTTTTTGCCCACAGATTCGAACATTCATCCACACGACCCCTGTGACCGGGATCAGTTGTTGGTTGGCAGCAAACAACCGGATCAATCTCTCTTTTTCTGGCTTGGCCAGGTCCTGGAAATGCTGCTTGAAATACGCTTCTGGCATCGTTGTCACTTGTGACCCGGTATCTATCAGGCAATCCACTAGAACTCCTTCAAATTCAGCACGTAGGATGGGGCTCCCAGCAATCAAGTGTTCGTTATGATATGGAGCGGCCTCTCTTCTCACCTCCCCCGCAGAGTGCTGCACTACTGCGGGGGTTGGTAGTTTAACGGTGGCTTCTGCTGGCCTTGACTGTAGTTCCGACAGTCTCTGGCAAGGTGCCCCCGTCCTCCACATTCCCAGCATTGGATGCCTCCTCCTCGCCGAGGGGTACCTCGAGCCTGTCCTCGTGCCTCCGATGTCTGATTGGAGGGGGCTTACTCCCACTGATCCCTTATCGGTCGGGCTGAAGAATGGTTGCATGAGTACGGTGGGTCAGACTGTTGTAGTTCCCCCACTCTTCGCTCCATCTGGGTCAGTTTCTCTTGCGCATTGACAAGGGACCGCTGCAAGTCTTGCACCACCTGGACCAGCACCTCCTGATGGTTTGTGTCCCCTCTGGTATTGGTGCCCTGGACACGCATCACCCCAGACGCATAGCTCTCTTCTTTACTTCGGGCCACTGTTTCTGCCAGGATTTGATGAAACGTAAGAGCCAGATCTGCCCGGACCGATTCTGACAGTGCTCGCCTCAAGGATGTGCTGTACAGTCCCAGAATTAATTGCTCTCGGAGTATGCGATCTTTAGAGCCCATGCCACCAAATCCATCCGCCTCCTTTCTCTGCACCTCTGCTAACACTTCTTGCAGTGCTGTTGCATACTGAGAAATTCCTTCTTCTTCCCGCTGCAGCCTAGAGAAAAATTTGGTGCGAAGGTGTCTGGCGCTAGCAGTCTTGCCGTAGATCTCTTCCAGGAACTTCACTAGCTCCTTCAGGGTACTGCGGGTGAGTTCTGGTTGTAGACAGATGTTTCTACGGGCTTCTCCCTCTAGGGCAGTTAACACAATGTCCACTTTAAGGTCTGGGCTGATGTTATAAATCTTCAGGGTGCTTTGCAACCGGGACACCCAGTCGGACAGTGGCATATTCTTGCCGTCAAACTTTGGTAGCACACTAAATATGGTGCCCATAGGGAGTGTCCTTGCAGGGGTTCCACCAATGCCCACAGCATCTCCATTAACATTAGCATTCCCGCCATTGCTGTCTGCTGCCTCCATCTTGGTGACAGTACTCTGCTCGCAGCGCCACTTGAAGCGATGGCCGGGGCACCACCACGGTGCAGAAAGACTACTGTACACAAGATGAGGTGCGTACAACAAAGGGTAGATTTATTGGGAGGCAAGGAATGAAGTGGGTGAGGAAGATGCAAACAGGGGTATGCAATGGCAATAGACACTTTACAAGAGTTATAAACATTATATTTCCTGTAAAATAGCACGGTGCTCCAACTATTACAGACTCAAAATATGTCTCACAAGCAAATTTAAACAATAAACAAATAACGATGCTACTCTACATATAACCTCCCTGGCCTTTACTAAGCAGGCCACATGGCTCCCGTGTACTGACTACTGAAGCCTACACTGGGCCCTAACAGGTGCACCAAACAGAAACAGACTCACGGTGATGTTGGGGACTCAGGTCCAGTCCCAGGGGGGCCCCCAGCAGTCTAATATGGTGGTGCGCATGGCTTTCTGTCAACTCTGTGAAGCGTGGTCTTCTCCTTGCTTCTGGATCCTAGGAATGCTCCTGGAGACTGTAAGTCCCTTTCTCAGTATCTTCGTGGCTTCACAAACTAGCACAGAACAGCCACCTTTGCTGTACCCGGAAAAGTCTTGCAAATTTCACAAGTACACTCCGTCCCAGGCTGTGGGACCTTTCCTGTCGCAAACAGCACACAGTTCTCTCTGTAGCAGCTTCAGCTCACACACACAGTTCAGGCTCAACTCCTCCCCTAATTCTAGGGCAGTTTATCTTCACAGTCTATAGCAGGGGGAAGCAGAACATTCCATCACACCAGACAAGGGGGTGCTGTCTCTTAAAGTGGCAGCGTGTTACTGTCCATAACAGCACCACCCTCTTACGTTTTGCCCATAGTTGTGGGCTGGTGGCCCAAAAGTGGCATGTACGGTAGAGTAGAACCTATCAGAGGGATGTCACCTTGCTGTGGTTGATGGGCACACATGAATTGGCCAATTTATGCGCTAAGAACCTACATTTCATCTATTACTGTACGTTTTATGAAAATAATTCTTTTTTTTAAATTCGTAAAAAAATATTTTTGAGAAGTATAATCTATATTGAATATTTGTCTGTGTTTTCACATGGCCTAGATTCATGCACATGTGCTGCTGTGTTCCTTTGTATCTATATGATGCAGTTTTGCAGTGTGCACGTGTTCACATTAGGAGTGCTGGTTGTTTCTTTTTTTTTTTCTCTCTCTCTCTATATACAGTATATACCTCAACAGTCCAATATAAATCACAGTGGATGGGAAAATGCTAATTGCCAGGGGGGAACTATCAGAAACTCTGTAAATACATCATATGTGAGGTCAGCGGCATCTGAATATATATTTTGGTTGTAAAAAATTTAACTTACAATTGTACTTGAATGCAAAGATAGATGCCAAGAAGATTCACATATTTAAGATGAAAGTGGATACATGTGTTGCCAATCACAGCACCATACTCTGGGCAGATGCTGCTAAGAGAAGACATAGTAGTGGTACAACTAAATGCATTATTGCTCACCCTAAGGCCGGCGTCACACTAGAGAGTTTTACAGACGTATGCGAGGCGCAAAAATAACGCATTGCACAGGAACCAATGAATCTCTATGGGGCAGCTCCTATTTGGTGTATATTACGCATCCGTATTTTACGGGCGTAGAAAATCGCAGCATGATGCGTTTGTCAGCGTATTGCGCAAAAAATCCGCCAATGAAAGTCTATGGGTGCGCAAAAAATGCGGATTACACATGGACCAACAGTGTGACTTACGTAAAATACGCAAGAGTTCAGCAGGTAACAGGAAATGTGCCAAGCCCTCAATCAGGAAGCTTAGACATGCAAATTAACTGAAAAAGCCAGACAGACGTCCCGGAAGTCTGCCGCACGCCTCCAAGGAGTCTCATGCATCATGGCCAATATAATTAATGTCGAAATGCTGCTGGTCCTGGTGCAAGAGAGGCCAGAAATATGGGATCAGCGAGATGCCCATTATTCCAACGGGGCCAGAAAAGAGGCAGCATGGAGAAGCATATGTGGGATCATTTTCCCAGAATATGAGCAGCGGCCATGTGAGATCCAGAGGCAGATAAGGGTGTACACTCTTGTTTCTCTATGAATAATATTGCAAACTGCATTACCTTCATGAATTTGAGCCTTTTGATATTTTCATTAACATTAATCTCATTTATTTATATAGCACCATTAATTACATGGTGCTGGACATGAGAAAGGGGTTATGTACAGAGTTTTATAGATGTCATTTACATTAAAAAAATTTACAATGACATACTGCTACAGAGGGGAGAGGACCCTGTCCTTATGGCCTGAAATTCTATGTATTTTCCATTATATCGTATTGTGCTGTTTGTGTTTACAATCTCTATGTTGATGATATTTTTGAAAAAATGCAGGTTACTAAGCCACATTAAAATCTGTTATATCACTGACACATTGTGGTACCACTGTGTGGAGCGCTCCCAGACGCAGGGCAATGGGGTACTCTGTACCGGGTCCCTCTGCCTCTGTTCTGGGGATGTCACGGTGGCCCGACCCGGTCCGTGGCCCTGCTAAGGGGCGTCCAATTAAAGGTGTAGGTGGTGGTGGTTTAGGTCGCGGTAAATAATGAGGACACAAGGTTGCAGTCTATTTACCTTTTACTGTAGACTTCGGCATCCACAATCTAGAGCACTGCAAACAGGGCTTGCTGAGACCAGCCGGTCCGAAGGCACATCCAGAGTTCCCTTTGCAGGTGGAAATCAGTAGCCTTCCTACTTGCGCCTCTGTGTTGTAGTACCTCCCTGCTGAGCACCACGGGATAGTCCTCACAACTCTTGTATCTGTTTCTGATGTTCTCTCTCTCCGTCTCCCAGTTTGGATAGGACGCACCCGTATGACGGGGGTAGGCCTGGAGCTATTTTATAGGGACCCAAGAGACGCCCCTCTCCCACAATTTGCCTCCGTTGTCTGCTTAGGTGAAAAGGTGAGACGGCCAACCTAAAGTCAACTACCCTGCCGTGATTGAAGTAAAGCATAGAGCCAGTACTCCCTCGGTGTTCCAGCCACCGTTTACGTGCCTCAGAAGGATGTGCCACAATCTTAGGGCACGACTCCTCCCAGTATTATCTCCTTTGTTGCTGTGATCTCGTTTCTCACTTCTCCACAATATACTTCGCTTCTTGTCCTTTCTTAAGATAACGCCGCAATGAAATGCAGGCGCGGCTCCGTAACGATCTGTCTCTCGCTAGGCCTCTGTCAGGATCCCACACCTGACAGGTCCTCCCTGGAACTCTCCCAGGCTGCTTTCTCCCTAACTTCCTATCCAACCCCCAGTTTTACCCAAGTGTGAGGAGTGGCCTAGTAGAAAGGACCTTTTGCTCCCCCTGGTGGCCGGAGTGTGAAGTGTAATGTGTGACTGTGATACCTGGCAAGGTGAACTCTTTTAGTACAATCAGACGTACCATCACTCCCCCTGGTGGAAGAGCGACGTTACTGCAACGACCAGACTCTGGGGCGCTGCACTCCCCCCCCGTTAAATCCAGTACTCCTGGTCTGGGAAAAGAAGAACAACAATACATGTTAAGACATACACAATTTTTTAAATGCTATGAATAAGTAAATGCTATGAACAAGTAAATATAACAGTGCTTCCCTTTATGGGAGGTGAGGACACTTGAATTTTGCGAACGTCTTGGTCATGCACAGTTCATGACTCCCAGTTCAGTGGGTGCAAACTTTGAAACAGCAGTGATCCCGGGTAAACAAAGGGATCCCTTTTGAAAGTTTTTGGAGCAATTCACTGTCCATTACTCCATTGTCCATTTTAAATCTGTAACAAAGATATATACACAAACATTTTTAACCAAACAGCAGCACCAGTTAATATTTCCAAGTTTTGTAGCGAATTGGGGTTTGATTCTTGGTGCTACGTGTAGACCTCCGCAGTGCAGGTTTTGCTAATGATCTAACAGGGCCCGCTGTGCTTGCTATCGCTGGTGTGAAGCACTGTCTTCTAGCTACACTTCTGGTGAGTCTGGGTAGCACTGGTAAACTGGAGCTCTCACGACTGCTGCTACTAATTGTGGGCATGGCAGGTTCACCGATAGCGGAGGGGGAACCAGCCGGCTCATCTATTGGCATGGTATCCTCTGGTGGAATCTGCTGTGACTAAGGCTCTGGATGATCCGGCATCACATTTTGTTCTGGCGGCTTCAGCTGGCGAAACGTTAAAACAGGTACCACGATGGCCTGATTGATTTGAGTCCAAGACTGGGGAAAATCGCTAAGAACAGTGTGTATCATCTTCTCCTCTTCCACGGGCGGAGATGCGCCTGGGTCTGTTTCCCTATCTCTCAACTTATCAAGGCATATTTTGAGGTGGTCTCTGGATATTGCCGTTGAAGTCTCTCGCCCATCTTTGCTGATGAGACATACCTTTGTATTGTCAAAATCGGATGGCAGGATGGTATATGGTTCCGCCTCCCATTGATCGTCAAGCTTATCTAATCTTCTCTTCCATTTGAGCACTTGCTCACCGGGTGACAAGGGAATTGCAGGAGCATGAAGGTTGTAGTCCCTTTCTTGTTTTTGTCGGGCTTGGGTTAAACTTCTTTCCACGCATTCCTGTATTTTGCGGTACCTTTGCTGCTTTTCTGTATCCCAATCTGCATTTGGCAAGGTGTCTTCGGGGGTTAGGACCCCCATGTCTAGGTCAACAGGTAATTTGCTAGATCTCCCTCGCATGAGGTAGGCTGGAGTACAATTGGTGGAATTCACCGGGGATGTGGTTGTACATATCTACCAAGTTAGGCAACTTGGTTGGCTACAAGTTCCGTTCTTCCACAGGTAATGTCTTCAGTAAGTCGATTACCACTTGGTTCATCTTCTCGCACATCCCGTTAGTCTGTGGGTGATACGGCGTTGTTCTGATCTTCTTACACCCGTATAAACTGCAAAATTCCTGGAATACCTCCGCCTCAAATGCTGGCCCTTGATCAGTCAGCACCTTCTCCGGGTACCCATGCGGCCTACAAAGGTACTGCTGGAAGTCTTTGGCGGCCGTTTGGGCCATCAGATCTTTGACCGGCACAACTACCAGGAACCTAGAGTAGTGGTCCATGATGGTAAGAGCATAGACATTGCCTGACCGGCTGGGTGTTAGTTTTACGTGGTCTAGAGTGACCAGCTCAAGCGGCCATTTGGTGATGATAGGCTGCAAGGGAGCCCTTTGGCAGTCACGGTCCTTCCTGCGTAGGCTACATGGGCCACACTCTTGACACCACTTCTCGATGGCTTTCTTCATCCCAATCCAGTAGAACCTCCTGCGGAGTAGACTCTCCAACTTCCTCCATCCGAAGTGTCCTGCCCCATCGTGGTATGCTCCCAGAACCATTGGCGGATCTTGCCGTGGGACTGCTATCTGCCATACCAACTCATGAGTGCATGGGTCGATGCTTCTTCGGCACAGCTTACCATCGTGAATAAACAGTTTGCCTCTCCCCTTCCACAGTTGTCGTTAGGGTTGAGTGACTTTTTCTTTTTGAGGTTGAGTCGGGTTTCATGAAACCCAACTTTCTCAAAAGTCGAGTTGAGTGAAATCGGCCGATCTTCTTGAAAAGTCAGGGTCGGGGATCGGCCGAAACACGAAAACCAATGCAAGTTACTGGAAAATCTATATATTTTTATATTTACTTCAGCGCGATATATGTGAAAAGCCGGTAATTCAATTGCCGGCTTTTCATTTCTCCTGCCTAAACCCGACATGATATGAGACATGGTTTACATACAGGAAACCATGTCACATCCCCCTTTTTTTGCATATTCCAGACTACTATTGTTAGTAATGTGTATGTGCAAAATTTGGGCGCTGTAGCTATTAAATTTAAGGGTTAAATCGCGGAAAAAATTGGCGTGGGCTCCCGCACAATTTTCTCCGCCAGAGTGATAAAGCCAGTGAATGAGGGCAGATATTAATAGCCTAGAGAGGGTCCATGGTTATTGGCCCCCCTGGCTACAAACATCTGCCCCCAGCCACCCAAGAAAAGGCACATCTGGAAGATGCGCCTATTCTGGCACTTGGCCACTCTCTTCCCACTCCCGTGTAGCGGTGGGATATGGGGTAATGAAGGGTTAATGTCACCTTGCTATTGTAAGGTGACATTATGACATTAAGCCAGATTAATAATGGAGAGGCGTCAATTATGACACCTATCCATTATTAATCCAATTGTATGAAATGGTTAAAAAACACACACACACAATATTGCAAAGTATTTTAATGAAATAAAGACACAGGTTGTTGTAATATTTTATTATACTGGTAATCCACCTGAAGACCATCGTTCTGTAACAAAGGAAAAATAATAAACCAACAATATACATACCATCCGTAGATCTGTAACGTCCCACGATGTAAATCCATCTGAAGGGGTTAAAATATTTTACAGGCAGGAGCTCTGCTATAATGCAGCTGTGCTCGTGCCTGTAAAACCCCAGGAATGAAGGTAATGTAGGTCAATGACCTGTATTTACCTTCATTCGTGGTGATGCGCCCTCTGCTGGATGTCCTCATGAACTGCAGCCTGGGAACTTTTTCCCACGCTCGAGGTCATATGAGGACATCCAGCAGGGGGCGCATCACCGCAAATGAAGCTAATGTAGGTCAATGACCTGTAGTTACCTTCAGTCGCGGTGATGCGCCCTCTGCTGGATGTCCTCATATGACGTCGAGAGTGGGAAAAAGTTCCCAGGCTGCAGTTCATGAGGACATCCAGCAGAGGGCGCCTCACCGCGAATAAAAGTAAATACAGGTCATTGACCTACATTACCTTCATTCCTGGGGTTTTACAGGCACGAGCACAGCTGCATTATAGCAGAGCTCCTGCCTGTAAAATATTTTAACCCCTTCAGATGGATTTACATCGTGGGACGTTACAGATCTACGGATGCTATGTATATTGTTGGTTTATTATTTTTCCTTTGTTACAGAACGATGGTCTTCAGGTGGATTACCAGTATAATAAAATATTACAACAACCTGTGTCTTTATTTAATTAAAATACTTTGCAATATTATGTGTGTGTTTTTAACCATTTCATACAATTGGATTAATAATGGATAGGTGTCATAATTGACGCCTCTCCATTATTAATCTGGCTTAATGTCACCTTACAATAGCAAGGTGACATTAACCCTTCATTACCCCATATCCCACCGCTACACGGGAGTTGGAAGAGAGTGGCCAAGTGCCAGAATAGGCGCATCTTCCAGATGTGCCTTTTCTGGGGTGGCTGGGGGCAGATGTTTGTAGCCAGGGGGGGCCAATAACCATGGACCCTCTCTAGGCTATTAATATCTGCCCTCAGTCACTGGCTTTCCCACTCTGGCAGAGAAAATTGCGCGGGAGCCCACGCCAATTTTTTCCGTGATTTAACCCTTAAATTTAATAGCTACAGCGCCAAAATTTTGCACATACACACTACTAACATTAGTAGTGTGGAATATGCAAAAAAAGGGGGATATGAGATGGTTTACTGTATGTAAACCATGTCTCATATCATGTCGGGTTTAGGCAGGAGAAATGAAAAGCTGGCAATTGAATTACCGGCTTTTCACATATATTGTGCTGAAGTAAATATAAATATATATATATATATATATATATATATATATATATATATATATATATACACTCACTGGCCACTTTATTAGGTACACCTGTCCAACTTCTTGTTAACACTTAATTTCTAATCAGCCAATCACATGGCGGCAACTCAGTGCATTTAGGCATGTAGACATGGTCAAGACAATCTCCTGCAGTTCAAACCGAGCATCAGTATGGGGAAGAAAGGTGATTTGAGTGCCTTTGAACGTGGCATGGGCTAAGGACCAAGGTAGGCCTAAGAGCATCTCTGAACGCACAGTGCGTCGAACTTTGAGGCAGATGGGCTACAGCAGCAGAAGACCACACCGGGTACCACTCCTTTCAGCTAA
Source organism: Ranitomeya variabilis (assembly GCF_051348905.1). NCBI lineage: Eukaryota > Metazoa > Chordata > Amphibia > Anura > Dendrobatidae > Ranitomeya > Ranitomeya variabilis. The sequence goes on along the minus strand of NC_135236.1, from coordinate 620,863,389 downwards.
GAACAGGAAACTGAGGCTACAATTTGTACAAGCTCATCGAAATTGGACAGTAGAAGATTGGAAAAACGTTGCTTGGTCTGATGAGTCTCGATTTCTGCTGCGACATTCGGATGGTAGGGTCAGAATTTGGCGTAAACAACATGAAAGCATGGATCCATCCTGCCTTGTATGGAGCATCTTTGGGATGTGCAGCTGACAAATCTGCGGCAACTGTGTGATGCCATCATGTCAATATGGACCAAAATCTCTGAGGAATGCTTCCAGCACCTTGTTGAATCTATGCCACGAAGAATTGAGGCAGTTCTGAAGGCAAAAGGGGTCCAACCCGTTACTAGCATGGTGTACCTAATAAAGTGGCCGGTGAGTGTATATATATGTCTCAATGACATATACTGTACACTGTGTTCCAAATTATTATGCAAATAATATTTCCTCATATTTTCTCTAAATTACCTATCAGAATTGCAGTCATTGTTATTTTCCAGTCATCTACTATTCTAGTATAATTGCAATGTTTTGGAACAAACTGCCTATGAAAATAGTATCTTTTTAAAACAAATAAACACTCAAAATGCATGTTCCAAATTATTATGCACAGCAGAGTTTTCAACCTTTTTTTTTTATTTTGAACAAAAAAATGGTCAATTGTGAAGTTATAAGCATTAACAGCTTATTACAAAATGAAATCAAACAGTTTTCAAGTGAAAACTTTATTCTAGGCGATGTTGCATTTGCACATAGGACCCCTTGTTTGAAAGAAGCTTCTGAACTCTCTCGTCCATTGAATTTGTCAGTCTTTGGATGGTTTCTGCTTCAATTGTTTTGCATGTGGACAGAATACCCTCCCAGAGCTGTTGCTTAGATGTGAACTTCCTCCCGCCATCATAGACACTCCTTTTGATGATGCTCCAGAGGTTCTCAATGGGGTTGAGGTCAGGGGAGGATGGTGGCCACACCATAAGTTTGTCCTCTTTTATGCCCATAGCAGCCAGAGATGCAGATGTGTTTTTTGCAGCATGAGACAGTGCATTATCATGCATGAAAATGATCTTGCTGCGGAAAGCACGGTTCTTCCTCTTGAACCATGGCAGGAAGTGTTGTTTTAGAAACTCCACATAGATTATGGAGTTCATCTTTATCCCTTCAGGGATCATAAAGGGGCCGACAATCTCTCTCCCCATAATTCCAGCCCAAAACATTACTCCACCTCCTCCTTGTTGGCGCCTTAGCCGTGTTTTCATGGGGTGTCCATCAACCAGCCATCCTCCACTCCATCCATCTGGACCATCGAGCGTTGCACGGCACTCATCGGTGAACAAAACAGTTTGGAAGTCAGTCTTCATGTATCGTTTGGCCCACTGGAGCAGTTTCTGCTTGTGTGCAGTGGATAGAGGTGGTCGACAGGATGGCTTACGCACCTCTGAAGGACCCTGCATCTTGTTGTTCTGGGGACGTTGGAGGCACCAGCAGCTTCGAAAACTTGTCTGCTGCTATGACAAGGCATTTTTGCAGCTGCTCTTTTAACCTTACGCAATGGCCTGCTGGAAAGAGTCCTCAATTTTTCCTTATCAGCACGCACACGTGTGTGCTGGGAATCAGCTACATACTTCTTGATTGTGCGATGATCACCATGAAGTGTCTTGGCAATGTTGATTGTAGTCATGCCTTGACCTAAATACTCCACAATTTGTTGCTTCTCAGCAGTTGACACATCCTTTTTCTTTCCCATTTTGGCAAAAAATGTAGGCTGCTTAATAATGTGGAACAGCCTTCTTAAGTAGTCTTGCCTTTATTTGGACACACCTGCCAAACTAATTTGCACAGGTATCTGCAATTGCTTTCAGTGATATAAAGAGCCCTGACACACATCACCATCAATGAGTTTAAATGACAAACAAAAAAATTCTAACCTTATCACTCCTAAACTCTTCGTGCATAATAATTTGGAACACAGTGTATATATATAAAAAACGAAACCCGACTTTGGAGCGAAGATCGCCGACGGCCGACCCGATCCCACGGTGAGATTGGGTCGGGTTTCACGAAACCCGACTTTCCCAAAAGTCGGCGACTTTTGAAATTGGCCGATCTGTTTCCCTCAACCCTAGTTGTCATGTCTCTTGTAGATCATCTGGGCCAGGATGCAAACCTGCCTGCGTCAGGAGCTCTTTCACCCGACGGACCGCAGGGTCATCGTCCTGGGTCTCTGCCAATCCGTGGTGGGGCAGGGGATTTAGTGTGGCATCCTGCTTGTTCTTGCGCCTATTCTCCACATGATGGGAACACTGGGTGGCCTTGGGGCGATGGAATACGGGCAACTCTATCTCTTCAAGTGCTTCCGAGTATTCTCCCATTTCCAGCAAGTTGGGCATCCTGGACAATGCATCGGCATTCGCATTCTTGTGCCTTGCCCGGTACTTGATGGTGAAGTCGAAATTGGACAACCAGGCCATCCACCGCTGTTCCAAGGCACCAAGTTTTGCTGTGTCCAGGTGTGTTAGGGGGTTATTGTCCGTGAAGACGGTGAATTTAGCTGAGGCCAGGTAGTGCTTGAACCTCTCCGTCACTGCCCAAACGATGGCGAGGAACTCCAGCTTAAAGGAACTGTAGTTGTCAGGGTTCCTTTCAGTGGGACGAAGCTTCCTGCTGGTGTAAGCAATTACCCTCTCCTTGCCTTTCTGGACCTAGGACAACACGGCTCCCAATCCCATGTTGCTGGCATCCGTGTACAGCACAAACGGTTGGTCATATTCAGGGTAGGCCAGTACCTCTTCTCCCGTTAGCGCCGACTTTAAACAAGTGAAGGATCCCTCCAGTCCATCGTTCCACTCAAATGGTGTATTCCTACACTTGGTCTTCTTGGACTGGCCCACCAACAGGTCTTGCAATGGCGTGGCTTTCTTGGTGAAGTCCTTGATAAATCTCCTGTAGTAGCCTACCAACCCGAGGAACTGCCGGACTTCATGGAGGTTGCTGGGCTTCAGCCAGTCCTTGATCACAGTAACCTTGTCGGGGTCTGGGGCCACTCCTTCAGCACTCACCACATGGCCCAGGTACTGCACTTTAGGTTTTAGCAGATGACATTTGGACGGTTTCACCTTTAAGCCAAAGTTGGACAGGGCTTCAAACACCTTGGCCAGGTGCTTCAGATGGTCTTCATAGGTCTTGGAGAAGACAATGACATCGTCCAGATATAGCAGCACGGTTTCAAAGTTCTTGTGTCCCAGACAGCACTCCATCATCCTCTGGAACATTCCCGGGGCGTTGCACAGCCCGAAGGGCATGTAGTTGAACTCGCAGAGACCCATCGGCATTGTGAAGGCCGTCTTTTCCTTGTCCACCTCTGCCACGGGAACCTGCCAGTACCCACTGGTGAGATCCAAGGTAGAGAAGTAGTTAGCAGATTTTAAAGCAGCCAAAGACTCCTCTATCCTAGGTAGCTTACATCCTTATGTGTAATGCGATTTAGCTGGCTATAATCAACACACATCCTCATTGTGCCATCCTTCTTCCTAACGAGGACCAATGGAGCTGCCCAGGGTCTACAACTGTCTCTCACTACCCCAGCCTCCTTCATCTCTCGCAACATGTCTTTGGCACACTGATAATGAGCTGGGGGTACAGGACAGTATCTCTCTTTTATAGGTGGATGATCTCCTGTGGGGATATGATGTTGAATCCCTTTTACCCGTCCAAAATCTGGGGGGTGCTTGCTGAATACCTGCTCATACTTATGAACCACCCTGTAGGCCCCCTGTTTCTGGTGTGATGGGGTAGAATCAGTGCCCACGTGCAATTCCGGACACCAATCTACCATTGGCCCCGCAGAGCCATTGTTCTCCGCCTGGTTGGACGGAACCAAGGGTTCTGGTGCCTGTACTGCATTATTACCAACAGTAAACAGTTTGGCAAGTGTGGCATATTTGGTTAGGTGGAGCTCTTCCTCTCCACAGTTAAGGACACGTACTGGCACCCTCCCCTTGCGGACTTCAACCATTCCCCTGGCAGTCAGGAGGGTAGGCCTGCTATCTGAATATACAGGTTCTACCAGAGCCTGGTAGTCTTTACCCCTGAGGCCTATTGCTGTTGGACACCATATTAACATTTCACTCCTGGGGGTATTGCAATGGGGGTTGAATCACTCACGGTGACATGACCAATTTCACCACCAGTCAGCTCTACCTGTTGTCTCCGCATTAGAGCCCGGATTTCCTTCTGCAGGGCACGTTGCTCACTGTAGCCAGCTGTTTTTGCTACCTGCTGTAACAAGACAATAACTTCTGCAAGGCAATTTTCTATGACATTAGTACCAATGGTCATCATGGGGTTACATTCACGCTGGTCAATATCAACAATTACAATCCCTTGGGCCTCCAATTCTACCAGCCCCACTTTAGTGGTGACCTCTTTGTACCCCACTTGTGGCAATGGCTGACCATTACTGGCTATTATGGTGAAATCATCGTCGGGGCCACGAGTGATGTCGGTGTCCTCCCAATAATATCTATAAAGGATGTAAGGCATAGTTGTCACCTGAGAACCGGTGTCCAACAAAGCGTTCATGGGGATACCGTCGATCACAATGGGGAGAACTGGTCGTCCTCCAATGTATTTGGCTCTCCAATTTTGCGGGCCTGGTCGTCCTACTCCTGGGGGTTGGCCCTCTGCCCCAGCGGTTGCTCGTTTAAATGACAGTACCTTGCAACATGGCCCACCTGGTTGCAGCGGCAGCAGATGGGTCATCCGTCCTGGTGAAAGCGATCGCGTCTGGTCGGCGGAATCCTCCTCTGTCGTTGCCAGGGAACGTCCTCCAGCCCAGAAGCCAGCTTGATCTTCTCCTTGGGGGCCTCCTGTAGGGACTGGACGGTCTGGGCTAAGGCAGCAACGCTCTTGGTCAGCTCCTGCATCTGGAGGCGTAGTCTGGCAGGGGAATCGTCTTCTAGGATCTGGGCATCAGCCTCGGCAGAGACTGGAGCATCTGATGTCACCTCCTGGTGGTATGTGAGAGCTTGACGCCTAGGAGGTACTGCACAGCTGGGCTGTCGCTCCTGGAGCATCTGGATTGCTCTGTCTTTAAATTGCGCGAAGGTCAGGTCAGGGTTCTGCATAGCCATGAGGTGCAGTTGGGCCCTTTGGTGACTGCACAGGAGCCCCTCGATGAACTGCTCCTTTAAGAGTTTATCCTCATCTTGCATGCCGTTTGGGTCATTCTGCTTGATGGCCCGCAATGCCTCTTGGAGATTAAGGGCATAGTCCCGTAAGCTATCCTGCGGCCTCTGCTTGCACCCATAGAACGTCAATTTAATTTCTGTGGCGGTGCGGGTGTCAAAGGTGGTTTTAAGCTTTGCAAAGACTTGCTGCACAGTTCCCTTATCCACAGTGGGACAGGACTTTACTTCTCTCAGGGCCGCTCCAAATAGTTGGCCCGTTATCATGTAAACTTTCTGAGGCTCTGTCAGGGTATAAAACTCAAGCAGGCTGCAGATCCCTTTTTTAAAGTCAGTTAGTGTATGCGATTCTCCAGAGTATCGCGGGAGCCAGGCTGCTCCAGGTATGTATGGCATGGAGAAGGGCATTATGGCCGTCGTAGCTGCGGCAGTGTCCGGCTGGCTGATGGGAGCGGCAGGCCCCGCGGGACCCGGTGGCGGTACCAGGCCCGCGGCTGCGCCTACTGTGGGGCCTGGAGGGGCTTCTGCAACTGCGGCTGCGACCACCGCTGCCTCCCCTCCCGGGTCAGACATGGCCGCTCCGCCCTTCTGCTAACCTGGTAGAAGTCGGGGGTCCCTTTGGGGTCAGCACTTCACTGTGTTTCAACTTCCGGCTTTCCAGGCGGCAGCACGGCACCCGTCTTCCCGCTTCGCGCTCTTTGCGGCCGGTTCCACCCACGAAGCTGTGGCTCCTCCCCTCATGCTCCACACGGCACGGCAATGGCGGATTTTGGCGGCAAATGGCAGCACACACTCTTTGCAATAAATCACGATTTAAGCACAATTCAGTCACAGTTCCAAGGCACACATGACCTGATCTTCAGGCTTAAGTAGATCCTGTTCGTGACGCCAAGTTTGGAGCGCCCCCAGATGCAGGGAAATAGGGTACTCGGTACTGGGTCCCTCTGCCTCGGTTCTGGGGATGTCACGGTGGCCAACCCGGTCCGTGGCCCTGCTAAGGGGCATCCAATTAAAGGTGTAGGTGGTGGTGGTTTAGGTCGTGGTAAATAATGAGGACACAAGGTTGCAGTCTATTTGCCTTTTACTGTAGACTTCAGCATCCACAATCCAGAGCACTGCAAACAGGGCTTGCTGAGACCGGCCGGTCCGAAGGCACATCCAGAGTTCCCTTTGCAGGTGGAAATCAGTAGCCTTCCTACTTGTGCCTGTGTGTTGTAGTACCTCCCTGCTGAGCACCACGGGATAGTCCTCACAACTCTTCTATCTGTTTCTGATGTTCTCTCTCTCCGTCCCCCAGTTTGGATAGGACGCACCCGTATGACGGGGGTAGGCCTGGAGCTATTTTATAGGGACCCAAGAGACGCCCCTCTCCCACAATTTGCCTCCGTTGTCTGCTTAGGTGAAAAGGTGAGACAGCCAACCTAAAGTTAACTACGCTGCCGTGATTGAAGTAAAGCGTAGAGCCAGTACTCCCTCGGTGTTCCGGCCACCGGCTACGCGCCTCAGAAGGATGTTGCCACGATCTTAGGGCACGACTCCTCCCGGTATTATCTCCTTTGTTGCTGTGATCTCGTTTCTCACTTCTCCACAATATACTTTTCTTCTTGTCCTTTCTTAAGATACCGCCGCAATGAAGTGCAGGCGCGGCTCTGTAATGATCTGTCTCTCGCTAGGCCTCTGTCAGGATCCCACACCTGACAGGTCCTCCCTGGAACTTTCCCTGGCTGCTTTCTCCCTAACTTCCTATCCAACCCCCAGTTTTACCCAAGTGTGAGGAGTGGCCTAGTAGATAGGACCTTTTGCTCCCCCTGGTGGCCGGAGTGTGAAGTGTAATGTGTGACTGTGATACCTGGCAAGGTGAACTCTTTTAGTACAATCAGACGTACCATCACTCCCCCTGGTGGAAGAACGACGTTACTGCAACGACCAGACTCTGGGGTGCTGCACTGTGCACAATGGCCTTATACATTATTTTTTTCGCTTTCATTGCAGTGGAAGATGTTATGAGACGATGGCGCAGCATACGCGACCAATATAGGCAAGAAAGGCAGCAGCGGGCCAGGAGTCGGGCAGCAGCGCCTGCAAAAAAAAGCAAATATATTTATTATGACCAACTCTCATTTTTAGATCCCAGCATGGATCTAAGACCATAAGTAAAAACATAAAGAAAAATTACACATATGTTTTATAAAGGTAAAATTTGAATTTATCATTAATTATTCTCATACTTTACAAACAGAACACAGTCAAACCTCACTGAGAGGGAGACCGGCTCAGACTCGGAGGCCCTAATAGATCCGGTTGGGGAAGGAGAAGAGGTGGCTGACCCATCTTCTCATTCTGAAAAGGTGAGACAGCCAACCTAAAGTCAACTACCCTGCCGTGATTGAAGTAAAGCGTAGAGCCAGTACTCCCTCGGTGTTCCGGCCACCGGCTACGTGCCTCAGAAGGATGTTGCCACGATCTTAGGGCATGACTCCTCACTGAGAGGGAGACGAGAGCTCAGACTTGGAGGCCCTAATAGATCCGGTTGGGGAAGGAGAAGAGGTGGCTGACCCATCTTCTCATCCTTCCAGTGACATCCCTCCTGCAACATCTTCAGTTGCACCACAAAATCCGGCAACAACTGACCAAGAGGCTGCACCACCACCTGCAGCAGCACCACATCCAGGAAGTCAGGATGATCCATTACAACATCATACTCAATTACTCGGTTGATAAACATCAGTTACATAAGTCAATGAAACACACATAGTTAAGTAATTTAAGTAATTTATGCATTTTTTCAAAAAATATATAGAGATATATATGAAAAAATTACAACAAAGAAACAGCATTATCTTGCCAGGGAGTAACTCCCTGAGGAGAAGCAAAATAATTTGTAAAAATATCTCTAAATTTTATGCCAGAAAGGGGATGCCGCGGAGGAAGGACTCGTGTTGTAGGCCTACCCACATTAGCCAACATGCCTTCAACACCGTCAGCTGAGGAGCACTCATGAATTCTTGTGAAGTTGTGTAGAACAACACAAGCTTTTATGACTTCATTTACATTTGACTCACTCAGCTGAATGGCAGACTGGAGAACACGCCATTTGGATGCCCTAATGCCAAAGGCGCACTCCACCAGTCGCCGTGCCCGTGAAAGTCTGACATTTTAAAGACACGCCGCCGGTGGTCAATGTTGCGCCGGGGATAAGGCCTCATGACATGCCTGGTCAATTGGAAGGCCTCATCTGCCACAAGAGTTGTCTTGGTGGTGGGAGGTCCAACAGGTTTTCACGTAGCCGCTGACCCATGATGGATGCATTGAAGACTCTAGAGTCTCCAGCTCGCCCATAGGCCCCAATATCTACAATTATAAACCTGTAGTTACTGTCAACTACAGCTAACAGAACAACAGAGAAAAACTGCTTATAATTATAGAATTGGGTGCCCGAGACCGGCGGCTTACGCACCCTGATATGTTTTCCATCCAGTGCTCCAGTACAGTGTGGAATTTGACAACAGTCAGAAAAGTCACAGGCTATTTTCAGCCAATCCTCCATTTTGGGTTCCGGCATCACAAGTTCATGTAGTTTGTCCCATATTTGAACACATGTATTATGCACAATGCCTGAAATAGTGGACCGCCCTATGAGAAATTCAAGATGTAGTCCCGCATAAGATAATCCAGTTGACAGGAATCTGAAAGCAAAATAAAATTAAAAAAATTAGCTATGTTACAATGCTTTACAAAAACCCTAGTAAACCAAAGTAATTCGAGGATCAAAAAAGGCAGGAGACCAGTGTACCTTCGTAAATTTACACTGGATACTAACATTTAATACATATTTGTATATGATTTATACAAAATGTATTAATATAATTTAAATAAGATGCTATGAAAATCAAAATAGGGAAAAAAAACATCATCAACACAGTTTGTGAGGTTGGTGAATACATACCGTAAGGTAAGGAGAAGACGCTCCTCTGCGATTATGCATTTCCGCATCCTGGTTTCCTGATACGTAATTACTGGATGTACTGTCTCCAACAAGATATCAAAGGTGGGTATTGTAATGGACAGTACTGGAAGAATTTGTCCGGATGTCTCCGCAGAGATTAATATAGCTGGTGAAAATGCCCCTTAGTGAGGCGTTGCAGCAAAAGTGGATGCACCCACATTCTTCTTCTCCTCCTTCGCGGATCAACTATCATGGGGAATGGCTGGCCAAAGCGGTGTGACAACACCCAATTAAATAACACCCACTGAGTTGGTGTGAATTGCCAGAGGTCACACATGTTGCCCAAGTACCACCAAAACACCTACACAAGCACAGCAACAAAATGACCATATGGGAGGGTTCCACCTGTTGTAGAGGCCTTAAATAGGGTTTATGCTGATGATTTAAATTATTTTCAGGCCTCAGAACCGTTAAATGTCCATTTTGTAAGGTTGTGTGAAAAAAACGCAGTACGGATGCCATACGGATTACATACGGGGTTAACATGAGTAAAATACGCAGACACACCCTCCCTACGGATGACATACGGATCACTGTTTTGGGTTCATTTCTGCGTATTACTGTACACCTGTAAAAAAGGACCGTATTTCCCTACGCTGAGTGTGATGCCAGCCTTACAGTGCAAAAGTTTCCTGTATGTGCTGGTGAAAATATTAATTCTTTGTGCTAATACCATTGTCCTGTAGCAAAGCCACATTTCAGTGCATACATATTTAGTGTTACTATTTTTTCTCCAGCCAGGAATTCACATTTCTGAATCTAATTTGTACTAATAGCATATTACAGAGAGTAGACCACATTTTAGTATAATAAATAATTTGTGCTAATTGTGTGGTCCAGCCAGCAGGCCACAATTTAGCATGGACAGGGCCTGGGGCAGAGCTTGGAACAGCATTTCTAGCTTAAACATTGATCAGTAACAAGTGGATGAGTCACAGGTGAAGGCCTGACAGTCCAAGAGCCCTGCCAAATTGAGGCAAGAGTAAGACACATGAAGGAGACTCAACTTGGAGTCAAAACATTTCCAAAAATTAGGGGCAGACACAACAAAAATTACATCAGTTTTATTTATTTATTTTACTCACTTATATAAAATCATTAATTCCACCCAGTGCTGTACAAAAGTCAAAATAATAATAATAATTATAACCTTTATTTATATTGTGCCAACATATTCTGCAGTGCTTTACAGTTTAAGGCCAGTGTCACACTAGCAGTATTTGGTCAGTATTTTACATCAGTATTTGTAAGCCAAAACCAGGAGTGGGTGATAAATGCAGAAGTGGTGCATATGTTTCTATTATACTTTTCCTCTAATTGTTCCACTCCTAGTTTTGGCCTACAAAAACTGATGTAAAATACTGACCAAATACTGATAGTGTGACGGCAGCCTAACAGTGTCAAACACAACAGTCATAAGTAACAATGTTAACAATACAATAATTAAGCACAATAAGACGACCCTGCTTGTGAGAGCTTACAATCTACAATGAGGTGGGGGAGATACAAAGTACAGGTGTGTATTTACAATGTTGTATTTACAATGATAGTCCAGCCATCTTCAGGGGGTGATAGATGGAGATAGTGAATGGGCTACACACACACACAAACATAAAATTACTTTGATTAGTGAACATGGTAGGCCGCTCTGAACAAATGTGTTTTGAGGGAGCGCCTAAAACTATGCAAATTGTGGATGGTCCTAATATCTTGGGCTAGAGCATTCCAGAGGATTGGTGCAGCACAGGAGGAGTCTTGGAGTCAGAAGTGGAAGGTATTGAATAGTGCAGAGGTTAGTTGAAAGCCATTTGCAGAGCACAGCGGTCGGTTAGGCCAATAGACAGAAATAAGGAAGGAGATGTAAGGGGGTGCCGCACTGTGGAAAGCTTAGTGTGTGAGAACAAGTACTCTGAATTGGATTCTATAAAGAATGGGCAGCCAGTGTAATGACTGGCGAAGAGCAGACGCGTCCGAGTAACGATTAGCTAGATGTACAACCCTGGCTGCTGAATTAAGGATAGGCTGGAGAGGGGAAAGTCGAGTAAGGGGGAGGCCAATTAATAGAGCATTGCAGTAGTCCAGGAGGGAGTGGATCAAGGCAACAGTGAGGGTTTTTGCTGTTTCCATGGTGAGAAAATTTCAGATTCTAGAGATGTTCTTTAGGTGTTTAAGCGGCATGAGCGGGCAAGAGATTGTATATGGGATGTGAAGGAGAGATCGGAGTCAAATATAACACCCCAACGGCGTGCCTGCTGCCAGGGTGTTATTATGGTGCCACCCACAGAGAGGGAAATGTCAGATTTACGGAGGTTAGCAGATGGTGGGAGCAGAAGAAGTTCCATTTTGGAGAGGTTGAGTTTCAGATAGAGAGCGGACATGATGATGGAGACTGCAGACAGACTGTAGCGTGGGTAAGGTCAGGGGATGATGTGCATAGTTGTGTGCCATCAGCATAAAGATGGTACTGAAAGCCAAATCTGCAAAAAACTGACTGGCACATCCAAACTAGTGTGAATAGGTGCATACCCGAGGAGTTACCTCCATATACAATATATAGACATTGCTGACAGAGGTGTCCACATTCACCCAGGAATTCAGTAATCAGCCTTAGAGAGATATTCACACAGGTCAGGACTAGGGTTGAGCGACTTTTCCTTTTTTGAGGTCGAGTCGGGTTTCATGAAACCCGACTCGACCTCAAAAAAGGAAAAGTCGCTCAAAGTCGCTTTCTCAAAAGTCGAGTCGAGTGAAATTGGCCGATCTTCTTGAAAAGTCAGGGTCGGGGATCGGCCGAAACAAGAAACCCAATGCAAGTTACTGGAAAATCTATATATTTTTATATTTACTTCAGCACGATATATGTGAAAAGCCGGTAATTCAATTGCCGGCTTTTCATTTCTCCTGCCTAAACCTGACATGATATGAGACATGGTTTACATACAGTAAACCATGTCATATCCCCCTTTTTTTGCATATTCCGCGGTGATGCGCCCTCTGCTGGATGTCCTCATATGACGTCGAGCGTGGGAAAAAGTTTCCAGGCTGCAGTTCATGAGGACATCCAGCAGAGGGCGCCTCACCGCGAATGAAGGTAAATACAGGTCATTGACCTACATTACCTTCATTCCTGGGGTTTTACAGGCACGAGCACAGCTGCATTATAGCAGAGCTCCTGCCTGTAAAATATTTTAACCCCTTCAGATGGATTTACATCGTGGGACGTTACAGATCTACGGATGGTATGTATATTGTTGGTTTATTATTTTTCCTTTGTTACAGAACGATGGTCTTCAGGTGGATTACCAGTATAATAAAATATTAAAACAATCTGTGTCTTTATTTCATTAAAATACTTTGCAATATTGTGTGTGTGTTTTTTTAACCATTTCATACAATTGGATTAATAATGGATAGGTGTCACAATTGACGCCTCTCCATTATTAATCTGGCTCATTGTCACCTTACAATAGCAAGGTGACATTAACCCTTCATTACCCCATATCCCACCACTACACGGGAGTGGGAAGAGAGTGGCCAAGTGCCAGAATAAGCGCATCTTCCAGATGTGCCTTTTCTGGGGTGGCTGGGGGCAGATGCTTGTAGCCAGGGGGGGCCAATAACCATGGACCCTCTCTAGGCTATTAATATCTGCCCTCAGTCACTGGCTTTCCCACTCTGGCGGAGAAAATTGCGCGGGAGCCCACGCCAATTTTTTCCGTGATTTAACCCTTAAATTTAATAGCTACAGTGCCAAAATTTTGCACATACACACTACTAACATTAGTAGTGTGGAATATGCAAAAAAAAGTGGGATATGAGATGGTTTACTGTACACTCACTGGCTACTTTATTAGGTACACCTGTCCAACTTCTTGTTAACACTTAATTTCTAATCAGCCAATCACATGGCGGCAACTCAGTGCATTTAGGCATGTAGACATGGTCAAGACAATCTCCTGCAGTTCAAACCGAGCATCAGTATGGGGAAGAAAGGTGATTTGAGTGCCTTTGAACGTGGCATGGTTGTTGGTGCCAGAAGGGCTGGTCTGAGTATTTCAGAAACTGCTGATCTACTGGGATTTTCACGCACAACCATCTCTAGGGTTTACAGAGAATGGTCAAAAAAAGAAAAAAAATCCAGTGAGCGGCAGTTCTGTGGGCGGAAATGCCTTGTTGATGCCAGAGGTCAGAGTAGAATGGGCAGACTGGTTCGAGCTGATAGAAAGGCAACAGTGACTCAAATCGCCACCCGTTACAACCAAGGTAGGCCTAAGAGCATCTCTGAACGCACAGTGCGTCGAACTTTGAGGCAGATGGGCTACAGCAGCAGAAGACCACACCGGGTACCACTCCTTTCAGCTAAGAACAGGAAACTGAGGCTACAATTTGTACAAGCTCATCGAAATTGGACAGTAGAAGATTGGAAAAACGTTGCTTGGTCTGATGAGTCTCGATTTCTGCTGCGACATTCGGATGGTAGGGTCAGAATTTGGCGTAAACAACATGAAAGCATGGATCCATCCTGCCTTGTATGGAGCATCTTTGGGATGTGCAGCCGACAAATCTGCGGCAACTGTGTGATGCCATCATGTCAATATGGACCAAAATCTCTGAGGAATGCTTCCAGCACCTTGTTGAATCTATGCCACGAAGAATTGAGGCAGTTCTGAAGGCAAAAGGGGGTCCAACCCGTTACTAGCATGGTGTACCTAATAAAGTGGCCGGTGAGTGTATGTAAACCATGTCTCATATCATGTCGGGTTTAGGTAGGAGAAATGAAAAGCCGGCAATTGAATTACCGGCTTTTCACACATATCGCGCTGAAGTAAATATAAATCTATAATATAACGCTGGGAGCGTCACTCTGTCCGAAGCCTTTATAGACTGTGCAAGCGCAAGCGCCGGCGCAGTCTGGACCCCACAGAGTGACGCTTCCAGGAGATCGCGGTATGCGTAAGCGCTGAACACACACCGCGATCCCCAACGGAGAAGCAGGGACGAGCCAGGAGGGTGAGTATGCAATACTTACCTGTCCCGTTCCACCGACGCGATTCCGGGCCATGAATGTCCCCCTGCTCCCGGAATTGGCGCCTGCACAGTCAGCGCTTTCCGGCGCCATTTTCTTGAAGACACACTGCGTGTCTTCCAGAAAATGGCGCCGGAAAGCGTGGACGCCTGTGACGTTCAGTTCAGAGGGCGCGATGACGCGCTTAATGCACGCCGCCCTCTGACTGAACAGTCACAGCCAGGGGACCCGGAAGTCGGAGCGGTGGAATGGGGGACAGGTAAATATAGCAAGTGCCGGGGGCCTGAGCTAGCGGCGACTCCGGCGCCTGACCCCCACAGCGCGCCGGTGTCCCCGCCTGCCCAGGCCCCCAGCACAGCCGCCCGCACTCTCAGCACCACCACGCACAGCCTCCCGCACTCACCACCGCCACGCACAGCCTCCCGCACTCACCACCGCCGCGCACAGCCGCCCGCACTCACCAACGCCACGCACAGCCTCCTGCACTCACCACCGCCACGCACAGCCGCCCGCACTCACCACCGCCATGCACAGCCGCCCGCAGTCACCACAGCCAGGCACAGCCGCCCACACTCACCACCGCCACGCACAGCCGCCCGCACTCACCACCGCCCGCACTCACCACCGCCACGCACAGCCTCCCGCACTCACCACCGCCACGCACAGCCGCCCGCACTCACCAACGCCACGCACAGCCTCCCGCACTCACCACCGCCACGCACAGCCGCCCGCACTCACCACCGCCACGCACAGCCACCCGCAGTCACCACAGCCACGCACAGCCGCCCACACTCACCACCGCCACGCACAGCCGCCCGCACTCACCACCGCCCGCACTCCCCACCACCACGCACAGCCGCCCGCACTCACCACAGCCACGCACAGCCGCCCGCACTCACCACCTCCACGCACAGCCACCCGCACTCACCATCGCCATGCACAGCCGCCCGCACTCACCACCGCTACGCACAGCCGCCCGCACTCACCACAGCTACACACAGCCGCCCGCACTCAGCACCGCCACGCACAGCCGCCCGCACTCACCACAGCCATGCACAGCCACCCGCACTCAGCACAGCCGCCCGCTCTCAGCACAGCCGCCCGCACTCAGCACAGCCGCCCGCACTCAGCACAGCCGCCCGCACTCACCACAGCCGCCCGCACTCACCACAGCCACGCACAGCCACCCGCACTCACCACCACCATGCACATCCGCCCGCACTCACCACCGCCAAGCACATCCGCCCGCACTCACCACCGCCACGCACAGCCGCCCGCACTGAGCACAGCTGCCCGCACTGAGCACAGCTGCCCGCACTGAGCACAGCCACCCGCACTGAGCACAGCTGCCCACACTGAGCACAGCTGCCCGCACTCACCACCACCACGCACAGCCACCCGCACTCACCACCGCCATGCACAGCTGCCTGCACTCACCACCACCACGCACAGCCTCCCGCACTCACCACAGCCACGCACAGCCGCCCGCACTCACCACCGCCATGCACAGCCGCCCGCACTCACCACCGCCACGCACAGCCGCCCGCACTCACCACAGCCACGCACAGCCGCCCGCACTCAGCACAGCCGCCCGCACTCAGCACAGCTGCCCACACTCACCACAGCCACGCACAGCCGCCCGCACTGACCACCGCCACGCACAGCCGCCCGCACTCACCACCGCCACGCACAGCCGCCCCCACTCACCACCGCCACGCACATCTGTCCGCACTCACCACCGCCACACACAGCTGCCCGCACTGAGCACAGCCGCCCGCACTGAGCACAGCCGCCTGCACTGAGCACAGCCGCCCGCACTGAGCACAGCCGCCCGCACTCACCACCACCACGCACAGCCGCCCGCACTCACCACTGCCACGCACAGCCGCCCGCACTCACCACCGCCACGCACAGCCGCCCGCACTCACCACAGCCACGCACAGCCGCCCGCACTCACCACAGCCACGCACAGCTGCCCGCACTCAGCACAGCCGCCCGCACTCAGCACAGCCGCCCGCACTCAGCACAGCCCCTTGCACTCAGCACTGCCACGCACAGCCGCCCGCACTCACCACCGCCACGCACAGCCGCCCGCACTCACCACCGTCATGCACAGCCGCCCGCACTCACCACCGCCACGCACAGCTGCCCGCACTCACCACAGCCACGCACAGCCGCCCGCACTCACCACAGCCGCCCACACTTAGCACAGCCGCCCGCACTCAGCACAGCCACCCGCACTCAGCACAGCCACCCGCACTCAGCACAGCCGCACTCTGGCAGTAGAGCCGGAGAGAGAAAGATGGGAGCAACATATGGCAGAATGGAAACAGGAACAGGCAGAATGGGTGCAGCACATTACAACAGAATGGGGGCACAGGATGGGAGCAGCACATGACAGAATGGGGGCACAGGATGCGAGCAGCACATGACAGAATGATTGTGCACGATGTGAGCAGCACATGACAGGATGGGGGTGCAGGATGGGAGCACATGACAGGATGGGGCGCAGGATGGGAGCAGCACATGACAGGATGGGGGCACACACATGACAGGATGGGGGTGTAGGATGGAGCAGCATATGACAGGATGGGGGCGCAGGATGGGAGCACATGACAGGATGGGGATGCAGGATGGAGCAGCACATGACAGGATGGGGGTGCAGGATGGGAGCACATGACAGGATGGGGATGCAGGATGGAGCAGCACATGACACGATGGGGATGCAGGATGGAGCAGCACATGACAGGATGGGGGCGCAGGATGGAGCAGCACATGACAGGATGGGAGAGCAAGATGAGAGCAGCACATACCAGGATGGAGGCCATATACCAATATAAATGCTCGCCACCCGGGCGTAGAACGGGTTCAATAGCTAGTATATATATATATGTGTCTCAATGACATATATATATATATAAAAAATGAAACCCGACTTTGGAGCGAAGATCGCAGACGGCTGACCCGATCCCACAGTGAGATCGGGTCGGGTTTCACGAAACCCGACTTTCCCAAAAGTCGGCGACTTTTGAAATTGGCCGATCTGTTTCACTCAACCCTAGTCAGGACTAGTGTTGAGCATTCCGATGCTGCAAGTATCGGGTATCGGCCGATACTTGCTGTATCGGAATTCCGATACCGGGATTCCGATACTCTTGTGGTATCGGGTATCGGGTATCGGAACAACATTAATGTTAAAATGTGTAAAATAGAGAATTAAAATAAAAAATATCGCTATACTCACCTGTCCGACGCAGCCGGGACCTCAGCGCAGGAACCGGCAGCGTTGTTTGTTTAAAATTCCCGCTTTTACATGGTTACGCGAAGTCCCGGCTTGTGATTGGTCAGGGCGGCCATGTTGCCGGGCCGCGGACCAATCACAGCAAGCCGTGACGAAAATACGTCACGGCTTGCTGTGATTGGTCCGCGTCCCGGCAACATGGCCGCCATTAACCAATCACAAGCCGTGACGTCACGGGAGGCTGGAAACGCGCTCATTTTAAAAAGGGCGCGTGTCCAGCCTCCCGTGACGTCACGGCTTGTGATTGGTTGCGTCGCGGTCAACCAATCACAAGCCGGGAGGCTGGACACGCGCCCATTTCAAAATGAGCGCGTCCAGCCTCCCGGCTTGTGATTGGTTGATCGCGGCGCAACCAATCACAAGCCGTGACGTCACGGGAGGCTGGACACGCGCCCATTTTAAAATGAGCGCGTGTCCAGCCTCCCGTGACGTCCCGGCTTGTGATTGGTCAGGGCGGCCATATTGCCGGGACGCGGACCAATCACAGCAAGCCGTGACGTAATTTCGTCACGGCTTGCTGTGATTGGTCCGCGTCCCGGCAACATGGCCGACCTGACCAATCACAAGCCGGGAATTCACGTAACCAAGTAATAGCGCGATTTTTAAACAAACAACGCTGCCGGTTCCCTCGCTGAAGTCCCGGCTGCGTCGGACAGGTGAGTATAGCGATATTTTTTATTTTAATTCTTTCTTTTACACATTTATATGGTTCCCAGGGCCTGAAGGAGAGTTTCCTCTCCTTCAGACCCTGGGAACCATCAGGAATACCGTCCGATACATGAGTCCCATTGACTTGTATTGGTATCGGGTATCGGTATCGGATTGGATTCCGATACTGTGACTCTCTAAGAGGTCATCTACGGAGCTGGCTTGCCCCGATCCACTGTGTGAACCACCACTTGTTGGATGGACGTTTGGCTGGGGTTGATCTTTGCAGCAGATGAGTATACTACAACCGTGTATCTCTATCAATTACTGCATTCCCTACTAAGCTGACTATATTTACTTGCTTACATCTAGGTTCACTTTGTGGGGGCTTGCTTTGGTTACTGCTGTTTATGGCATTAATATGTTTTATGTTATTGGTCCCTTATTATGTTGAATGTATCTTGCATTTTTCTATTTTATTGTCCTGTAATCAGTGATATTTAGCTTATACCTCTATCCCTACCTTACAGCACATTGGGGGGTTTGGGCCGGATATGCTGTGTTAATGATATCACATATTTTTGACAAGTTATATACAGCCAACTGGCCTTCTGTTTCACATTCTATCCCTTATAGGGAATTCTTAGGAGACCAGGGGTAGCCACCGTACGAGCGGGGGCGCCGCTCTCGTTTTTTCTTAGGGTGCCAACCCCCGCATCTAGGTAGGGTAATATCATAGGGTTGCATATTGAGTATTGCATTATTGTTAGGGGTAGTTCACATTTATCTTGACACCCTTTTAGGTATATATTGTATACCACTATTACTATATCACTTGAGTAGGACATTCTATGATGTTATCTTTGGTATGTTCTTAGTATAGGGCGTATGTCTATATATGGTGGGGTTATTTGCCCCATTACACTGATTCATTGGATAGGGATTTTTAGTATTATTCAATTAAGTATTCCATTTTATGGGGGTTATTCTTCTTTTTGTAAGCTAACATTAGAAGCAGTAGCAACAGCAGGCACAGAAGCCATGACAAAGGAGTGACGGACTGCAATAATGGAGCTCACTAAAAACATCACCATCGGTTAGTCTGCCAGTCTGTGACTGGGGTGCAAAAGTAATTGGAGATTCATGACTTGTTCATCTTAATGGAAGTTAGGTGTTCTACACTTTCAGTGGAAAGCCATCAGGACACCACCAGCAGTGCTGAAGACACGTTTTGAGAGAACGCTGGCTGCTGGGCATGACAAAACCTAAAAACCGTGACAGGCTAGCTCAAGCCACTCTTCCATTTTTGAAGACCAAAATGCAAAAGGATCCAAAAATGCAAAAAATGCTAAATATAATATACTGATGGAATTGAGCTTAGTGATTGACAGACCGCTGTATCTTATATTCTTAGACTCTCTTGTAACAGGGTTGGTGCCACAGAATTGGAGGATGGCTGACATTGTACCAATATTTAAGAAAGGCAAGATGGTGGATCAGGGAAACTATGGTAAATCTGACATCAGTATTGTGAAAAGTTTTTGAGGGCAATATTAGAGATGACCTGCAGAGATATATTGCAAAGAATAATATAATGAATGACAACCAGTACAGATTCATAAAGAATAAGTCTTGTCTAACCAACATGTTGGGTTTCTATAAGGAGGTAAGTGAAAATCTGGATGTAGGTAATGTGACTGATGTGATTTATCTGGACTTTGCAAAGGAATTTGATACTGTATCACATAACAGCCTTACACTGAATCTACAGAATCAGGAACTGGGGGAAACTATGTGCAGATGGGTAATGAATTGGTTAAATGAAAGGAAACAAAGAGTCACAATAAATGGTATGTTCCCTAAATGGGATATAGCAGTTGGAACCGCAGGGATCTGTGCTAGGGCCTTTTTAACCTCTTCATTAATTACCTTGTGCATGGGATTGAGTGTAAAGTGTCAGTGTTTGCTGACACCACCAAACTATGCAGGATATTAAAATCTGACTTTGAAATTACAATATTAGTTCAAAACGATCTGGATAAGATGACTAAATGGGCAAACACTTAGCAAATGAGGTTTAAGTAGATAAATGTAGAGTAATGCACCTATTGCAATCCTATTGCTGCATATATACATTAAATGGGGTTATACTTGAGACTACAGAACAAGAGAAGGACTTGGGTATTCTGGTTACAAGTAAGCTGAGCAGCAGTATACAAATACAAAGGCCTAACACATGACTTATTCCTTACAAGGACTATACTGAGGGCTAGGGGAAACTCATTATGGGTGGGAAAAGGGCGATTCCGGCAGTTAAATAGGAAACGGTTCTTTACAGTTAGGGCAGTCAGACTGTGGAATTCCATACCACAAGAGGTAGTAATGGCAGACACTATAACAGCTGTACAAATAATATTGTGAGTTATAGTTAATTTAGTGACAAAATGTATAAGTAGTGGTGGATGGTTAACCTCTTTACCCCAAGGGTGATTTGCATGTTAATGACCGGGCCAAATTTTTACAATTCTGACCACTGTCCCTTTATGAAGTAATAACTCTGGAAAGTTTCCATGGATTCTGGTGATTCAGACAATGTTTTCTGGTGACATATTTTGCTTCACGATAGTGGTAAAATTTATTTGATATTACTTGGGTTTATTTGTGAAAAAAATTTGAAATTTGGTGACAATTTGGAAAATTTTGCAATTTTCCAACTTTGAATTTTTATGCCCTCAAATCACAGAGATATGTCACAAAAAGTACTTAATAAGTAACATTTCCCACATGTCTACTTTATATCAGCACAATTTGGAACCAATTTTTTTTTTTATTTAGGAAGTTATAAGGGTTATAAGTTGACCAGCGATTTCTCATTTTTACAATGCCATTTTTTTAGGGACCACATCACAGTTGAAGTCACTTTGAGGGGTCTATATGATAGAAAATACCCAAAAGGGACGCCATTCTAAAAACTTCACCCCTCAAAGTGCTTAAAACCACATTCCAGAAGTTTATTAACCCTTCAGGTGCTTCACAGGAATTTTTGGAATGTTTAAAAAAAATGAACATTTAACTTTTTTTTCACAAAAAATTTACTTCAGATCCAATTTGTTTTATTTTACCCAGGAGAACAGGAGAAATTAGACCACAAAAGTTGTTGTACAATTTGTCCTGAGTAAGCTGATACCCAGTATATACAGGTAAACCACTGCATGGACGCATGGCAGAGCTCGGAAGGGAAGGAGCGCCATTTGACTTTTCAATGCAAAATTGGCTGGAATTGAGATAGGATGCCATGTCGCGTTTGGAGAGCCCCTGATGTGTCTAAACAGTGGAAACCCCCAATTCTAACTCCAACATTAATCCCAACACACCCCTAACCCTAATCCCAGCCCTAGCCATACCCTAACCACAAGCCTAACCCTAATCCAAACCCTAACCCTAATCTCAACCCTAACAATAATACCAATCCTAATCCTAATCAAAACCCTAACCCAAACTTTAGCCCCAATCCTAACCCTAACTTTAACTTTAGCCCCAACCCTAACCCTAACTTTAGCCCTAACCCTAACCCTAGCTCTAATGGGAAAATTGAAATAAATACATTTTTTATTTTATTATTTTTCCCTAAGTAAGGGGGTAATAAAGGGGTGTTGGGTTTACTATTTATAGCGGGTTTTTATAGTGGGTTTTTATGTTTGGTAGCTGTTAAACACTAAAGAAGCTTTTTATTGCAAAAAATAGTTTTTGCATCAACACATTTTGAAAGCTATAATTTTTCCATATTTTGACCCACAGAGCCATGTGAGGTATTGTATTTGTGGGATGAGTTGTCGTTTTTATTGGTACCATTTTTGGGAACATTACATTTTTTGATCACTTTTTATTCCAATTTTTGGGAGATAGAATGAGCAAAAACCAGCAATTCATGAATTTCTTTTGGGAGGGGCGTTTACACCATTCCACGTGTGGTAAAATTGATAAGGCTAGGTTCACACTGCGCTAGCAGCAGCCCATTCAGCACATACGCTAACGGGCTGCTGTAATGCAAGTGCCGACGTTTACATCCCGCTAGCGCAGATAGAGCATCTGCTAGCTCTTTCTGCGCTAGCAGTGATGGACCCAGAAACGCTGCAGCCCGCATCTCAGGGTCCGTCGCTCAATGACGGCACATCCCTAGCGCACGCCCATTGTGGGTGTGCGCTAGCGATGTTTTCCAACATTGCAGTCAATAGTGGCCGTAACGGACTACGTTACACCGTGTTTATGCCGCAGTGTAACGTAGTCCATTAGACGGACTGCCAGGACGCAATGTGAACCCAGCCTTAGGCAGTTTTATTCTTCGGGTCAGTACAATTACAGCGATACCTCATTAATATCATTTTTTATGTTTTGGCGCTTTTATATAATAAAAACTATTTTATAGTAAAAATTATTGTTTTTGCATCGCTTTTTTCTGACAGCTATAACTTTTTTTTGCTGATGATGCTCTATTGTGGCTCGATTTTTGCAGAACAAGATGACGTTTTCAGCGGTACCATGGTTATTTATATCCATCTTTTTAATCACGTGTTATTCCTCTTTTTGTTCGGTGGTATGATGTTAAAGCATTGTTTCTTGCCTTGTTATTTTATGGGGTTCACTAAAGGGGTTAACTAGTGAGACAGTTTTATAGGTCAGGTCGTTACGGATGCGGCATTACCAAATATGTGTACTTTTATTGTTTAGATATTTTTTTCATTCAAATATTTATTTAGTGATCACATAAAATATAGATTTTTATTATTATTATTTTTTTTAAAAATAATGTTACAATTATCTTATTTTTTTTATTTTATTCTAAGTTTTACACTTTGTCCCACTATGGGACAATCATTTTGTCCAGGCTGATCGCTTCTACAGCATGCAGATCTGTTCATGACAGGAAGTCTCTCAGGACTGGAGACCCGGATGTCGTCATGACGACATCAGGTCTCAATAGCTGCGATCAGGACCCTGTGTTATGCCGCAGGGTCTCTGATCCAAAGGCAGAGGAGCTGTGTTAGGAGTGGAGTTCCTGCCTTTGCACAGGGGGAATCTCGAACCATGTCCGCTGCGGTTTCCTTTTCTCCTCCAGCTGCAGTGGAGCCTCCTCAGTGGAGACATCGGTCCCAGCGTCTAGCTCAAGCTGATACTGTGCTCTTGGTTACTGCTGCCTTTCCAGGCTCTGCCTTTGTAGCCAGCATTGATCAGCAGCAAGCAGATGTTTCAGGGACTAAGTCCTGCTTTTCCCATACTGAGCATGCTCATGGGACGACCTCCCATTGGAGGTTGGGGGTCACATGCTCAGGTCCTTTTGCGACTCCTATTGGACCATCTGGAAGGTCCCAGAGTGCTACAAGTACAAAAGGTTTGCATTGCCGCTTGGCCATGCGCTAGTGTAAACCTATTTTCATGTGTGTGTGGATGTATGCCTGTCGATAGATGAAAGCTCCGAATCATTCCCCTTCCTAGAGTTGTTGATTGCTCGCGAATTGAGAAGCTACCTAGCACCTGACAGTGCTATCTCACACCAGAGTGTGATCTGTGCAGTAATGCTTTATCCTGACAATCGGTCAGTGTAGGGTGGGAACTCCCGCTTGGTCTCAGCTGCTGACTCGGGGCGTCCTCAGGTGCAGGGCTCAAAAGCCACCGAGGGTCATAGTGATACCAAGCACCAACTTAGTGGAGGTGAATCTCAGGGATCCCACTAGCGTCAGCTGCACCCTGTGACTGTTAACAGGGTGCAGCATTTATTTAGGCGACTCTGTGAAGCAACAGAGATCACTTCCTTTCACACTGGGTGAGGTCTAAACCCACATGTGAGTAAGCGTCCATCCGCCATTACTCAGCAGCAGGTACTATCTCTGCACGGTGGACCCCAGGCTGCGAACGCACCTCATATTTATTATTTGGTGCCTTCCGCCAGCCCTAACAGGCTGTCAGCCCCTCTGCCGGCTCAAGAATGCTGCGATCATGTTTGATCACAGTTTTCCAGGGGTTAAAGTTCCGGGAGTGGTCCGTTACTGCTCATGACACTTAGTGCTGGGTGTCAGCTCACACCCGGCCGCGATCAGCTGCACTCCCCCCGTGAGCGTGGCTGATCGCACATGACGTACTATCCCGTCCATGGTCAGATGGGCCCAGGGCATATGGACGGGATAGCAAATCTAATGTCATAAAGGGGTTAAACCTCTTAGACCTAGGTCTTTTTTTCATTCTATTTAACTATGTAACATGAAATAAGCTAAAATCATTGCCAGCAATCTTACATTGTCCTTATTGAGCAGCACAGCTTCAGAGAAATATATTGTTTTAATAATTAGACTCATTGCCTTACTTTTCAACTAGTTTTGTTTTGTGTGATAGAAATTATTTATTTCATATAAAATAATAATAAACACTACATTTTAATTACAGGAAAAATTGATAATTTTGTTGCCGAATGCCAAATTTTAAATATGAATGATTAGAAATTATCTGATGTGCAGTACCAAGTACAGAGATCATCATTGAAGACTGCGGATGCTTTTCATTGTTTATTGCTGCTGTCAAAAATGTATTGGATTCAATCACTGATTTATTTGTTTTTTGTGGGAACTTGTAAAACTTATTAGATAGTAGTCAACCTCTTTAATATGATTATATCCATGAAGCTAATTCAAAGTTGAAAGGGTCAGTCTATAATAATGCAAATTTTGCACCATGTGACAGATAATGATTGGGGATAAACACATTTCTAATAATTCCATGACCTGTAGATGTGTCAACAGCCATGAATAACTTATATGAGATTTATAGAGGTGGTTTAAAATCATAGAAACATGGTTACCTTTTCCTAATACCTTGCTACTCAAGTCATTGGCTGTGTCTGATATTATATCTCAGCCCTTTTTACTCCCACACTCTCCAATAACATTTCATACTGCTTTGGGTTAATAACTAGTAACAACAAGTTGTATAGATAAAACTAATTACTGCATTTATTACACCATGCTGAAATTATATGTAGGCACAATATCACACAGCCATTGACTTCAAAATGTTAAATCTTTTTTTCCATACAACAGTGAAAATGTAACATATTGTAATGTTAATATTCAATCCATTTCAGTTCACATGACCAGAGCAACGTCCATTTCTTCATCAGCGAGATATCATGGTTTGTCCAAGTTTCCTAACGGGTCTCTGCTAATTCTATGCCAAAACTGGCTGTGGATATCTTCCTTTTAATCTCCCATAATGCCTCATTCGATTATTGTCAATGCTCTCCAACCGTGTACTGTCCCTTCAAACATCTAATTCCCTCAGCTGAGCAAGTCAGTTGAGTCTTTGCCTTGCAAAAGGAAATCAAAGAGCAAAAAAGGGGGAGAAAACCTCCTTCTGCACTACACAGTTTTTCATCAAAATTAAGATGGATTGTTGAAAAAGAAAAAGGAAAACCTATGGCATGTGAAGCTTACTACGGGTGACTGGACACAGAGATCTTACTGGAAATTTTATCAGCACGGAAGCATGGCTTGGCTAATCTTCTGGATGTACTACGTTGCTTCATGGTAAGTAGAAAAATTAACTTGAGACATATGTGTATGATACATACATTTACAATCCTGCACATCGAGCCATTCTAAAGAAACTTGTATGAATGTAGATCAAAATAAATATTTAATATATCCATATGAACATCCATATGTTCACAGGACAAAAGGTTTTGGAGATTCTTCTGTCTATGACAATGTTTTCTCAGAAAATATAACTCGCATCTTAGATAGATTACTGGATGGGTATGACAACAGACTACGTCCTGGATTTGGAGGTATTTTTCTTTTTAAGGGCAAAATACTATACTTTTATTAGAGATCGAACTCTCATATTCGTTCTATCATTGTATTTGTACTGTCTGTTAATATTTTTGTTAATTTCCCTTGCTGTTCTTTTTTTGAACCAATCATCATTTTTATGCAAATGAGATCATTTCATTTAATCACAAATATAGTTTTAAACAAAAATTTCAGGTCGCGTCACTGAAGTCAAAACTGATATATACGTAACAAGCTTTGGTCCAGTTTCGGATGTTGATATGGTAAGAGTTTCATTTTATTGTTTCAGTTTTTTTCTGCATGTTGGGTAAAATGTATCCCATAGTAAATAGTTGTAGTTACTGTGTTAGTCTCTCATGTTATAATGCATCGGCAGTGCTTAAGCAAACTGATTAGAACAGATTACTTAGTATAATCTTCTTGTCAGTATATTCTAGAGAAGGAATTTGTGCCCTATTTCTACAAATGTGCTTTATATACAAACGTTAGTTGACCAGAAATTGGTAAATGATTACATAACACAACAATATTAGCCACTTTATTCAGGGAAAAATAAAATAATTTAAATGTGTTAGAAATCTAAAGTTTTCGAAGTGTTTGTGTAAAAAGGTTATTGATTTTTGTTGCATCACAATGTAATAATAATTCAAATAAATATCAGGAGAATAGGAGTAATGGCAAACAATTCCTAATATATTAATTTAACATAAAAAAAAGAAAAGAAGCAAGAAGAAAAAAGTAAGGAGGGGAAAAGAAAAAATTGTTTACATAATTTAAATATTCATGAATCAACATACCAGATCCATGGAGTCGAAATTTGAACAAAACTCCCTTTGTTTTTAAAGTCTTCAAACTATATTAGAGATTGTCTAAATAAGACACAAACTAATGCAAAGAGACAAACTAGAATAGTCATTACATGCAAAAATACATTAGGCCTTACATTATTTGGATTCAATGAAGAAAATAAGAACATGTGCTTTGGTAATACATTGATTTAATCTTTACTTTATTATGTAAGTTTTTTACATTTAGATTATGCTGAATGTAAAATTGGCATTACTCCCAATGTCCTTACTATATCCAACAAAACCTAAAAAATCTACCTTAAGGTTAAAGAAGGAGATATTAGTGCAACTTCATGGTGTATATTTTGTATATAAGATAATGATAATTTATTTAAAAAAATAGATGTAATATTTCCTTAACATGACATGCAACATGTTACTTATTTGATGATCAAAAATGATCTTGATGCAGGAAACTTTGATACACAGCATGAGCCATTGAACATGTTAAGTTTGGAAGTTGAGTTACAGTTTTACGGCAGTTTATCTTGATGCATTATGTTAACCGTGTCAAGTTCGAAAATATGAGTAAAACTAGAAGGACAAAGGAGTGCAAAGTAGAGTGTAATCCAGACAACAGAAGTTTATAAATGTGTAAAGTGGTCTTGTTGTAAGTACAACACTTAGGCAGACCTAGAAATAAGGGGCCAAGCTGCTGCAGATTGCAGGTTGGCCAACCCAACTATGAAATGCATAAATGTTGAGAATCAGATGTGCCACTCTGCTAGATACCGATATCAGAAGACACAACACTTGAAATTGTTAAACAGGAAATGTACTTTTATTCTCAATGTGCTTCGAAGTGTACTCGCTTCTTCATCGGGAAAACAGGTCTTCTCGTCTCCTGATGAAGAAGTGAGTACACTTCAAAACCTGTTGAGAATAAAACCACATTACCTGTTCTATTCTCTCTATGTTTTCTGACATAAGTATCTAATGAGAAAATTGATGAGCAGCATATCCACTTCTCCACATGTATTTTGAATTGGAAAATTTGCCATCTCTAAGAAGATTTTTAAATTTGCCATGCAGTCATATTTACTCAAGATCAGTCATTCATAAGATATTCATTGGTGGCCATTGATGCAAGTAATGAGAGGTATCGGTATAGATAACAGTAATGTGAGCCACAGCATTGGACTGACTATAACAATGTTTAAAGCAATGAAAATCAAAACATAGTCCAATTGTGATCATAAAAAAAATTGGGATTTGTGTTAGAGAATGAGTATTTGCTCATGAGCTCAAGATTACAAAAATGTTGGTCTACATCAAAGGGATTCCTAATAAAATGTGTGAGAATACCTAGAAAGTAACACATTCTAGGGTGTAAGTCATGAAAAAAGCCCAATGAAAGTGTATAAAAAGATGAGATTATAAATACTAGATTGGTGCTTCTTATACTTTTTCTAATGATCAAAATTCATGCCAGTAAAACCTTATTGTAGTCTCTAATAATATAAATAGATATATTTTTTAAAATTAGGATAAAATGGTAAATGCTTTTGTTCTATTGGTTCATACAGAATTGATAGAAAAAATGCCATGTTCCTTTAAAGAATTATTGCAATAATGTTCTACCGTATACTGTGCCATGAAGAAACATGATAGCGTAGCATCCTGAGAACATATGGCTGTGTCGTGTAGAACCAAAACTGCCTCCATTTTTACAATATGTTTATATATTTTTTCCACATAACGGGACCAAATTATATATTGAAATGTGTAATGATAGTATAATGTACAGATTTACATAATTAATTTGTTAAAAAGTCAATAGTTTTCAGAATATAAAGCACAGAATAATAAAGCTTCCTTGTTCTTTAGTTTAGAATGTGTTACTGACTTTTTTTAAGTATATATTTGCATATAATTATTCTACAGGTTTTCAGCTAATTTGCCTTAAAACATTCAAGCCATTTTGTACTGCTTGATTAAGTTTTTGCTCAGCGAGACGTTAAGTAAAAGACTCATTCCCTCTCCCCCTGTCATAGCTTTTTTAAGTAACTGCTTAATGGTAATAGGATTAAAATCATTAAGCAGTGACACAAGTGTGGCTAACATGCTAGTTAAGTTGTCTATTAAATTACTGGGTCTGGTGTTGTGGCCTGAAACCTTTAATGGTCTTAATTTTCCTCTAGGAATACACAATGGACGTTTTTTTCCGGCAGACGTGGATTGACGAGCGACTAAAGTTTGAAGGCCCTACAGAAATTTTAAGATTAAATAACTTAATGGTCAGTAAGATCTGGACTCCAGATACATTTTTCAGAAATGGGAAAAAGTCAATCTCTCACAATATGACAACCCCTAATAAACTTTTCAGAATCATGCAGAATGGGACCATCCTCTACACAATGAGGTAAGCAAATTGCATCCGAAACAACTATGTCTGAGGCGAAACAATTTGTATGCATTTAAAATACAGTTTCTTTCTGTTTCCATTTGACATTTTCACGTGATACATACTAAATCACCCGTAAATGTCAAAGCATAACATGATATTAAACTTTAGCTGACCCTGATAATTAGTGTTAAAAGGCAGACTAAAAGTAGGTCATCTGGAAGCATCTCATATTGTGGACCACCAATTAATTCATTTACTAGAGGGGACATTTGGCCAATTTGAAGCCTCAAGTAATGACAAGAACTAGCTATGATGGCCATCATAAGTATAGTGGTGCTTCAATGAACATCGGAAGCCAAAGAACAGCCAGACGACTTAACTCTTCCAAGGCCAACTGTTTAATGTTAAATTAAAAGCTGAAAACTTTTTTTTTCAATTATAAAATATAATACATGTCACTCTTTTCTCTGATTAAAATTGTGAAATGTTTTTGAAACATGCAATACCTATTTTTACCATTAGCATGAGTATAGTACTTTCCACAAACAGCATTAAAAACAGCATCACACCACTTTGCTATATGTATTCATTTATTTTACTCATTTATATAGCGCCATTAATAACACAGCGCTTTACAGACATTATTGGCACTGCCCCCATTGGGGCTCACAATCTTGAATCGCTATCAGTATGTCTTCATCAATTTAGTTAAAATTTAAATTGTTTTACAAAAATACATATTTTTTCAAACTACCAAAACACTATTTTTGTCAGAGAGTTTTAAAATCTGTAGAAGATTATGGCTCAGTTTGTCTTTATTAATATTCATTTTTCTACATGTAGACGTTTTGATTTTCAGCAAATTGGGCTGGTTTACATTTTGAAAAATTAACATTTTAAACTATATTTATATACTAACAGGCCCACATTTTTTAAACCAATCCTATCACAGAGAATTTTCATTTTTGCACTTTTTTTACTCCCTATTTTCCAAGAGCCTTGTTAGATCTTAAAGGGGCATAGTGTGTAAAATAATTGCAAAAAAAAATAAATAAAAATAAAATAGAAAAAGTCATAAAGAGCAAAAACAAAACTAAAGAAAAAAAAGAGACAATGCCAGTCTAAATAGAAAAAATAAATAAAATTAAAAATAGCAATTTAACTTCTCTTTTACTTTGCATTTTCTCCCAATATCAGCAAGAAAAGAATATAAAATTACATTAAAATTAAGCCCCTAAGTATTGGAAAAAAAGGTAAAACTTACTTAAATATCCAAACAACATTTTTTAGTGCCATTAAAAGTGTTTGGATAATAAAACCTGAAAATGTGCCTGGCTCAGAAAGGGGGAAATGGCCGAGTTAAACTGGTTAAACTATCATAAAAATAAAGATATTGCATGAATTTAATAGCACTGACCTAGTATAAAATCTGATTTATGCCATCATTACTTTTATTCCAGGTTGACCATCAAAGCAGAATGCCCTATGAGGTTAATAAATTTTCCAATGGATGGACATGCATGTCCACTCAAGTTTGGCAGTTGTAAGTAAAATGAATGCATTTTTGAGAACTTTATTGTGGCTGTACAATGAGTGGATCCATCGTATGAGAAGTGTATCTCCGGATGGTCTCAATGAACAGCTTCAGTTTGGCTGCATTCTGTGATCCCCCACTCTCCTCCTTTCTGCATCTTTGGGTTGTGCCTGTTTTCCGTGTTTTGCTGACCCCAGAGAGAAATCTGCTATATAGGCCCATTGACCAGGATGGGTTTTGGCCTGAATTGGTTATGACTATTGCATCATAATATTATCTTTTATATTCTGTTGACTTACACCCCGATATATTTTTTTACTCATATCCCTCTTTTCCTTATATTGGGATTTATAGGTTCAGTCACCTCACCTAAATAAGTGAATCTAATTACATTGGTTATAGATATAAATTTATGTATCCCCTGTGTTTATGGGTAAAACCACCTTCCGAAGCTATAAAATCAGTGGCTGATTGACAAATGGCATTGATAGTTTGCTAATGGGGGGAAGTAATAATAATACCAACCCTAGGTGGAAGCAAACACGACACGTGCGTACGGTGAATCACATCTGCATCCCAATAGCATGGAGGGAAACTCCCCAGTGATTGCATAAATTGACACTCGGTGCATGTGCGTGGTGAACCGCACTTGCATTCCACCAACACAGGAAGTGGATGTCAGGATTACCCGGAAGTACATTACCTTGATGGCTCAAAGGAAGGGGCTGCTGTTAGGTGTGAGTATGGCGGACACTGATTCCCTGACTCACGCTGATGGACACTAGTCCCAAGCTGTCTTTCTGATCTTTTACTTTGAAGATATAAGACAAGTCTTGATCTTTCTATGCCAGTATATTCTCCTGATGAAACAAATGGTGCGGAAAGGCATCAAGAACTAGACTATGCATACTGGGCTTTCTATGTATGTGATATAATTACAGTGGTAAGGGAATATTAATCCTAAAAACTGCATTTACTTGGAACTTGGGGAAATGTGCAATGGGAGTATGCAACCTAGCTACTAATGTGTACAGAAACCCTTTGGGTGCATATATTAAGGCACCTCTCTTTCCCCAGAATTAGGATTTCATTACCCTATATTTTACCTGGACTATGTGCAAGATTGAATATTGACATCTGCCTGTACCTTGTAATCTCTCTTTTTCTTGTGTTATACTGAAACTAATATTATACCAACTTAACGTATATATATATATATATATACATATATATATATATATATATATATATATATATACAATTTCTCCAGTATATCCACATTATTTGTGAAAACTATTTTTGTCTTTTTCTCAGCGATACCAGCCTCCCTTTGATACAGTACATGTACCATAGGATATATCAGAAGCAGAGTGCCATGTTGATCTGATTATTAACATATGCTACCTTACTGCTGAGCCCAGTGCACCCTGTATCTTTTCAACAGGGTCATATAGGGATAGGGAGGGGGCACCACTCCTCAGGAATAGGGTGCCAACCTCCGCTGGTAAGCAGGGAAACATTAGTAGTATACTAGAGCAATCTTGTTTCTCGCCCCTCCCACCTCACTACACAGATGCTTTTATGTGGATCTTGGTGTTGAGATTGTGTTTTTTGGTGTACATTCATAATATTTTAAACAATTAACATTAAAAGTTAATGTTTTATATGATTTATCTTTATAAAAATTTAGTACGTCATTCGGTGATTCAGTCTTAATATTAGTAAGACCTAACCATTTCGTACTATTGGATTAATAATGGATAGGTGTCATAATTGACGCCTCTCCAATATTAACCTAGCTTAATGTCTCCTTACAACAGCAAGGTGACATTAACCCTTCATTACCCCATATCCCACCACTACACAGGAGTGGGAAGAGAGTGGCCAAGTGCCAGAATAGGCGCATCTTCCAGATGTGCCTTTTGTGGGGTGGCTGGGGGCAGATGTTTGTAGCCAGGGGGAGCCAATAACCATGGACCCTCTCCTGGCTATTAATATCTGCCCTCAGTCACTGGCTTATTTTTTCCACCATTTAACCCTTTATTTTACAAGCTACAGTGCCCAAATTTTGCACATACACACTACTAACATTAGTAGTGTGGAATATGCAAAAAAAAAGGGAAATGAGATGGTTTACTGTATGTAAACCATGTCTCATATCATGTCGGGTTTGGTAAGGAGAAATGAAAAGTCGGCAATTGAATTACTGGCTTTTCTCTAACACCGGTGCATATTTCTCACAAGCCACACACATGGTCTGTGTGTAATCCGTATTTTTCTCGCCCCCATAGACTTTCATTGGCAATTTTTTTGCGCAATACGGTGACAAACGCAGCATGCTGCGATTTTCTACGGCCGTACAAGACCGTATATTATGGATGCGTAATATACGGCAGATAGGAGCTGGGCCATAGAGATTCATTGGGCCGTGTGCAATGCGTATTTTACGGACGTAGTTTATGCGCTCATACATCCGTAAAACTCGCTAGTGTGACGCCGGCCTTAATGTTATAAGTCTTTCTGTAATTTTTCTTGGTACACTATGATGTGTAGGCTGTTCAGCAATCAGTAATATGATATTTAAAAATAAAAAAATGAGAAAATGTTATTGAACAACCACTTTAATTTGACATCAGAATTAATCTATAATTTTAGTGCTGCAGATCGAAAGATTATACTAATACTTTTACAAATATTTGGTCTGATGACCAATTGTTGTCTCAACTTATTTTTCAATTTTTTGATT
The DNA here is from genome assembly GCF_051348905.1 of Ranitomeya variabilis. NCBI lineage: Eukaryota > Metazoa > Chordata > Amphibia > Anura > Dendrobatidae > Ranitomeya > Ranitomeya variabilis. The sequence goes on along the minus strand of NC_135236.1, from coordinate 620,829,927 downwards.
AGAATTACTAGGATTGGTGGTGGTCCATTATGTATCTTATTTGAAAGGATAGAGCAGCATAAATATATTATAAACAGAGCCTAACTGGATTAAGCTCTGGACACACTGGCTTTGTTTTTATAGGATCTATGAGGGATATGAAAGATTAGTTCAGTTAAGTCAGATTAGATTAGTTGTGATATATTATAGTATGAACTTTTTTTTCAACGGGCTTAATGTGGATCCATGAGTAGCCCATTATAGGATCAAAGAGTGAATCCATCTAGAGCAGATTTGAACACTAGCATATGCTGGAGCAGATAATGTTTCACATATGATTACTTTAGAACTTGTTCTGGAGGCTAAAGTATAACAAATGAAAGGGGGCAGGCAACATTAAAACCCTTATACTAAAAGTTCAATGCTTGCTAAACTTAATAAGCCCTATAGGTACCATTGTGATATTATAGGGCTTTATTATTTATAGGGTTCATATTAAAAGGGAAAAGAAGATAGTTAAAGTTCTTAAAATAGTAAAAGTTTTCAATACTTAATGATCTGGATATTATTGCTCAACAAAAATGCTGCAGTTGAATTGGTTTTTCAATTAAAAATTAGGTACTTGCTCCAATTTGATCTGTGCTCCTGATCCTATGTGTGCCTCCCTTCAAAAATTAATCTACTATATAATTGTCTAAGGGTCACTTCCGTCTTTCTGTCTGTCCTTCTGTCTGTCTGTCTTTCTTTCTGTCACGGATATTCATTGGTCGTGGCCTCTGTCTGTCATGGAATCAAAGTCGCTGATTGGTCGTGGCAAAACAGCCACGACCAATCAGCGACGGCCACAGTCCGGCGGAAAAATGGCCGCTCCTTCCTCCCCGCAGTCAGTCCCCACTCCGTACTCCCCTCCAGTCTGCCCTCACACAGGGTTAATGGCAGCGGTAACGGACAGCGTTATGCCGCGGTGTAATGCACTCCGTTACCGCTGATATTAACCCTGTGTGACCAATTTTTTACTATTCATGCTGCCTATGCAGCATGAATAGTAAAACGATCTAATGTTAAAAATAATTTAAAAAATAAAAAATTGTTATATACTCACCGTCCGTCGGCCCTCGGATCGACAACAGGCCTTTCCCGCTCGCGACGCTTAACCAGTCCATGCTGCAATCTCGCGAGATGATGACGTAGCAGTCTCACGAGACCGCAACGTCATTATCTCATGAGACCGCAATGCACTCTTGGGTCCGGAGCACACGAGCAGCGTCGGTAACCGCTTCGCTTGGATCCGGGGGCTCCGGAAGGTGAGTATATAACTATTTTTTATTTATTTATTTTTTTAACAGGGAAATGATGCCCACATTGCTATATACTACGTGGGCTGGGCAATATACTACATGGGCTGGGCAATATACTACATGGGCTGTGCTATATACTACGTGGCTGTGCAATATACTACATGGGCTGTGCTATATACTACGTGGCTGGGCAATATACTACATGGGCTGGGCAATATACTACATGGGCTGTGCTATATACTACGTGGCTGTGCAATACACTACATGGGCTGTGCTATATACTACATGGGCTGTGCTATATACTACGTGGCTGGGCAATATACTACATGGCTGGGCAATATACTACATGGGCTGGGCAATATACTACATGGGCTGGGCAATATACTACATGCGCTGTGCAATATACTACGTGGCTGGGCAATATACTACTTGACTATACAACGTGGGCTGCGCAATATACTACGTGGACTGCGCAATATACTACATGGGCTGTGCAATATACAACAAGGCCTGCGCAATATACTACGTGGGCTGTGCAATGTACTATGTGGGCTGTGCAATGTACTGCGTGGGCTGCGCAATGTACTGTGTTGGCTGCGCAATGTACTGCGTGGGCTGTGCAATGTACTGCGTTGGCTGTGCAATGTACTATGTGGGCTGCGCAATGTACTGCGTTGGCTGCGCAATGTACTGCATTGGCTGTGCAATGTACTGCGTTGGCTGCGCAATGTACTGCGTGGGCTGTGCAATGTACTGTGTGGCTGTGCAATATACTACGTGGGCTTTGCTATACACTACGCATACATATTCTAGAATACCTGATGCATTAGAATCGGGCCACCATCTAGTTAGGCATAAATATTGAAAAATATCCTAAACATTTCATCATATGCAATTCTTTGTAAAAAATGTTATTTCTTTTATTGTATCTATCGAATTAACAGCATGTTTGCGACTGTCATATGTATTACTCATCCACAGATGCCTATCCCAAATCTGAAATTATTTATACCTGGAAAAAGGGTCCTCTGTATTCAGTTGAAGTGCCACGAGAGTCTTCAAGTCTTCTACAGTATGATCTTGTTGGACAAACTGTTTCCAGTGAAACATTGAAGTCTAATACAGGTAACTTGAGATTGAATCGATTAACTTAGAATCTACAGTATTAGTATTTGTTAAATCAAGTTTGTAAGCAAATGTTTTTTTCATTTGAATAAAAAAAATCATAAATAAAAAAAATTTAGACCAAAAAGTAAAAAAAATAAAACAAAAAAATATATTATAAGGTGTGCATTAATTTGTAAAGAAATAAAGTAATATTTATATCGGAGGCATGGCCAATGCGACTGGTATGACATGTGACTGAAGTGCAGATACAGCTGAGAGGAGTAAGAGTGCCAGCCAAAAACCTATGTCAACGACATAAGTCTACGCTCATCTGCTATGCCACAAGCTACTTTAGCCCAGCAACTCCCACAACGGTTGAAAAACAAGGCTCTTTTTAAGTGAAGGAGCCTGTATATTGCAGGAAGAACACTATGCAGCAAACCTTACAGGAGTGAAAACTTATGACAGCCTTTGACAAACTCAAAGCAGGAATGAATGTGTCACATGGAATTGAGCAAAGTGCTCCTCAAACCTTTTGGAGGCATCACAACCTTTTACCCCTCCCCTTAACCGCAGACCAGACATCAATCAGGGGACAATAAAACTTTCACCCTCCTTTTCAATGAAATGCTCCAATATTTACTGTTACAGCTATTTTCTCCCTTTCCCGTATTGATAGTTCTGTTTCACGTCACTTGTCTTATTTACTTATCTATTCTATGTCCCGTTGTGTATAAATATGTGACTTTTCAGATTTTGTTTTAATCTGTGCCTAATGAAGAGACCTGAGTAGTCTCGAAAGCTTGTTACTTGTTACCATCTTTTTTATTTGCTGTTGAAAGGTATCAAACACTGAGGACTCAAAAATTTTAATATTTTTGCACCTACTGGCTAGCACAATACAAAGATATATTTTTCCTACAATTAAGCTGTACAGTTAAGTTACCTAATATGGTTTTTGTGATCTACTCTGATGTTTTCTAGCTATTATACAGATTTCTGCGATGCCGCTTTTATATTATGACTACTCAGTATTTTTATGTGATTAGGCAGCTCGCTGTAAAACTAATTTGAAAATAATCCAGCAAGATCCCAGTGCATTTAGATTGCAATCAATATCTGCTGTGTATCATTCATGATTCTTTGAAGCGAACCTAGAGATGGCAATACATGTTATATAACCGGTGTAAATAAAGAGAAAATGTATAACTTTACAAAAAATAACAAAACAATTAGTACACCATACAAGTACACATATTTTATGGCAGTAGATTGACTTATGTAGGTCCATACTCTACATATATAAGCCTTTCAATTTCATGCTATGGTTTGCACCTTGTTCTATACATAGGAATACCTATCTTAAACACAAGAGTCTGTACATAGGAATACACAGATATGTTCCCATAGAAAAATTGCTCTTTGATATATGTGGTTGAGTAGAGCATCATATATTGTTCTTCAAGTTTATTATAGCGAAGCTTAAAGGATGGAATCTCAAGCGGTAGTAGCCATTTGTGGCTGAAATCAGGTCCACATGTGGTGGTCAATGGTCCAACGATTTTGTAGATAAAAATATCAATTGATATTGGCCACTGTAAGTAGGCATAATTGTGAGTGCAATAAGTATTCATATTAAAGAGCACACAGTCAAGGAAGTCAAAGGAGCTCTGTGTGCCATCACATTGTGACCTGCACCTGGATGTAAAGACTAAGTGCGGACATTTTTCTTTTTCAATCCTAAATTTTTCAATAATTTCAACCTTTTGTTTAAGATAACTAAAATCATTGTTAGCATATCATTGTAATCTTACTTCTTTCTCGTTAACAGGTGAATATATTGTTATGACGGTACACTTTCATCTGCAAAGGAAAATGGGTTATTTTGTAATACAAACCTATATACCTTGCATAATGACCGTCATTCTTTCCCAGGTTTCTTTTTGGATCAACAAGGAATCTGTTCCAGCCAGAACAGTTTTTGGTACGACTACTGTTCAGTGGTATTTCCATAAAGTCAATGTCACTGCTACTCATTTGTCATCCAATGCTTATCTGTTGTAGGTGAATATTCTCATCAAGTTGTGTTGTTCTTCCTGCGAAGAAAAATAGGATATTACATCATCCATACATACATCCCATGCAGCATGACCGTTGTCTTGTCTCAAGTTGTGTTTTGGATCAACAAAGAATCGGTCCCAGCAAGAACTGTTGCTGGTATGGATCTTGGATTAGTTGTGTATCAGTGTTATCCATTTATTAAAACAATCCATGCATTCAACTAATAAACAGGTTGCATGCATGATGTATATTTTTAGAAAAAAATATCATGTTGGTCCATGGAGTAATGTTTATTATTATAGCACAATTTCTTCTGCGTAAAGAGGGTCATCACCACCAAGAAATTATTATTGGATTCATGCTGCCCGAGGCATGGCAACATGAAGCAGGCATTGGCTGATTGGTAGCTGCCATGAATTTTTTACTTTGAAACCCAGTCATGTTTCAAAGGAAACATACTTTAAAATGACAGCTATAGACTTTATGTCTTGGCTAATTTGTCTGGGGCTTCTTCCCACCTCAAGCTTTAAAACTAATAAGTCTCTCTTTATATGTATCTATAGAGAAAGACCTATCAGTTAATCGATATTTGGATGTAAAGACAATACTGGGGACAAGTCAGCCAAGACACATTTTCCCTGGCAGGCTTTTCTAATTATAGTTTTTATGAAGTTCTGCAGAGTACTTGAATAAAACATTCACATATGCATTAACCCAGCCAGTATCTGATTCACGCTGCCTGTGATTTGGGCAACATGAATCTCATGATAGGTTCCCTTTAACATTCCTTTCTTCATTCATTTGCCGTTTAGTTTTCAGATATAGAGTGCAGATTCTGAATGTAAGAAAATTCATCCAACCAATATGCTTGTCACTACTGTCTCTCAGTCCTAGAGTTATTAGCTTGCAATTTAGCAAGACAACTTCTCCTTGACATTTATATGTCCATCGTGTATTTTATATTGTTTCTCCATTTTTCCGTATAGTTAAAATCTTATGTTTGCTCAAATTTGTTGAAGGATTCTAATTTCTTGTAAAATTTAGTTCAATACAATATTACTGCATGATACAAAAACTTGACAGGCTTCAATCTGCATCACAACATCTAGGCCTCCATCCATAGAAATGTAAAGCATAAACATCTCATGCAAGAGTATTCCAAAATGTTTTTTTACCAAGCTTGTAAAACTTCTACCACACGTCTCTGGATTTCTTGAGTCAAGAGTATATCTAAGGCGGGACAAATCTGTATACCGTATAATTATCTTAAGAAAATAACAATGTTTTAATCAAACAAAGCTTTCTTGTGATGACAACTTCTCTAGTGGAGGCCTTATATTCGATGTAAAGCATACAGACATGTCTGCGCAGGGGCAAGATGGTCTGCACAGGGGCAAGATGACCTGCTAAATATGATCCCTGAATTTGCTAATTAGGAAATAAAAGCTTTGTCCCTCAATCGACCCCAACCAGAACATGATCAAGACCAACGGCACCTTACACATGCTATTGATTTTATAATTGGGCCTGTTGTGTTTCAGTCATGGCTGAAGTCAATTGACTGTATAAAAGAGAGCATCATCCTGTTCTACTATGTCCTGCATTTTTGACAGAATCTTGAATAGACACTTAAGTGTTTTCTTAATTAAAAATAACTTTTATCAATCATTAAAATATGCGCTCATTAAGTCATCAGTCTCTAAGGTTTAGGAATTATTTTATATGTGTCACATTTTAAATACCGTAAAAATGAATCAATTCTTTAAAAAAAATGCCAAACCTGTCATTTTTCTTTATGTTACCTTTCAGGAATTACAACAGTTCTGACTATGACTACCTTAAGCATTAGCGCAAGACATTCCTTCCCAAAAGTGTCCTATGCCACTGCTATGGATTGGTTTATAGCTGTATGCTTTGCCTTTGTCTTCTCTGCACTCATTGAGTTTGCAGCAGTGAATTATTTTACCAATCGACAGACTCAGCAGGCAATGATGAAAACAGCGAAAGAATCTTCACTGGCAGCCGTGTCTGTAACAGCGTCCACTGAAGGAGGAGATATTGTCACGGTAATGTCTCCATACAATTGCATCGAAAATTTCTTGGCACTGTGTAAAGTCATTATAGGACATGGTTTAATGATGTAGCAGTGACCACCCCAAGAGTGGTCAACACTTTCCAAGAAAATAGCATGTATGTCGAGAAAAAAAACTGTAAAAGCATAATGGCAGACTTATCTAATAATACCAGCCTATGGCCACTTTGCACTATAACCAAGCTGCAATTTTCACACTTTTGCAGTTCCACTCCACTGTTCACAATAAAATACAAAAGCTCCATTCAAAGTGAATTTAGGAGATCCACAGAAACATATTTTTTTACCCTTTTTTAATCAGAAGGAAAAATAAATTTCAGTAAAAAAGAAAAGTGGAAAATTAGATTTTTGAAAAATAAAAAAAGATAGACAAAGGCAGCATTATGTACTTCAATGCAGAAGTGAGACTTAAACAGGGGAAAAATATAGAAGAGCCAAAAAATATTTTTTGTTATATCATAATAATAAAACAAAAGCATGGTATAAAGAAAAATAGAGTAATAAAGGTGCAGTATAAAAGTATCCCACTGTGATACCACAGAGAAACAAAAAGTAAAATGTATATATTTTTTGCTATTACTATGAGATTTCCGCATTAATATTTTTTATAGCTTGATTAGTGTTGAGCGATACCTTCTGATACTCAAAGGTATCGGTATCGGATGGTATCGGCCGATATCCAAAAAATATCGGATATCGCCGATACCGATACCCGATACCAATGCAAGTCAATGGGACACAAGTATCGGAAGGTATCCTGGATGGTTCCCAGGGTCTGAAGGAGAGGACACTTTCCTTCAGGCCCTGGGATCCATATTCATGTAAAAAATAAAGAATTAAAATAAAAAATATGGATATACTCACCCCTCTGGCGGCCCCTGGACCTTACCGATGTAACCTGCACCCTCCGTTCCTAAGAATGAGCAGTGAAGGACCTTCGATGACGTCGCGGCTTGTGATTGATCACGTGACCGCTCATGTGATCGCTCATGCGACCAATCACAAGCCGCGACGTCATCGCAGGTCCTAAACTCACTGCATTCTTAGGAACGGAGGCTGCCGGTTACATCGGTAAGGTCCAGGGGCCGCCGGACGGGTGAGTATATCCATACTTTTTATTTTAATTCTTTATTTTTTACATGAATATGGATCCCAGGGCCTGAAGGAGAGTCTCCTCTCCTCCAGACCCTGGGAACCATACACTGGGAACTTCCGATTCCGATTTCCGATATCACAAAAATATCGGAACTCGGTATCGGAATTCCGATACAGCAAATATCGGCCGATACCCGATACTTGCGGTATCGGAATGCTCAACACTAAGCTTGATCTTTTTTTTTACAAAGATATATATTTAGGAAGACTTCGTTATCACGGTTTAGTTGTGGTGACTTTTAAAAACGTGTTATAATATTTAGCAGAAGACAAGAGAATAATTTAAACGGAAAAACAAAAGAAAAAACATATTTATTTGCTCATTTTGGATCTAATGAGAGCTCTTCCTGGGTATCTAAAAGTATTTGAAATAATTTGAAAATAGCATTATATGAATTAGACAGAAGCATTTTACAGCAATAATTATGTGTTTCCACATTTATTTATTTTTTCTAATTGGTCAGCATTAAATAAAAGCAAACTAACAAAAAAATTATTGCATATCTGCACACAAATAGAAAAAAAACCTTAGTTTTTAAAATTACATAAATAGCAATGACAATCATGCTTGATGACTGTATTTCATACAGCTGAAGAAACCAAATGTGTGAATATGGTCCCAATAAAAATGTAGAAGATCTGTGAGCCACAGATGGTAAAAGGGTTGACCTTAGCAAATAGTAATAAAAAAGCAATGACGACCAGTACACTCTATATTAGAGATTGACGAACCCAAACAGTAAAGTTCAGTGTTCATACCGAACACCTAGTGTTCGGACATGGACACCGAACACGGAATTCACCAGGAAGTCCTTGTTACTGTTTGGGTTCAGCCCACTGAACACCGGTTGTTTGTTGCATTGTCATGTGAATGACAGCGCGGCAAACACGGCTTCTGATTGGCGGTAAAATCTTCACCGCCAGTCAGACAACCGCGGTTCCCACGTTGTCAAATTACAGGGTGAGGGCGCAGCTGTGATCGGAGGTATAAAATTTACCTCTGGTCACTGGTGGCGGCTGATGGGACTACTGCTCTTTTATTCTATAGCATTAATATTATGTTACTAAATAAAATAGATTAGTGGCATATTAAACTCTTATTAAACACTACTGAAAGGCTTTTATTCTGCTTGAGTTTTGATGATAAGGTCTGATGTCTGTAAAGTATGATGTGTTCTGTCTTCAGCATTCTGACTCCAACTGCAACTTAAAGAAGAGAGTCAACTCAATGGTCTCTCAAGGAAATGTGTCAATTGAAGACAACTTACCATCTTATGGGGCATCCTACTGTTCACAACTAGAAGCTCCACCTGCAGATCTTTCACAGCTAGGAATGTCTACAAACCCTTTAAATGGAACTAGCAAAATAGACCAATATGCAAGAATACTATTCCCAGTGGCATTTGCAGCATTTAATTTAGTATATTGGGTTGTTTATCTTTCGAAAGACACAATGGAGATAAATAGCAGTGTTTAAGAGAATAAAAGGTAAGCAACTGCAAAAGTACATTTAATTATATGAAGTTAACACTAACATTAAATTTGTTTTTATTTATTTATATACCCTAATGGCTAAAATCACACTTCTGAAGATTATATGAAATAAAGCAAAGTGTAATTTGTCATTTAAAGGTCCAGTGAGTCAATGGGTTTCAAAACTTTTGACAACTCTATTGCTACTATCACGCTCACTACATAACCAGACCGCAGGGTAATCTTGAGTTCTAAGGGGTTGTGTGGTATTCTGGTAAAAGAGTGAAGACTTCTAAACCCACAGAGTGCTCACACTGCATGCTCTCAGGATTCTCTGATGTTGGGGGTGAGACATTCAGACTAGACATGCTCTGCTTCACTCAGTTCACTTGTATTGAGCAGGACTGAACACATTTATTCAGCAGGTTACTGCATGTATGCAAATCACATACTTACGGCACGTAACCACCTGCTTTCGCCAGCAGCATTGAAGAGTCCTGACAGCAAGCAATGAGCTCGCTGTAAGGATTCAGAAGCTTGTAGTCACTTAACATCATAAGACCGATTAATCCCTTAACTGTAACATTAGTCTTGGGTTACAGCAGTAAACATTCAAGATAGTAAACAAAGGCACAAAACGCAACACAAGCAATTCAGAGTTTGGACTTGAATAGCAGAGATGTTTTCTACATGAACCATAATCAAAAAGTTAATTAGACCATACAGCATGAATAAAACATAAAGTACAGTAAAGTAGCAGTAGGTAGGTACTGGTGAACCTAGTAATCCAAAAAGGAAACAGCACACCACTGTGTGAATAAGGAATTGTTTTACTTAGCCCATGATGGCGACGTTTCGGTTCAATGCAGCAAATCTTTTTCAAGCAGTCTGGCAGAACCTTTTTCAAGCAGTCAAGCAACTGGTGAACCTAGTTAGCAGTAACAACATAAGATTCAGGGTGCCGTTTCCCAGTTTTACAGTTTTTTACCAAAAGTCACCTTTCCTTCAATCAGCAAGCATTAAGGGATGATACAAAATACAACTTAGACCTAGGTCTTTGGTAATCAGAGTTGTCTTAGGAGACCCATAGTCAGGGTTTAAGATACAACCATGGTTATTTAGGCCCAGGATGGACATTAGAGTTGCATCTGTAGCATGCAGCAGTAGGGTCTCAGTAGCTTCACATTCAGAACACCAAGCAGAGATTACAGACTTCTGGATACAGGGGTTCTAGGTTCACAGTAGGCAGGAAACTGGGTTCAAATTTGGGATACATGTTCTGAACTAGATACAGAGATCAAGTCAGAAACAAAGTTGTCAGGATACTGGTTGCTGGTCCAGCAGTGGATTCAGGCTTAACAATAGAATTAGAATACTTGTGGCTCAAAGTACAAGGTTAACTCAATACACCTGTTCACATAAGTGATTGTGCACTGATCAACTGTTATTAACTTGGTAACTTGTCAAAGACTCAATATTAAAGAAAAGTCTGTTGGGTGGGCAACCCACTACTTGGGGAACCAACTGAAACATTGTGGAGCTACAAGAGCAAATTATCAAGGCACTTGACTTCCCAACTGTGTCCACAAACACCATCCTATATCGTATCATATAAATTTGCTAGAAACCTGAAATAATCTATTAAATTCACCTCAATAACCCATATAGAGAAAATATTGCACATAAAAGAACCAAATAAAGTACTAAAATAATTTTTATTAAACAACTTGTATTAAAAATATATATCTGATACAACAATATAGGATGATAAGACAGTGAAGACTACCAATAGTGGAACCACAGGTCAGAGGCAAAAAAATAATGAATACAGATACCCACTCCAAACAGTTGTATACAGTACATATATCATGATTAGATATTATGTCATTGTAAAACTAAGTAAAGCCATTAGTGAATACTACCAAAAGGTATTGGAAAATGGAAGGGTAAATAGAGGATAGTGGTAGAAGATGATTACCTCAGACTTGCGGTGCCACAACCCCAAAATTCACCTCAAGCACAGTTACCCATTGATTTTCAATAATGAATAATTTGAACATTATTTAGTAATTTAAATCCATAGAATATACAATATTTCTTGAATTGTTGAAGAAAGAGGAATGGAATACTATTTAGGGCGTAAACATTTGCACTGATCTGAAATTACCCTAATAATGTATAAATTTGAAGTGCCTGATTAAAACTGAGTAGGTAGCAGTTTGAGCTTAGACATCAGTTCTAAACAAATTTAATTTAATTGGAATTTACCAAAATTCATGTGTCCTAGGAAAATGGAAATTTGTGAAATTCATTTCATGCAAATCCGGGCAAAGGGTTAAAAACGATTAATTAACATACTCACCTAGACCCTCACGTTTGGACTACTGTAGCTTCCCAACAATACTCCACTAGATTCCTAAAATACACACTTTGCTCCATCGCTTAGTCTCCTCTTCACTCTTTGCCTGTGTTTCTGGCTTTGGTTAGGCCTTGATGCACATTCTGGTATCATGAAATCACAACATGTTTCGCCCAACACAATCATGTGAGATGGCTCATGTCATGACATAATATATTGTCTTGGGCCTAACTGGCATTGAAAGTGTCTGCGAAGAGTGAGAAGGAGACCAAATCCAGAGAAGAGTAGCTGCCTTTAGAAGTCAGCAGAGTACTGGTGGGGAGTTATGGCGGTAGGGACAGGTGAAGAACTAGCTGAGTAAAATAATTTAATGTTTTTTAAACCCTTCCAGCTCATCTATTTATTGTGCTTTGGACACTGGAGATCTCAGGCCATAAGAGAATGTTTCCACGGTCAGTAAATGCTGCGGATTGGATGCTGCGTACAGCCACAGCATCCAATCCGCAGAGGCCAGATGTTCAGCATAGTGCATGGGATTTTATGAAATCTCATCTCCACTATGCGTGCAGGTACACCCGCGGCTTCCCTGCGTAATCGGACATGCGGCGCGTCTTTCTAGACAGCAGCATGTCAATTTATCTTGCGGAGATGCTCCGTCTCCGCAAGATAAGTATCACAGTCCAATGTATAGGATGCGGTGATTCCACATGGTTCAATGAGCACATGCGGAATCACCGCGCGTACAAAAGCTACGTCCAAAGCGCTGTCAATCCTGACCGTGGAAACATATCCTAATATATACCTTTTTTTAGCCGCCATCAGGGGTCAATCAAATGCAAATTGATATTTATAATTTATTACATACAGAAGGAACATTTGTGTTCATATTTAAAATATGTTGTTAAAGCATTAAATTATGTTACAAGTTAATCTATATTGTTTTTCACTGCAGGTAAGACATGACTGGTAGAATTTTTATTAAGATAACACTACTTTTACATATGTATTTGTTTTTCTTTTTTATATTAAAGGGAATGTATCACCTCAAAAAAGCTGTTTATCTTTTTATCTGCAGATATAGGGTTAATCAAAATGCAAATACATGCTTATACCTGCCACTCACAATGCAGTGAACAGTGACTGCAACTACTGTACACCCATATTATTGAAAACCAGTGGCTTTCAGGAGAAAATAAGTTATTTTTGTCTTGGTAGCCATAACTTCAATATGGTTGCCAAGCAGAATTAAAATGCCATTTACCTATAGATTAACCCTACATCTCCCTATGAATAGGATTTTCTGAGGAAGGTTCCCTTTAAGGGTAGGGTTTTTCGGAGCTCAATTATTCCTACATAATAATAATAATAATAATAATTTTTATTTATATAGCGCCAACGTATTCCGCAGCGCTTTACAACTTATAGAGGGGACTTGTACAGACAATAGACATAACAGCATAACAGAAATCAGAGTTCAAAACAGATACCAGTAGGAATGAGGGCCCTGCTCGCAAGCTTACAAACTATGAGGAAAAGGGGAGACACGAGAGGTGGATGGTAACAATTGCTTTAGTTATTTGGGCCAGCCATAGTGTAAGTCTCGGGTGTTCTTGTAAAGCTGCATGAACCAGTTAACTGCCTAAGTATGTAGTAGTACAGACACAGAGTGCTATTAACTGCATAAAGTGTATGAGAACATGATGCGAGGAACCTGATTATGGTTTTTTTTGTTGGTTTTTTTTAATGGGCCACACAGGGATAGTTAGGTTAATGCATTGAGGTGGTAGGCCAGTCTGAACAAATGAGTTTTTAGGACACGCTTAAAACTGTGGGGATTGGGGATTAATCGTATTAACCTAGGTAGTGCATTCCAAAGAATCGGCGCAGCACGTGTAAAGTCTTGGAGACGGGAGTGGGAGGTTCTGATTATTGAGGATGCTAGCCTGAGGTCATTAGCGGAGCGGAGGGCATGGGTAGGGTGGAAGACTGAGACCAGAGAGGAGATGTAGGGTGGTGCTGAGCCATGGAGTGCTTTGTGGATGAGGGTAGTAGTTTTGTACTGGATTCTGGAGTGGATGGGTAGCCAGTGTAATGACTGGCACAAGGTAGAGGCATCGGTGTAACGGTTGGTGAGGAATATGATTCTGGCAGCAGCATTCAGGACAGATTGGAGTGGGGAGAGTTTGGTAAGAGGGAGGCCGATTAGTAGAGAGTTACAATAGTCCAGATGAGAATGAATAAGTGAGACAGTAAGAGTTTTTGCAGAGTCGAAAGTAAGAAAAGGGCGAATTCTAGAAATGTTTTTGAGATGCAGATAAGAAGAGCGAGTCAGTGATCGGATGTGGGGGGTGAATGAAAGCTCGGAATCAAGGATGACCCCAAGGCAGCGGGCATGTTGCTTTGGAATAATGATGGAACCGCACACGGAGATGGCAATGTCAGGCAAAGGTAGGTTAGTAGAGGGAGAGAACACGAGGAGTTCAGTTTTTGACAGGTTCAGTTTCAGATAGAGGGAGGACATGATGTTAGAGACAGCGGTAAGACAATCACTGGTGTTTTCTAAAAAAAGTCGGCGTGATAACAGGAGAAGAGGTGTATAATTGGGTTCATTCTACATAGTAGAAATTAATGTAAAATTACATAACAAATACTCAAAATGATACCCAGTCAGAAAACGTTGTGCTCTGTCCACACTAGTATTTTATTTTATGTTTATAGGTAATCTGTATGTATGTTATCTTTGAAAAACAATCAGTGGATGATTGGTGGAACTCCAAACCCTTGAGAAACCCCAACATGTGCAACCAGCAATGTACTGTACATAGCACTGAAGCTGTGCCTACTGTAACTCAAGGTCTGTTCATGGAATCATTTCAAAAGAAAATCATATTTGTCCATAAATCTTAGCATTTTTCTGGCAATGTGTCATCTACAATAACTAGAGCAATAAAGAAGACATGCTTAACGGTGGTTCTGAATTTTGAGTTTGCCTTAAAAATATGCACAATTGTTCTGATTTTTGAAAAGTTATTGCTATTCTGTTATCACTATTTGTTATGAGAATTGAAATAATCATAATAAATGATTTACTAAACTTAAATATTGCAAATAAATCATTTTCTGTAAAAAAAAAATAATTCAGAAAATTACATAACATATACAGTATACTCGAGTATAAGCCAACCCAAGTATAAGCCGAGGCCATGGAAAACTGGGTAAGCTTATTGACTCGAGTAAAAGCCGGGTATGTATTGTCCCCTCATTCCTATCTCGATATACTTGGTTCCCCCCATCCTGTCCTACTCTGTGTGGCTTCCCCTGTTGTATGCATGGCTCCCCCATCTTGTATGCATGGCTTGGCTACCTCACTCCCATCCTTGTATGCATGGCTCGCCCATCCCATCTTGTATGCATGGCTTGGCTACCTCACTCCCATCCTTGTATGCATGGCTCCCCCATCCCATCTTGTATGCATGGCTCGGCTACCCCACTCCCATCCTTGTATGCATGGTTCACATGTCCCATCTTGTACGCATGACTGGGCTCTGCTGGGCTCCCCCATCCTCCTCCTTCCTCCTCTGTCCTCCCCCATCCTTCTCCATCCTCTTCTGTCCTCCCCATCCTCATCTGTCCTCCCCAATCCTCCTCTATCCTCCTCCGTCCTCCTCTGTCCTCCTCCGTCCTCCCCATCATACTCACCCTCCTCGCACCGTCGCTGAACGTCCCTGCATCTCTGTCACAGCGTGGCAGTTTCTTCCTATGCTGATCGGTCACATGGTACTGCTCATTAAGGTCATGAATATGCGCTCCACGCCTATAGGAGTGGAGTCGCTTCCATATTCATAACCTTAATGAGCAGTACCACGTGATTGCTCAATACAGGAAGAAGTTGTGGCGCTGGGACAGAGATACAGTGACGGAGGGTGAGTATTGAGGTCTTCTGGAAGCCGGCAGCTGCAGCTGTCACTGTGCTAAAGCTGCTGGCTCCCCGATCCCCCTACCCCGCCGGTTTTCTGGACCATGAGTCATGTACAAGCCAAGGGGGGCACTTTCACAACAAAAAATTGCTGAAAATCTCGGCTTACATGAGTATATATGGTAATTTTTGGGGGCATTTGAAGAGAATAGGATATGCACTTTCATGTCATAACATATATAAGACATTTGTCTTACACTATTTGTGCCTCAAAATCTTTTAAAGTTTCAGTAAAAAAATTGTGTGTTCTCCATTTCCCACACTGATGAAGCATCAGAGCGCTCTCTAAGGTCACGCTGCATTGCACTGCAGGCCTCCCATAATACTCTGTAGCTATTACAATTTATGGATTATCATGCCTTGTACAGTGTGGGTTATTACCTGGATCATATGAGAACACCATTCTCATTGGAGCACAGTTACACAGCACAGTCATTTTCCATCACCAGAGTCACTGGGTAAGTTTATCTGTTTTGCAGAGAGTGTAAGCTCTTAAGGCTAGTGGGGTCCATTTTCTCTCTCTCCTATAGAGTATAAGCTGTAATGATGAATGGGATCTTCAGTCTATCTCACATGTATAGTAGAAGCTCTTATGGTCAGTGAGGTTCTCTTTTTCTCTTTCTCACTCTCTTCTATAGTGTGTAAGCTCCTATCATCAGTGGGGATTTCTCTCTTTCTCATGAAGAGGGCATTGTAAGCTTTAATGGTCTGTAGGGTATCAGCTCTCTCTTTCTCTTTTCTATCGAATGTAAGCTCTTATAGTCAATGGGGTTTCCTGTCTCCAGTGGAGTGTAAGCTTTATGGTCTGTAGGGTACCCTCTCTCTTTTTCTCTTTTCTGTAGAATGTAAGCTATTATAGTCAGTGAGGTTACCTCTCTCCAGTAGAGTGTCAGCTTTATGGTCTGTAGGGTATAATCTCTCTATTTGCTTTTCTGTGGAGTGTAAGCTCTTAAAGTCAGCGGCGTTCCCTCTCTACAGTAGAGTGTAAGCTTTATCGTCTGTAGGGTTCTCTCTTTCTCTATTCTGTAGGGTGTAAATTCTTATGGTCAGTGGGGTTCCCTATCTCAAGTAGAGTTTAAGCTTGATGGTCTGTAGGGTACCCTCTCTCTCTTTTTTTCTTTAAAGCGTAAACTTTTATAGTCAGTGGGGTTTCCCCTCTCCAGTAGAGTGTCAGCTTTATGGTCTGTAGGGTATCATCTCTCTCTTTCCCTTTTCTGTAGAGTATAAACTCTTATAGTCAGAGGGGTTTCTTTTATCCAGTAGAGTGTAAGGTTTATGATCTGTAATGTTCCCGCTCCCTCTTTCTCTTTTCTGTGGGGTGTACACTCTTTAAGCCAGTGGGATTCCCTCCTCTCTAGTAGAGTGTAAGCTTTATGGTCTGTAGAGTACCTCTCTCTCTTTCTTTTTCCAGTAGTGTAAACTCTTAAATTCAAAGGGGATTTTCCTATCCAATACAGTGAAAGCTTTATGGTCTGTAGGGCTCCTTCTCTTTCTTTTTTCTGTAGAGTGTAAACTCTTATAGTTAGTGGGATTTCCCCTCTCTAATAGAGTGTAAGCTTTATGATTTGTAGGGTACCTTCTCTCTCTTTTCTGTAGATTATAAATTCTTATAGTCAGTGGGGTTTCCTGTCTTCAACAGAGTGAAAGCTTTATGATCTGTAGGATATCCTCTCTCAATTTCTCTTTTCCGAAGAGTGTAAACTCTTGTAGTCAGAAGGGTTTCTCCTATCCAGTAGATTGTAAGCTTCACGGTCTGTAGGGTACCCTCTCTCAATTTATTTTGATTGTACAGTGTAAACTCTTATAGTCAGAGGGGTTTCTCCTATACAGTAGTGTGTAAGATTTATGGTCTGTAGGGTACACTCTCTCTTTTTTTCTGTAGAGTGTAAACTGTTATAGTCAGTGGGGTTTCCCCTCTCCAGTAGAGTGTAAGCTTTATGGTCTGTAGGGTATCATCTCTCTCTTTTTCTCTTTTCTGTAGAGTGTAAACTCTTATGGGTTTCCCAGTCTTCAGAAGAGTGTAAGCTTTATGGTCGGAAGGGTACCGCCCTCTCTCTTTTTTTCTGTCGAGTGTAAACTCTTAGGCTATGTGCACACGTCAGGATTTTGTCAGGATTTTGTCAGGATTTTTCCTCAGGATTTGTAGCCAAAACCAGGAGTGGAACAATTAGAGGAAAAGTATAATAGAAACATATGCATCACTTCTGCATTTATCACCCACTCCTGGTTTTGGCTACAAAACCTGATGAAAAAGCCTGACAAAATCCTGACAAAATCCTGACAAAATCCTGACGTGTGCACATAGCCTTATAGTCAGCGGGGTTTCCCCTCTCCAGTAGAGTGTAAGCTTTATGGACTGTAGATGCCCTCTCTCAATTTCTCTTGTCTGTAGAGTGTAAACTCTTATAGTCAATGGGTTGCCCTGTCTCCAGTAGAGTGTAAGCTTTATGGTCTATAGGGTACCTTCTCTATTTTTCTCTTTTCTGTAGAGTGTAAGCTCTTATTGCCAGCTAGGTTCCCTCTCTCTAGTAGAGTGTAAGCTTTATGGGCTGTAGGGTATCATCTCTCTCTTTCTCTTTTCTATAGAGTGTAAGCTCTTATAGTCAATGTATATCCCCTCTCCAGTAGAGTGTAAGCTCTAGTGGTCAGCGGGTTCCTCAGTTTCTTCTTTATGGTGAGTAAGGTCTTATGGTCAGCAGTAATGTTTATCTCTCCCTCCCCATGTGTATTTTCCAATTATAAGCTTTCTTGCATTGAGATTTTGGTAAATTTAATCACAGTGAATCAGTTTTTTGGGGGCAGGAGAATTTGGCAATATTCAAATTTTAAAAGGTCCGCTCATTTCTTGCTATTAGTCTTGAAGTGGCGAAAAAAATCTGGAAATTTTATTTCATAGATACTATCTTTAATATAAGCAATATTTTTGACTTGAAATTAAATGTTAAATACACAGCCACATTAATCATAAAGGTATGTTTGACTAAGAGCAAATATCAATGTGTTTCCCATGTCACCCATTTTCCCTTTTGTACTTTTTCTCTGTCTAGTTTACAGGCTCTCATAAATTATTATAGCTGCTGTACAAAGACTTAATAGTGAAACATATGTGTATCCATTTATATTTGCTGAATGTGCTCTTTTCTGTACAGTTGATGGATGGTTTCCCAGAGGAAAATCTCTATTTTTTGTGTATATCTGCAGAGCAAACTAGGGTCAACTTTTAACAAATAGGGGCAGGAATCAATGAGGGAATTCTATATAAATAGACCTGCAAACTATATAAGATCAGAGACCTACCGTTCAGATGTGTTTGAAGTTTTGTTCTGGTATTTTCTTCTAGACTTTTGTTTTCTGTTAACTAAAGTGACCTAACTATTGCATGAAGAAGTACATATAAACTTCTACATGCTATATTATGTACCATTATATAACACATATACTAACAACAAATAATTGCTATATAATTAGAAACAAAACAATATAGTATATATATTGAATAGCCATAACAATAAAAACATTGGTGAAAGGAACTTTGATTTTTTCATTACATTGGTCCATATGTAGAATGTGGGATGTATAAATAAGGCTACAATGGAACAGTCAGTTCTTAAGAGTATTTCCAGAATTTCAACTTATTTTCTATCCATAAAAGAAGAAAGTAACATACAAAAACAATAATAATATTGATAAAATGTAACTTTTAATGGTAAGGAATAATAATAAGGCATCATTAGGGGAGTGTACTTGTAACGGGGGGGACAAATTAATAAATATAATGGGAATAAATAAGAGTGCAGTGTCAAAAACGAAACCCCAGTAGGGTGGTGCACAGCCTCAGAAGAATATAGGCTGCCTATATTTCATTATTATCATTTTTGTACTCTCCTAGCTTTTTGTCTGACAGTCTTAGAGAGTTCTGTTGCCACCACCACTGATGGTGACTTACAGATTCTATAGATTTATTTTCTATCCATAGAATAAGGGCAAACTTACTAATCTATGGGGATCTAATCACAGGGACACTCAGCAATCCCAAGAACAGGGCTCTGAATACTGAGAATGGTCCTGACTTGAATGGAGTAAAGGTAGATAAGGCCTGACACTCTGTTTTTTTTTGTCAGTCCCATAGACAATGATTGGAGCGTAGGTTGTCATATTCTTGACCAAGCAATAAGATTAGTGTAGCGTTATTGCTGGTGCCACTGCATTGTGTCCCCTTTTCCCTTCATGCAGGGACACCGACCTAATCAACCTCCCCCAGTCTTGCGGCGTGGTTCCCAGGTGTGCCCTTTCTACTTCCTGCTAGTGCACACAAGCACTTCCCTGTTCTCAAAAAGGCAGAGCACACTTTTTGCTAAATGCCCTCAGCCTGTTGCTGAGAGGCATTTACCATAATGTGTTCAGCTGCAAGATGGCTCCCAGCCAATTGCTGGGAGCCATACTGTATAAAAGACTCCCTCTTCCTTAGGAAATCACCAGGCAACAAGTTTAATCATTAGATAGTTGCTGTTCTACCAGAAAAAATTGTGAGGTCTCCAGGTCCAGATGCGGCCAGTGTCCTGAACACGAATCGCTCGCCATGGTATTGCTAGTGCCAGAACGTTGTCTTTTGATCCTGGAACGGCCAGTATACTTAACCACTGAACCTGAATTTCTGATCCTGGTGCAGCCAGCATCCTGAACCCCATCCCCTGGTCCAAAGGTGGAGGCAAGTGCATGAACGTTGTTCCCTGGTCCTGGAGTGGCTAGGGTCCTGAATCCGAATCCCTGGTCCCGGTTTGGCCAGTGTCCTGAACCTCATTCACTGGTCCAAGTGTAGTGGCCAGTGCATGAACATGTTCTCTGGTCCTGTAGTGGCCAGTCTTGAATCTGAAGTCCCCTGGTCCTGGTGTGGACAGTCCTGTTCCCAAAGTCCTCTGTTCCCAGTGTGGTCAGTGCCTGAACATTATCCCCCATTCTGTGGGCAGCCATTCCCTGACCCAGTGTCCCAGACCGGTGTGTCTGAACACAGCCCCAATCATTGTCAGCAAACCTGAGCCCTGGGATCAGCAGCTGCAGTACAGGGATCTACCCAGGAATGGTATTTAGCAGCTAACTGCAGCCTAGTCTCCACCATCAGGAGCTCCAGTGAACACAAGGTAGCCGCTTATTTATACCCCTTCCTGAGCAGGCCCGGCCGTGTGGCACAGTGGGTCAACAAATCCACTTGCGATACCGTTGGGAGTAACAATTAGTATCCTAGCTTACTGATCATTAACCATTTGCTAAAAGATGTGGTAACATTGGCTTAATTCAAAGCTCTCATAATACCATGTATTATATATTGCATTTCCACAGGGCTGCAGAGTTTGGTGGGATCCCACTCTACATGCCACAACTTGGAATTCTGGACTTTGGTAGAAAGTCAGGTCCTTAAGCCTGCTTTTACAAGCACTTCTCAACATGTTTGATAATAACTGTTATTTAGCAAAATTATAAGTCGGTGGCTGTCCATTGTGTTCTTAAATAAAAAGGGCAGCTACAGACTGGTGATAGGACATCTTTAAATGGTAACTATTGAAATAGCACAGGGAATAATAAGTACGGGCTTTGCTGAAGTGCAAAGATCTAAGGTCAGCAAAAGACAACATCTGACACAATGCATATAGAAGATATATTTTATATAAACTGTATTTCTTATCCTTATATTTTGTATATTATCAATGGCACATTGTATATGATACAGCTATTGGCAAAAACATAATAATAGATAATTGTATCATTGAGGGCAGACAACGGGGACCCCAGCAATCCTGAGAAGAGGGTTATGGGTTCTAGAACTTGGCTTTCTTCCATTGTCCCATGGACAATAAATGAAGATATTTTCATTTTCAGTTCATGGAATTGCTGGTTGTCCCACTTGGCGAATACCTTATGTTCAAGCAAGTTATCCCTTATCCCACAGATAGCATTCTGAAGCCGCACTGAAAGCTCAGGAGCAAATGAACTTTCAGTCATATTGGTGGGGCAGGTATGGCTTCAGTCACCGCTCTGTGCATAGGGAGTGGAAGCTGTAACCACGCCCCCGACACTAACTGACAGCCGGCTCTGTACTGATGCACTGCTGAGCCTGCTGTCAGTTAGAGCTGGGGGTGTGGTTATAGTCGCCAATCACTAGGTTTAGAATGCTATTATTCAGCAGATTAACCTTATATCTGCAGTTTAACAGCGTTTTTTTCATATGACAGATTCCCCTTGAGTTATAGTGTAGTATGTATAACAAATTTTGGGATTTTTTTTTCTCTGTAAACCATTGCTAAGTTTGGTTAGATCCTTCACAAATAACGTAACCAAAACTGAAAGGAAATTATTATCATCTTTGTTCGATCCGGGTTAGTTCTGAGCTTTCAAATCGACATCAGTAATTCCTGAATACTTATGGACTTTATGATGGTAGTTCCCTGTAGGCAGCTTTATTCCTCTGTGATTGATTCTGATGGTCATAGTAATTTTATATAGCCAAACAGCCTGAGCTGCTAAAGGTCATGTGTTTGTACATAGGTAATACGTTCTTGTCACCAGAGGCCATTTGTTTTGTGTCTTCTGTCTGTTCATGGCATTAGCCTCTCTCTTTTGAGAATCCCAAATAAGTGCAAATAAAGTAATAAACTCACTCAATGCTAAAGCTGCACTTGGTATCCAAAGCAGGGAATACTGCATGTCTGAATGCAGAGTGTGAATGTGAGCCGGAGACAGGATGCTAATATTGATTCTGAATTCTAAGTTTTTACTTTTCTCCATAGTTTACTGAAGTTCATGGCAGGGAGTCTCTTAAAAATGGCAAAATAGAAAATTTGGTACATCCCTCTCATTAGAAAAATACATGCAGACATACACTAGAAGGGTACAGTGCCTCTCGTGTAACACAAACCTGCTTCTGATTTCAGCCAGGAAGCCACAGATTCACTATGTTCTGTGCAGTCGGACAATTCCTGGGTCGTATTTCTCAGGAGGCAGCACAGTAATTGTACAGCAACACCCCAATCACCCCTGAATGTATGTGCACAATTATTAGGCAATTTGTAATTTTGATGAGTAATTTTAATTTTGCTGTCGGACCAAAAGATTAATTAACCTGAAAGTTGAATATTTAAAGGGACTCTGTCAACTGAATTTGGAGGGAACAATTTTCAGCCATAGGGGCGGGGTTTTCGGGTGTTTGATTCACCCTTTCCTTACCCACTGGCTGCATGCTGGCTGCAATATTGGATTGAAGTTCATTCTCTGTCCTCCATAGTACACGCCTGGGTAAGGCAAGATTGCCTTGTGCAGGCATGTACTACGGAGGACAGAGAATGAACTTCAATCCAATATTGCAGCCAGCATGCAGCCAGCGGGTAAGGAAAGGGTGAATCAAACACCCGAAAACCCCGCCCCTATGGCTGAAAATTGTTCCCTGCAAATTCAGGTGACAGAGTCCCTTTAAGGTAAAAGTGAGGTTTCGTCTTTCCTAGGAGAATATCTGTATGTGCAGAATTATTATGCAAGTATATGAAAAATGTGAATTTTACCATATCAAGTGTTTATTTTCATCTGTTGCATTGAGAATAACAACTAAACAACTGAAACTATGGAAAAATACTTGACATTTCAAAATAAATATCAGTGATTAATATTGTCACCCTTGTTTTCAATGCCAGCCATAAGCCTTCCATTCGTGGAGTCTATCAGTTTCTTAGTCTGTTGACGATCAACTTTTTGGACAGCAACAACCACGGCCTCCTAGAAACTGTTCAGAGAACTGTACTGTTTTCCTTCACTATAAATCTACAGGCGCATCTCTGTCATGAATCCCAATGGCTAGGGATAGCAAGGGACAAGCAAAGTAATACAAAATATCGGACGAGCTCTAGGGTGATGGAACCTGGGCTGACCGCTGCCCTACGCCTGACAAACGCAACTAGAGATAGCCAGGGAGCGTGCCTAAGTTGGTTCTAGACGCCACGCACCAGCCTAAGAGCTAACTAGTACTGCAGAGAAAATAAAGACCTCACTTGCCTCCAGAGGAATGAACCCCAAAAGGTATAGTTGCCCCCCACATGTATTGACGGTGAAATGAGAGGAAGGCACACACATAGAGATGATATATATAGGTTCAGCAAATTGAGGCCCGCTGTAAACTAGAAAGCAGAACGATACAAAAGGGGTCTGAGCGGTCAGCAAAAAACCCTAATAAAAAAAACCATCCTGAGATTACAAGAACCCATGTGCCAACTCATGGCACATGGGGAGAACCTCAGTCCACTAGAGCTACCAGCTAGCATAGAGACATAATAAGCAAGCTGGACAAAAAAACCAACAACTGAAAATCAGCACTTAGCTTATCCTGAAAGATCTGGGAGCAGGTAGGCAGGAACCAAACAGAGCACATCTGAATACATTGATAGCCGGCAAGGGAATGACAGAAAGGCCAGGTAAAATAGGAAACACCCAGCCTCTGATGGACAGGTGGAAACCAAAGGCCGCAACCCACCAAAGTCACCCAGTACCAGCAGTAACCACCAGAGGGAGCCCACAAACAGAATCCACAACAGTACCCCCCCCTTGAGGAGGGGTCACCGAACCCTCACGAGAACCCCCAGGGCGATCAGGGTGAGCTCTATGGAAGGCGCGGACCAAATCAGTCGCATGAACATCGGAGGCGACCACCCAGGAATTATCCTCCTGACCATAACCCTTCCACTTAACCAAATACTGGAGTTTGCGTCTGGAAACACGAGAATCCAAGATCTTCTCAACAACATACTCCAATTCTCCCTCTACCAGCACCGGAGCAGGAGGCTCAACCGAAGGAACAACGGGCACATTATGAATAGCAAACGATGCTGGGAGATCCAAACGAAAAGATACAGGGTTAAGAATCTCCGAGATCCTATAAGGACCGATGAACCGAGGCTTGAACTTAGGAGAAGAGACCTTCATAGGGACAAAACGAGAAGACAACCACACCAAATCCCCAACAAGAAGTCGGGGACCCACGCGGCGACGGCGATTAGCAAACTGCTGAGTCTTCTCCTGAGATAACTTCAAATTGTCCACCACCTGGTTCCAAATCTGATGCAGCCTGTCCACCACCACGTGCACTCCAGGACAATCCGAAGACTCCACCTGACCAGAGGAAAAACGAGGATGAAACCCCGAATTACAAAAAAAAGGAGAGACCAACGTGGCAGAACTAGCCCGATTATTAAGAGCAAATTCGGCCAGTGGCAAAAAAGCAACCCAGTCATCTTGATCAGCAGAAACAAAACACCTCAAATAAGTTTCCAAGGTCTGATTAGTTCGCTCCGTCTGGCCATTCGTCTGAGGATGGAATGCAGACGAGAAAGACAAATCAATGCCCATCTTGGCACAAAACGTCCGCCAAAATCTAGACACAAACTGGGATCCCCTGTCAGAAACGATATTCTCCGGAATCCCATGCAAACGAACCACGTTCTGAAAAAATAAAGGGACCAACTCAGAGGAGGAAGGCAACATAGGCAAGGGCACCAAATGAACCATCTTAGAAAAGCGGTCACACACAACCCAGATAACGGACATTTTCTGTGAAACCGGGAGATCAGAAATAAAATCCATGGAAATGTGCGTCCAAGGCCTCTTCGGGATGGGCAAGGATAACAACAACCCACTGGCCCGAGAACAGCAAGGCTTAGCTCGAGCACACACTTCACAAGACTGCACAAAGGTACGCACATCCCTAGACAAGGAAGGCCACCAAAAAGACCTGGCCACCAAGTCTCTAGTACCACATATTCCAGGATGACCAGCCAACACAGAAGAATGGACCTCGGAGATGACTCTACTGGTCCAATCATCCGGAACAAACAGTCTTTCTGGTGGACAACGATCCGGTTTATCCACCTGAAACTCCTGCAATGCACGTCGCAAGTCTGGGGATACGGCGGACAATATTACCCCATCCCTAAGGATACCAGTAGGCCCAGAGTCTCCAGGAGAGTCAGGCACAAAACTCCTGGAAAGAGCATCTGCCTTCACATTCTTTGAACCTGGCAGGTATGAAACCACGAAATTGAAACGAGAAAAAAAACAACGACCAACGAGCCTGTCTAGGATTCAAACGCCTGGCAGACTCAAGGTAAATGAGATTCTTGTGGTCAGTCAAGACCACCACACGATGTTTAGCACCCTCAAGCCAATGACGCCACTCCTCAAATGCACACTTCATGGCCAAAAGCTCCCGATTACCCACATCATAATTGTGCTCGGCGGGCGAGAATTTTCTAGAGAAGAATGCACATGGCTTCATCACCGAGCCATTAGAACTTCTCTGTGACAAAACCGCCCCCGCTCCAATCTCGGAAGCATCAACCTCAACCTGAAAAGGAAGTGAAACATCTGGTTGACACAACACAGGAGCAGAAGAAAACCGGCGCTTAAGTTCCTGAAAGGCCTCCACGGCTGCAGGAGACCAATCAGCAACATCAGCACCCTTTTTAGTCAAATCAGTCAAAGGTTTAACAATACTGGAAAAATTAGCAATGAACCGACGATAAAAATTAGCAAACCCCAAGAACTTCTGAAGGCTCTTAACAGATGTAGGTTGTGTCCAGTCACAAATCGCCTGAACCTTGACGGGATCCATCTCAATAGTAGAAGGAGAAAAAATGTACCCCAAAAAAGAAATCTTCTGGACTCCGAAGAGACACTTTGAGCCCTTCACAAACAGAGAATTGGCCCGCAGAACCTGAAACACCTTCCTGACCTGTAGAACATGAGACTCCCAGTCATCAGAAAACACCAAAATATCATCCAAATACACAATCATAAACTTATCCAGATATTCACGGAAAATATTGTGCATAAAGGACTGAAAGACTGACGGAGCATTGGAGAGTCCAAAAGGCATTACCAAATACTCAAAATGGCCCTCAGGCGTATTAAATGCGGTTTTCCACTCATCACCCTGTTTTATCCGCACCAGATTATACGCACCGCGAAGATCTATCTTAGTGAACCACCTAGCCCCCTTAATGCGAGCAAACAAATCAGTCAATAATGGCAATGGATACTGATACTTGACTGTAATCTTATTCAGAAGGCGATAATCTATA